>NW_020448219.1:1297921-1307165 GCF_003343035.1 Apteryx rowi | reverse complement strand
AGGGGAAGCCGAGGGCGCGGCGGCGCCGGGAGCCGCCGGGATGAAGCTGGTGCGGAAGGACCTGGAGAAGGATAACGCGGGGCAGGTGACGCTGATCCCCGAGGAGCCCGAGGACATGTGGCACACGTACAACCTGCTGCAGGTGGGCGACAGCCTGCGGGCCTCCACTATCCGCAAGGTGCAGACCGAGTCGGCCACGGGCAGCGTGGGCAGCAACCGCATCCGCACCACCCTCACCCTCTGCGTGGAGGCCATCGACTTCGACTCGCAGGCCTGCCAGCTGCGGGTCAAGGGCACCAACATCCAGGAGAACGAGTACGTCAAGATGGGTGCCTACCACACCATTGAGCTGGAGCCCAACCGGCAGTTCACCCTGGCCAAGAAGCAGTGGGACAGTGTGGTGCTGGAGCGCATCGAGCAGGCCTGCGACCCGGCCTGGAGTGCCGATGTGGCGGCCGTGGTCATGCAGGAGGGGCTCGCTCACATCTGCCTCGTCACCCCCAGCATGACCCTCACGCGTGCCAAGGTGGAGGTGAACATCCCTCGCAAGCGGAAAGGGAACTGCTCTCAGCACGACCGGGCCCTGGAGAGATTTTATGAGCAGGTGGTGCAGGCTATCCAGCGGCACATCAACTTCGAGGTGGTGAAGTGTGTGCTGGTGGCCAGCCCAGGCTTCGTGCGGGAGCAGTTTTGTGACTACATGTTTCAGCAGGCAGTCAAAACCGACAACAAGCTCCTGCTGGAGAACCGGTCCAAGTTCCTGCAGGTAAGGGGCTAAACTGCCTCCATAGTGGGTGATCACAGAGGTTTGGGAGCTGCTTGTGGTAATGGAATAGAGTTAAGAGGATGGTGGGAAGTAATTCACTCTCTAGAGAACATAAATTTCTCTCATCATGAGGAAATTATTCTGGTGCCTCTCAAATTATAGGCTAATTATGCAAGACAGAGATGTTTCTTTTCTAGGACAGCTTAAAGGGGAACAGGGAAAATACTAAATATTTGAAACCAGCTTAAAGTCTGTATTTATTGCCTCATTAAGACTAAAGTACAAGTTGGAAAATGGTTTAACTGTACTGTTAATCTGCTATGCTGTGTGGCATGTATGTTTAATAACAGCTTTCTAAAGCTTTTTTTAAAAAGAAAAATATTGAAGTACCTGGGTGTAGTGTAGGTTAGTTAATGTTGCTGTTAGTTTTGTAGTGAATAGGTAAAGATTATGCAAACCACAACTTTTTTCCTGTTGCTTAGCTATCTCTTTCTTTGAGTGTCTTGTTTCCCATTCACTAAAAAAGGCAAAGTCAGCACAAAAAATAGAAGTTTCATAGGGCTATCTCACTTCTGAATTACAGCAGAGCTGTAATCTAGGCCTTCAGAACTATGGGGGGGGGGGTTTCCAGTACTTAATGGGCACAAAGTTTAGGAGTCTTAAATTGCACATAGCCTGTTTTTGCATTTGTAGCAAAATGACAACAAAAAGTGTGAAAGGCTTTAATGTACACAACTGCATAGCTAGTGTGTTTGCAGACCTCTAATGCAAGGCTTGATGCTTTTGCACTATATCTCTGCAACCTTAAGAGGTCTTCCTCTTTTTAAATACTTTAAAGGCTAAAGAAGACCTAGTTTCTCAGTAGAACCACATGGTTGTACCTTGGGGCTTTGTACAATACCTTGCTTATATAGGACAGTCTTTGAATAAGAGAAGCATCTTTCCTAAACTTCCTAAAATATAAAGTTTGAGAGATTTGGGTTAAGCTTGGGGTTGCAGGAGAGGAGCTGTTCTAGGAAAAGAATCATTTACATTTCAAATAAAAGCTATAACCATAATTAGTGAGATAAATATTATGTAGAGTGGAAACTATGTTTGTGCTTGGTTAATCAATAAAATGGTCCTTTTTTAAAAATATATATCTTTAACTGTGTTTACTGTAGGTCCACTCTTCCTCGGGACATAAATACGCATTGAAGGAAGCCCTTTGTGACCCAGCTGTAACTAGCCGTCTCTCTGACACTAAGGCAGCTGGTGAGGTCAAAGCCTTAGATGACTTCTATAAAATGCTGCAGCATGAGCCAGACCGGGCTTTTTATGGTCTAAAACATGTGGAGAAGGCCAATGAAGCCATGGCCATTGACACCTTGCTGATCAGTGATGAGCTCTTCCGGCACCAGGATGTGGCTACACGCACTCGATATGTTAAATTGGTAGATAGTGTACGGGAGAACATGGGCACAGTGCGCATCTTCTCCAGCCTTCATGTGTCTGGGGAGCAGCTTGGGCAGCTGACAGGGGTGGCAGCCATCCTGCGCTTTCCTGTTGCTGAGCTCTCTGACCAGGAAGATGAATCTAGCTCTGAAGAAGATTGATAATGGTGACTTCATTCCACCCTTTCTTTTCCCAGTTCACGTTGAAAAGACAACAAAGGCCTTCCCTTCCTAAAGACTATGTGCAGATGTGCCATGACATGTAATTTAAGTTTGTGATAGCGTTTCTTAGAGCATTTCTCAGCTCTGCTCAGCGCTCTTAACGGATATCTGTTCTATGACAAATTATGGATACGCTGTGGATTGGAGCTGATTGTTTTTGCAAGTTACACCCTGGTCTTTCAGCAATACAAGAAACTGATTTCACTCCCAAAAGCTGTTCTTTTTGCATATTCGTGCAGATTGGCAGCTTAATGTTTTGAAATATGTATGAAAATATAATAAATTAAGAGGGAAAAACATGCCAGACTGTCTTTATTTCTGTTTTTAAGTGCTTGAAAGCAGTATTACAAAATAAATCTTAAAAACTTCCTCAGGCAAGACCTTTCCAAACTAAGCTTGATCTTCTTAGGTACTCACTCTTCGCATCTTGGGAAGAAGGGCAGAGGAATGGGATGAATGTCTTCTCTCAGGGGCTTTCTTTGGTGCATGAGTATACTTGTACACTTGCATGCTTTTGGTGATATTTGAAGCAATCTTTCAGGAACTAGACCTTTTAAGTTATTTCCTCCCTAATGTAATAGCAGATGCAGGACAAATTGTGGAGCTCAGTAATTTCATTTGAGGTGTCTCTTAAATGATGATTTCTTGGAACATTGTTCTGAGGGCTAACAAGAGGTATGCTATATTTTTCAATTGACTGTTTTCTAATGAATTGGCATTGGGATTATTTCATGCTCAGTTCTGCAGAACCTTATCAATATAATTATGGTTTACAGAAACAGATGCCTGGTTTTTGTTAGGAATCTTTTGACTATTAATAGTTGTGATAATTTCATAATCTGTTATTTCATTACCAGTGTACCCATTTAAAAATATTTATTTCCAATTTATAGCTTGTATATATAAATTGCAATTTTATAAACACAACTTCAGCCTAAGATACTGATAACTGTAAAAGTCAGTGTTGCTTCTTCAGTTGTTTAATATAACAAAAGTACTCCCAGAACTAGGATGAGTTTTGTTTTCAGTGAACATGATATCTTAGGTTGAGGAAACACAAGCTACTTTCAGATTCTGACAAGATTCCCTGAAAGGGGATTGTTTAATTTAAACCCCAGGTTGATGGTGTAGGTTATGTGTGTAAATAAGCTTTATTTATTTATTTAAATGAGAGGTGATGTGAGAAACTTGCCAAAAATGAAAATCAAATTTAAGAAAACCTACCAAAGGCTTGTGAAATACCAACAGGGACGTAATAATGGAAGAGTAAAAACTTAAGTTTTTTTTTTTTTTTAACTTTCAGTCTAGGCAGAATTACTTGAGAAAAGTATTTTTAAAGGTACTCCCATAATGCTGATGTATGCCAGCTCTGTGAATCTGATAATATTATCTATTGCTAAGTTGTAGCAACTGAAACTTTAGTCTAAACCCATTAATGGGGAAGTCGTTTTGAATTAAAAGCCCTCTTCCATCCTGTCTTTCACATAATGTTAGTGAAGCTCTAATTCATGTTCTCTTCATGCACTCTTTAGTCTATGTGGATGTCAATTCTCCTGTCAGCGAAGACAAGCCCTATAGCAGTTATCTTAGAGTACAGAACAACTATGTTGTTTGAGCCTTAGTTTTGTCTTGAGTAGTGTTGAATGCCATCCATGCCAGAATCCTTAACTGGGCTTCTTTCAACTGTTAGGACTGGTTAATTTAAAAATGTTGTTTGTTCTTATAAAAGTCTGCCTAAGATGCCTAAACATTTGGCAAGTTCTCAAGCACCTGGATTCCTGGTATACTCTAAGTTAAATATAAAGAATGTATTCAACACTTGGAAGAATCAGACCTTCAATAACTATTATTTAACAAATGAATACTTCCATTAAACAGTCTCATACAGTCTAAATAATTATTAATTTCTCTTTTTAAGTTAAACTACTATATTAATATTTCTGTGCTTATAAGTTTTGGCAATTTGTTGCCATTGTAAGCTAAAGCTACTTATGGTTAAAATTGTCTTAATTTAATTCTTAATTTAATTCCCAGCAAACTGAAAGAGGCATAAAACACTTTAATATAACTTATTTAGAATCAAACTATTCCCAGACTGTGGGATGTTTTACTCTTTTGGACCAACTTGAGCCAAGTTACTCCATGTTGAAAAAGAAATGGTGAAGAATTTTTGCTGCACATTGTAGGAAGGTTACAGTGGCAATTCTGCAAGTCTTTGTGTCTTGTAGTGTTTCAGTAAGAAAAAATACTACCATTTTGTTGTTTGATATTTCTTTTAAGGTATAACAGCAAGCATTAGGTAAGAAAATTTGTTCATAATGATTCTTTGAAATATTTAGAGTTAGAGTTAAAACTCGGTACCAACTTTATAATTTATGAATCATGACTTTTCCTTTTTTAGCTACTGTTTGTCATAGCATTAAGTCTCTGAAAGAAATATATCTAGTTGCCCAAAATATGGGAGGGTGAGTTTTTTTTATTTTAAGCACTTTTGTAGTAGAGTAGATACACAATCATTATGTAGACAAATGCATCCTGTCTCAGGAAACAGCTTAAGGGCTTGGTTTTGAAAGTAGGCTATGCTCAGTAGTGCAGATGCTTTACCTGGCAAAATTCCAGGGATGTTAGTATCTTTTACATTTAAGGGAATTTTGAATGGTTTGTGAAGTCTGTATTGGCAAAGATATTTGCTTAACAAAGACCCTAACTTCTGTTTGCAATAGCACTTACAAAGATGCATATTATCTGCAGTTTAAATCAGTAAGTGCTATAGCCATGGGAAAATATTTTTCTTGTCCTTTCTTTGGAAATAGACATACTAAATAATAAACTAAAATCTGTCCATAAAATGGAAATTGTTCTCTTAAACCTAAAGTATTTAGGTTTAAGAGAACTAAAAGAGTGCTAAATACTAAAGTATTTAGTAATTTCAAACAATATTCTAATTTTTGCTTCTGATTGATTCTGATGTAATTCTGTGAATTAATAACATGGTTTATCTTCCACTTTTTCCTTTTTCAAAATAAATGGTTACACGTTGTAACACTTTTTAATATTTATTAAGTTTTGTGGGAAGCTTTAAAAAATACAAAGTTCGCTTGATCTTGAAGTCTGGTCTGCAGTTAGCTCCAAAGATGCAAATAATTTCATTGATTTAGGTCATAGAGCTTCTCTTGCAAACTCATACTTTGGAGCAGATCCGAGTTTCTTTAGTTGTGTCACCCTTGACATTTAAATCCTGTTGTGATTATATCAGGTTTTTGTAGGCCTTTATAGGATAAAGTTTGGTGCAAAACTTAAGGTCACCACAAGCAATAGACTAAGGAATCTTATTAGGTATATAGCAAAATACAACATAAATCTCTTAGTAAAGTTGTAAAGCCCTTTACTTGTCCTGGGAGTTCCCCATCTTCCTCCTTCCTGTATTCCCCAGTGTAGACTACTTGAGTAAAATGCTGGTAATAAATGATCTTGCAAGAGGAATCCTTCTGACCATCTGTGTAAGGCAGGCCATTGCACTTCAGCTTAATTTGTGATGTAACTAGCATGTTATTTTTAAAGCCATGTAAATGTCAGAAGTAATTTTGATCATTCGCTACTATTTTCTTAAAGGTTAAGTAGCCCTGAAAGTAAAATCAGTCTTCCCCTTTGAAGATTTACTGAATTTACTTCTAAGCTGCTGACCTTGGTTTGCCTTTTCCTGTGAAAGTATGTAATAGCTACCTTCTCAGTTAACTTATTAATAGTTTGAGCTTCTTTAATTTCTGTCTGGAAGCTGCATCATCCATCTGGAAATTATGTTTGGTTCTATAAAGGCAAGGTGGGAGGTAAAACTATGTGCATGTGATACTTTTTAGTTGGCCAAAGCTTTTCTTTTCTCTGAAGTTTTCATATTTCTGTTTTTAAAGAAAATAAGTTTGTTTCATAAACAAAATGTCTAGTGTTGTAGGAAAAACATGTTCTCAAAAATTTTATGCTGTTTTATCCTAAGCCACTTCTGTGCACTGTCTGGTCTATTTCTTCTACACAGGAAATGTGAAAAATGCACACATGCAAAATGTGAAACTGCAATTTGAAAGCCTGCAATTAAGAATCCTTGTTTATAAACAACAACTGGAATCCTTTCAAGATAAATTAATAAAACAAAAAAAAGAAGGAATGGCTTCAGAAATCCACTTAGCTCCATACTTTGAAGTCTGAAGTTTTGCCTTATGTAAATTTTTTTTTCTTGCTCTCTGATATACCAGTTGTTTCTGTCAATCCCCATTTTTTAATACGCAGTTAAAATACTTACTATGGAATGAAGTTCTTAAAATGGAAAGCCAGGTGGATCTGGAGTGGTTCAGACTGATGACTATTTAAAAAAAAGAAAAAAGTTTCTTCGTCAAGCTGTGCTAATGTGGGGGAGGTTACAGCTCTACAGACAGCCATTCTCTCCCACCTCAGTTCTCGTTAAATATGCACCTGCAAATTTTTGTGATGTCATTAAATAATAATGCTGTTTGCTGTTGGAGCTTATGATTTTTCAGTTTTAGTTTGGTTTGCTTATGGTGGGAATGGAAGAGAGAGATGACATTACACTAGTTGATTTTGAAGCTTCTGTGATTCTCTTATTACAGCCACAACCTGTGTTAAGAGACTGTTGTATTCAATTTTTGTGTAGGAAAACCGTATTCTACAAACTTACAACTCTGCTAATTTAGATTTAAGCAAATGCCTAAGCACTTGGATCTTTTGATTATTATTATAGTTCTTAATTCAAGCTCTGACGTGGGCTAAGCCTGAGCTTTTTCAGTAGTGGAAAGAGTAAACATAGGCTGTCAAGTTGCTTGTGTGACTTAATAACATAATGTTTAGTCCAGCCAAATTTTTTCTACTTGACTCATATAGTGCGGTGAGACTGATTTGAAGTTTACCGCTTCCATGATGTAGAATATAAAGGCAAGAAATGTCTCCATTATAACGCCAACCTGTAGCACGTATTTTCTCTAAACTTATCAACTTGACTGTATCAGAAATGCAGTATAACTTTTGTGGCAAAAATTCTCTCCTAAGGTGTCTTAGCCTAAAGTGGAGTGTGATGAAAAGGTCTCTGTAATCATTTTTGTTTGTTCTGTTGTCTGAAAATAATGCTTCCTCTTGTCCCACTTGAGGGCTGTACAAGAAACAGAGGGGAGCTGATAGCAGAGCCGAACTTGCTTCCAAGTCAATGTTGTCTGGGAAATCCAACATTAAGCAGCAGCTTTCGAGCACTGCCAGCTCCTGTCAATTTTTTCTGTATTGATCTCTGATTTATTGTTCTCAATTTTAGAAATGCAATGTTCACAGATAATGTAATTGCTGTCATGCCGCTCTAATAATTACTTAGAATTCAACTCAGAGCTGATAAGGAATCCTCTGACAAAATAGCTTTTCACTGAAGAATTTTAATTAGTTGAAACCAGTCCTTCCTTTTAGGAATGTACATATCAGACTAGACAGGGTTTTTTTCCCCCCCTCTGGTCCAAAATGGAATATCTAATCAAAGCCAAGCTTAGAGTAGCAAAGGAGTCATATGGGACAAAAGATATGAAGCCTTAGACAGTTAGCAAGAGGCTAAAGATGCTCCCTTTTCTATTAGTCTCTTTGGTAAGTACTATTCCACACTGTATAAATAACTAAATATATTTTGGCTGAGACAACTGAACCACAACTGTCGTCTCACTCGTGTGGGATATCTCTTGGGATGCAGGAGATGATTTTCAGATCTCTGATCTGAACAGGACAGGAAAGTGATTTAAAGCTGGGACTGTTCCTGCCTAATATACTACAACCGTGGTCTTCATGTTTCAGAAAAAAGCCCTGAGTAGGGCTCCATGTTTCAAAAAGGTTTTGGATTTGATGGCAGTCAAGTAAATCAACTTTCAAAGACAGGTGGATAATTTCCCATATAGCTTCAATACAAATCCTTAGAAGTTTTAGCCACTTAGGACAAACTTTTATGCAGGACTTTTAACTTGAAGGACTTAAAACCCAGGAAATGAAACACAAAGTGTATGAGAGAGAGAGAGAAAAAAAAGAAAAAAGGAAGGAAGGAGGAAAGAAAGAAGTCTCAAAGAATGTAGTAACTTAATAAACTTTTTAAAAGACTCTAACTTGACTTTTAGCTTGTAGTTCCGTTTGGTAGCTGAAGGAATGATTTAGGATGCAGGCTTGGTCTATATCTTCAGACCTCAAGAAGCATTTACGGTTGGAAGAGCTTGGTAACAACTACTACATTTAGGATGTCTGACAGTGGGCTATCAAACAAATGATCATGAACTTTTCCTTCAAAGGTTTCTGCACTCTGTAAGCTGCAGCAGGTTTTGCTAAAGAGAATTGCATCCTCTTTGATCTACAATGTTTAGTGACTTATTCAGTTGTTTGATACTGGCATAAATATATTCATTTAGCTGTGAGAGTATTAATTACATTTATTCATCTTACCTAAATAGTTGCCCTAAGACCACTTCAGTTCCCTTAGGTGAAGTTGACTGCTTTATCCTGTGTAGGTTATGCCTCTCCTGAATGGAAATTGCTGTACCACTGTAGGGTACAGATAAGAGAAGTTTAAATAGATGATGCTTAAATAGACTTTCTTTAAATATGTTCCTGGGGGAGCATCAGTGCCTGGCAGGATGGCTGAGTGCTCTGGTGTGGTGGCCACCTTTGCTGTGAGGTGGTACCTGGAAACTGCCAGTGCAGTGGTGGCAGGTGGCAGGAGGGAGAAGAGGAGCGGCTCTTCAGTGAGGGAGCTCTTCCCACCTCCAGGGCAGTGAGGAAAGACAAAAAAAGCTATGGTTCT
>NW_020448219.1:1226654-1297916 GCF_003343035.1 Apteryx rowi | reverse complement strand
AAAAAAAAAAAAAAAAAAAAAAAAAAAAAAAAAAAAAAAGGGAGAAACTGTGCTGAGCATAAGACCTCTTCCCTGAAGAGAGCAGCAGTGGATGTTTCAAATGTTTGCACTTGATTCCAACAACTCATCCTCAGTTTAGGGCAACAGTAAGGTACCAGCTACTGTGATTAAGCTTGTACCCAAGGTAGAGAAGCCTTGAGCCTGATATTGAGAGCTCAAGAGACCTTGCCAATCCCGTCACTGTGTAGTCACTATAATTTCTGATGGGGCTGCTACAGAAATGTTACATGTGGAGTCATTGATATACCTATGGGATGTGAAAGACTGCCTTTTTTTTCTTTTGTACCCGTCTGTGAATGCAACTTTTTTTCTTTTAATGAAATTAGTATGTAGTGCTTTATGAAACAGGCAGATGTGTTGTGGTGGCAATTGGCTTGATAGGCAAAGGAAAACTTGCTAAAAAGACATAGAAAATCAACTGAAGATGATTGAAATAAACCCTCCAGGGTTTTTGAACAGGAGTTTAGTGAGAAGAAACAGTAARAGAAAGGCAGAAAAAAATGATCGTGTTGAAAGGTTTTAATAATTTTTTAATTTTAACAGGTGTTTCAGGTTATATTTGAACTAAACCATTGTTTTCTAAATTACCAGACTACTAGTCAAGCCATTCTGATGGTAAGTTTTTATGCCTTTTTTCTCTTAAAAGTCTCAAAAATCAGTTATTAAAAATCTACTGATAGACAGTCATTTAGTTGCCCAGTCAAGCAGTCTGATCTTGGTAAAGAACAGATTTATGATTGCTTAAGCCGTTGCAAGTCGTCTGCATATGTTTTATGCAAGTCTTTACTCGCATTATTATGTGCTATTTTTATTATGATACAAAGATTATTAAGTGTTCAGAAAGAACCAAATTAATGTTGCACTGACAATGCAAATGTAACCCTTCCTAATTTTGAAGACCTGTCCTTCTAGCCTAGATATGTTTAAAAATTTAGAGGAGTCTTTTTTTTCAAGGGGGGCATTTATTGAATTGTCACTGAAAATGTTTAGAGCCTGAGACGGTAGTATTTTGATATTGAATGTTTTCACTTTTACTTCTAGGACACTTTCAAAACTAATTCATTCTCTAGCTTAAATACTTTTATTTTGACAGAAGAACTGGCCAGGAATAACTGTATGCTGCAGTGTGTAAGATTTCTAGTACTGGAAAAATGAGAAGTGGAAATAGCCTTCTGGTAAGAATAATCAGAGCAAAGGGTCTCTTTAGTATGGAGCTTGTTTACCCTGACAAATATGCTGTAGTTGTCAGCGACAGATAGGAATCAACTCAGCAGTTCTGTACCCTATGCTCCGAACAGAAGCGGACAGTTTGTTGCTGTTGTTTCAGTCTAATTCTTAGTACGTATGTTTAGTGCATCTCAAAAGATAGACCAGTTTGCAAAGCAGTACAGACCTCGTGTCAGGACTGGAGTAGCAGGGATTGTTTCTCAAACTTCAGCTGACTGAAAGCGATCGGTTGCTGCTCTTTTACTACTGCTGAAACTGTAGGTCAGATGTTATTTGTGTAAAGCTGATGGCAGATCTTTGATATGGAAGCAAAAACTTGCAAAAGTTCTAGGAGCATTGTGAAATATAGGTTGGTGGTACGTGGTTCTTTTTGCCTTTTTTAAAAGGTCCTTTTTTAAAAAAAGTATTGAATACTTGCAGCTCCTGTTGACTTTGGAAAATTCAGTCATGGTTAAATATAACCAGAAATGGAGTAGCTGACCTTAGCTTCTCAGACTTCCATTTGTCCTGAACAAGAGATGTCTACTCAAGAAAATAACACTTCCTCACTGTTAAACTTCCATGGTACTTCTGCGAAGTTGACACAGATCTTTAAAAGAAAGAACAACCGAATCTTTATCGAACAGTTGTTAATTCTAGAATACTTTTTCTGAACGGAACTGGGCTGGACAGATATCTTAAAATCACGAGTGTACTTCATGTGCTGTGGRTGGGAAATGTAAAATATTAGCGCCAGTAATTCATGTCGAAAGCTCTATCTTAAACTGCATCTAAAAAACAGGATGTTTTTCCTTTCTCCACAGTCTGACTTTAATTTTGGGGGGGGAAACAAACCTTCCTCTCATGTTCTCTTCATGGCTAGTTCCAAATTTCCCTGAATTGTTCATTGACCATTGAAAAGGAACATTTGCAGTAAAAAGACCTGAGATTAATTCTGTAATGCTTTTAACTGGCTTGCAGATAAAATCCCTCCACCAACAGTACAGTGAAGGAGGTGTATATGCTCTTGTTGTTGCTAGAGTATCTGTTTCTATTTCTCTTTCAGACTTAGTAGGTACGGTTGATGATGCATATTATTATATGCATATTACATATTATATGCTGTTATTCAATATTGATAATTTATGGTGTTATTCTAGCTTTTGGAAAATGTATTAAATTTTGAAGTTAAAAACAAAATATGTGTACAAAATACAACACAGAAAAGAATAATATTAAATCCCTTATAAACTGTTAACGCATTTTTTTTCAATGACTTTATTTCCCAAACTGCACTGTGAAATGACAATGGTAGGGGCACATATCTTGAGTATATTCCACATCAAAGACATCACACGTGAGAATTTCAGGGAGTAAGTTTCTAACATATGCTAGAATTATTTTGTGCTGTCATTTCAGCTGAGATGTACTGGTGCAAAGTTGGAATTTTGACTTCATCAGGTTTTTTGATTAGCCCTGTTGGACGCTGTATGCCACTCCTTGAATTACTGGTACATTGATTCATTCACATAAAAACTAGCTTTTGTCTGTTGCCTGTAGATTATGTTCACTTTGTAGGTACACTGAAGATGAGACACTAATATATAAAATGGGGAGCTTGTAAAAGTCTTTGTTGTGCTTTCTTTAGGCCATGAGATGAGTAAAGCTGCTTAGGTAGCAGCAGTTTGAGTTGCCTAGTGCAATACCGGTTGTTCTTGTGTCATTTTCTGTGCAACTGTCAAAGTGGAGTGTAGAATGATGAACAAACTCTGTATTGCTATTCTTAAGTTTTTTTCTTAGAGTGCAGTATCTTTTGTGACTTGTGGTATGTGGAAGTGGTTTTTGTGGCTATTTCTAGATTAGGCAGCTATTTTATGGTTACTTATGTTCATGGAAGATAGGATTTAATGACCACTGTGGTCACTTGCATTCCCACATTCCTAAATGCTTGGATTTCTCAGTTAAAAATGTAAAATGTATGTTGTCACTGAGCCATATTTTTCAACTGTGCAGTGCAAGCAAAGAGTTTTTATCACAGTTAACAATTCATAGGTTCAGGAGCATAAAACTGAAGAGGGGAGTAAAAAAAGAGACTGGCTGAGGATTATCTCCCTTTCCCTAATGAACAGGAAAAAGGTGCAAACTGGAAGACCTCTAAAAGTCTTGTAGAGAGCTGATACTGTGATTGTACGGGCCAATGTATGTTTAAGAATAGCTCAGATTTTGCTACTAAGTAGGTTAATACTGATCCGTTTAAACAGACAGCGTCTGCTGTGCTGTGTTCTCACACAGCAGAGCAGACTATTCCATGTTGGAATTTCTGCTGTGCATTTGGGGATGAAGAGGCACTTCCATTTGACCTCATGATATGAGAAATGCTGGCATCTGGGGCCCTTTCTTGGTAGAATTCCAACATTGCAACAAATAATGACTTTCTTTTCCATTATTGCCTGTAGCAATGTCTTAGCAAATATATTCCCACTGCAGTCATGATTTCTAGTTACTGATGTGAGAAAATGCTTAAAACAACATCTTGAACAATATTATTGATGATACCGCTTTATTCCTTGTAAAGAATTAAAAGCAATAGATAATCAGATCTGTTTGGATGATGGTCCTTTTTTTCAGTCTAAACTCAATGTCAAGAATATTTTTAACTTTTCAAAATTTGTTTTACCAACAGCAAATTTCATCCCTTACTTTCCAGTTCTGCTCTCAGAAAACTGCAAGTATCGTTATTTAAATTTGCAAACATCAGTTTAAACTTAACTAGAATATTTACTTCTGTAAAAATGCTTTCTGTTATAGGCTGCGGTAGTGTCTCCCCATGCAATTCAACCAGAGTTCAGGGTTTCTTTTAAATCCTTTTGATTTACATTTTGCTGCAACTTTTGTTAGCTGCACTTTGAATACAAAGTTCTTCTGAAGTGTTTACACTAAAAAGGTAAGAGTTTTCAGGTCCCTATTAAAGTAAGGAAGTAAATATTTTCAACGGAGGGTGGGGGGAGGAAGGATTTTTTTTTTTCTATGTAGTCAGGACATAAGAAGATGGAGTAGCATAATGATTCCCTCTTACTCAAGTAGAAGGTGGCTCAGATAAGAAAATGACTATTCTACTATAATCCAGTGAAAATTATCATAGATCTGTTATCAAAAATATTAGGAAAGACATTCTGTGTACAACTTGATTATACTTTGCACGTTGATTTTGTTGTTGTTGTTAATATGCACATCTGAGATTTAACTGTGAAGTGTCTATATCCCCGCTGGGATCTTCAATTTTTCCTTGGTCAAGCTCTCTGGTTTTTGGTAATTTTTCCACTACAACACTGCACAGAAGTGGTATATAAGGTCAAAGGAAGAGAGAGAGATTTGTGACTTTCCATCTTGTGCATTCCACTGCACTTTTTACAGTTTTCTTGGATAATAGCTGAATTGATATTGATGCTTTTCAGAGGCATCAGATAAACAGAGTCTATGGACTAATAGCTTTTAGCATGCGTGCTGACTGCATGTGTTTTTGCTGTACTATATAATAACTGGCTTGGATTTAAGTTTTATGGTGCTTTGGCCAGCTGAGTGTGAGAGGGTTATGTCAGGATATTTGTACTTCCTTCTGGAGGATTTCTTCTCTTCCTGAAACCTTTAGTGATTCAGCTGAGAGCAAGCCAGTGATTATGCTGAGCATAAGGCAATGAAAGACATGAGTTTGTAGCCATTGTGAAGTAAAGAAATGGAAAAAGTTGCTGCTTTTCAGAAAGCTTTTATTGCCACCAAAGTGTTTCCACTCTGATATTTGCCCTAAGATTGCTGACCTTTGAGAAAATCTACTCAGAAATCCATAAAAGCAGTTGGGGAAGTTAATTAACAAATAATGATAATAGGTCAGAAAGGCAAAAACAAAAGTGCCTTTGGTCCTGGTGGGGAGAGAGTAACATGAATTTTCAACCAGGCATTATTTTTACATCAGTTCTGTGATTATTACATTTCCCAGAATGTTCAAAGGGAATTGTGATCATTTCTCTCCTCCTGGGGAGTTTTATAGATGGGTGATTTTAAGTTCACTTGGATAGACTGATGAAGAGCAGTTTTTGTGCCGTCCACATGTGGTTCATGTTCTTGCTATATTAAGAGAACAGTATTTTTTTATACATTAAAAATCAGAATAGTGGCAATGTATCCATCCTCAGAAGTATGTTAATTTGACTGCAATGTTTGGCAGTTTTCGCTGAATTTTTGACAGACTATTTTTATTTCATTTTTTAAAGATTGCATGCTAGCTGGCAAGGGAAAGCATAAGTACAAAGTGCAGATTCAAAAGAAACTTAAAAATATGTAGAAAATGGCATTTGCAATTCACATTTGAATATTGACAGGTGGTACTCCAGCTCAGAGGTTTGGCCACAGTGTGATGATTATTCAGTGCTTTCTCCTTCCTTCACGCTATACTAATATACTCAGATCATAAAAGCGCAGGAGCATGTTCCACAATGGCAAAAGTCATCATTCTCTATCTTAGCAAAATAAATTCTCCTTTAGGTAGAGGACAGGCATAACACATACTGTTATATTGCTCAAACATCTCTGCCTCAGAATTTCTGATATATTCCTGTAAGCTTTTCTGTGCTTTTAACATGAGCTTCAACTCTGGAATTGTAGAACGCTTCCCTAATTCAAAGATACATTTAAGCTAACTGATCTTTAGCCATAGTGGAGGGGTGCTGCGTAAGGAGAGTCATACTTTTGGCACGTAGTGACTGAGTTGACCTCCCTAACTGGTTGTGCTACCTATTGCACAACCTAGCTACATCTTGGGTTATATCATAGGCATAATGCTGAAGAAACTCTTGCCTGAGGTGGTTTATGTGATTATATAAGTTAGAGAAGGTATGGAGGCCATTTGTTTCTGAGTGAAAATCTTGGATTTGCTTCCTCCAATTAAGCTAGTGTTACAGAATTTAATTTTGTAGGGACTCTGAAAAGAATACTTAAAAATATTTAGAAATTTTATAGCACGTTAGAAATAATAAGGTTTTGGATATTCAGGTAGCATCATACTTGTTTTTGCTCAAAATAAAACATAAGATTCATATTGAACCTGCTTGGCCTTTTTATTTAGGGTAACAGTAACAGAATTAATCATTAATACTTAACTATGCTTTTTAATGTAGGAAAAGCAGTCCTGTTAACAGTGTGGAGTCGGATGAAAAAATCACTATGGGAGAAGAGATGCTAGCTTTGGGGCTTGCTAAGGATTAGACTGTGTATCCTGCAGGGACAGCTGTACCTGGCTGACAAGGCTGCAGAGAGGAAAGCTTACAGCAGCAGCACAGCAGCCAGCAAAACTGAGATTCAGCAAAACTGCACTATACAAGGAAACTTGTATAAAACAAGCTGACACATCATACTTGACTCTTCCTGTCAACCTAGAGAAATTTGTTGTGGAGGAAAATCTCCAAATGGATGGTCCATGAGCAGTTTTGGAGAGGGTTGTGAACAATACATTTTTCTTTAGGTTAAAGTGCCCATGCTTATTCACTTAACCTTTTGCGTGAAATTAATCTCTTGTTGCTTTTTAAGCTTCTGTGTTTTATTTCAGGAAAATAACTACACAGTCATTTTAACCACACTTTCTATGTGAAATTTGAGTGAGTTATAGATGACTATAAATATAGTGTTATATTAAAAAAAAATATAAAAAATCAATAGGTAAAGGTTCCTGGGGGCTTGTAGATAAAGCTAGATGGTAGGAAACAAAAGTTATAGTGGGATGTTCAAGAGGAAATGGTCTTGGGAGCAAAGGAGAATGGCCTGGAGAGGAACACTAAGGTTGTAGGGAACTGAATGGAGTTAAGTGTTGATGGAAAGGCTCTGTCCAAAAGATGGACTAGAGATCACAGGAGATGAGCTGAAGCATTGTCAAGGAGTTGCCATTTGGCCTTCAGCAAGCTGCTAGATTTCTAAGCCTCTTTGCATACATCTGTGCAGGTCTCATAAGTGACCTCACAAAGTTTTCCATATGTGACTGCACATCTTTAAGGCTTTCTCTCCCTTCCAGGAGAAATTGCAAAGTGCTAAGAATTGTACTGATGAGAGGACTTCTTCCAAACTTTTAAACAAAATGGTTTTATTCAGTTGACAGTCAACTGAGTGGGGCATGTATTCCTGGACTCTACTATTGTATTTCTAAAAGTTTTGTCTTTTACATTGTGTTACTCATCTAGGACCACATTACAAAGCTTTGATTCAGTACATTTTCAGGCCTTCTAAAGCTCTTCTCCAGTACAAATTATTTGGTCCAAAGCCAGCAAAGGAAGCTTTATTTAATGGATTGTAGAAAACATTTAACTGGCTTTGAAAAGCTTGTGGCTACTGAATCTGGAACCACTTTCAAATATATATTTCTTTGTCTTTTGGGGATATTTATCTACTTTTAATAATAAAGTCTTTTTTTTTTTTTTTTTTTTTTGGATTCCAAGTGTTTGGACTCATTCCAGGCAGTCAGTCTTTTGCTCTTCAAAGGTTAAAGATTAAAGAAAAAAAGCTGCAGGCAAAATTATACAAAAGTTCTTTTGTGGCCCTGAAAAATAAAAGGCTTGATTTAAGCTCTGCTGAAAAATGTTTGACAAGTTGAAAACTTTTTTTAAAAATATACAGCTTTATTTGAAATGCATGGATATTTTAGCCAGCCAGAATTGAATGCAGCATGAACTCCTACCACAGCCGCCTTGGCCTTCTGCAGTAAGACCAAGGTACTCCAGCCTCCGAGCCCACAGACAGCAATTGTCCCACACATCCATATTTTCTTCCACTTGGAAAGTCTGTGACTACAACTCTTTTTCATAAGACAAGACTATATAATCCAGAAGTGGCATTATCACATATGAAGCAAAAAACAAAATGTGAAGATTCTTCCACTTCCTGTACCAGCAAAGAATCCGCTTTCACGTGTTTGACCCATCACTTCACAAGTAGCATTTTTATAGGTATGTCTTTACAATCAGGTGCATGTTTAGTCTTCCCATGCTACCAGCCAGCTGCAGTCCAGCTCTGAACCTAAATCCACAGTGTAGTGTTGCTGTAGCTAGAAGACCCAAATTCCAGGAGAATTCATTTGCCTGGGCTCAGTGCTGCACTTTCCCAAGGGCAGCACTGCTTTTCTATAACTGGCTTGGTTCCAGCTAGCTGGGAACAGCAGTACAAGCTTGCACATACATACAAAAGACCACACACTCAATGCTATCAGTTTCCTCAAGTGCAAAGGTTGATATTATTTGCTACCTTTTCCTCATCAAGCTTTTGTGGGAGGCTGAACCAATATACCCAGTCCTGCTCACCTCACTGAATAGCCCACCAACAACCGAGGTACTTCATTTTATTGTGTTTGCTTCATGTATTTCATAAAAGCAGAGGTGGGCAGACTTTTGCAATGCTATAGTCTTGTTTCTTTATCAACATCAAATACGGTAAGAAGGCACTCAATATTTGACTTATAAACTCAGACATCCTTCCTAATATTACTTAACTATCAGTACATTTTTATCAGATGCACTCCTCTATATTTGCAGGTCTTTAAAATATGCTTACAGTGTTGTTTGATGTACTATGTGCTATACAAGATATTATAGCAGTATTTTATTTTGCAAGAGATCCATGAATAAGAGAACTCCATAAAATATTTTAATCTTTATCTTAAATTTCTCTGTCCTCTTTTATTGCCCAGGATAGATGTAGTCTGTTTTTTTTTCTCCTAAAAGCTTTTTTTTGAAGTTTCCCAATATTTTCCAGTTATACACGCTTTTGCAAGATATTTCTACTTGTTTTGTTCTCCTCCTTTATTGCAATCAGACCTGCTTGTTTCAGTCTTTTCTTGAAAAATACAGAGAAATTAGTAAAGGCATCTGAAATGCTATACTAGTAAGTGAGAAATAGAACAAAGGTAACAGAGAGGTAATCCCTGTAAACGTGTAACCCCTGTTGAATACCAAATGCAATTTTTTCCTTTCCAAGTTTTGCAAAAAACATGAGTATTTCTCAGAATAACCACAATGGAGCATACAATGGTTATTTGCCTCAGATTGTACATGGATAAAATAACCTATCCTGAATTTACTCTCTTTTCTGGGTTAAGTCAGTAAACATGATGTCATTTATTGTGGGTGATTTGTGGTGATTTTCCTTTCCTCAGAAAGGAGCCAAGTGTTAGACTTCGTGCTACTGTTCTGGTTGTGTTTATATCTGTCTATTCTGGGAAAGCACGAGTACTTATTCTGCAGTTCTCTGCTAGAGATTAGAGTGGCCAGGTCATACGCGCACAGACAAGTGCCAGGGAATTCAGTTTTAAGCATTTTTGTACAAACAGTTTAGAGGCAGAAGAACCAGGCAGACTCAGTGTGAAAGTCTGGTTAAAAGATCCTGTAACTGAAAAATTTGTATTAGTGGCTACTAGACAAGTATATGCTACTACTTTAGGTTTACAATAGAAATAATATTTGGGTTGTTGTCTGGGTGACTGAGTGTTAACCTTTGGTGTGTAGATACAAACTGTGCTCGGCAAAGAATGCCTCTTGCACTAGATAGTTTTCTAATTCAGTTCAAATCAGCAGTGAGAGGGAGGTTGTCCTAGGTCGTCTCTGCTGCCCAGTTTGTTACTGAACAAGAGCGTGAAAACTGGGATGTGAGTTTTATCTCTTGATACACATTCATTCTCAGCGTTTCTGATTAGTCCTTTGATCTGAATTTTGTTTTAGTGATTCTTGTTAACACCATGTGAAGTATTTCAAAATCCTGATAACTTAATTTAGGTATAGTGGTTGTGCTTAAGTATGTAGTCAAATACTACATGCCTCACAAAAATGTGTTTTTCTCCTCAATCCACATAAATCTCGAAAGAATTCTCTTCAACTTCCCTGTAGCTCAACATTTTCCACTGCTTCTGCCAATAGTCTCTTCGCTTTATCTACACAACCTTGCTAGAGACAGATGAGAATGTGTATATATCAGACAGAAATTGGAAGTTTGGAAGAGTACAAGCTACATATTGTTATTAATATAAAATATGATTTTCACAGTCATTAATGTTTTTAAATGTTGTGAATCATCAGCTTATGTTGTGCAATATTCTTTGCACTAAAAATGAAACAAATTGCGAATTCCAGGTTACTCTAAGTAAAGGATGTAAATTATTATCAGTTGACCATGTAATGGGGGTCACAGTAACTCTATTTTCCATTTACCATCTGTGGATTTGAACGTATCTTTGACTAGTAAGATTTCCTTTTATGGAATCTGTGGAAAATGTAATAAGATAGCTTTAAATTTATTAATTATTTATAATTTAATCTTATGCTGCTGATCATGAAACTTTTATTCAAAAACATTAGGCTAATGCTGTTGCATAGCCCCTGGAATCCACAGAAGGTCATATAATACATTTGTATATTAAAACATGCCACCTGATTTGTATACAAAATCAGACTTTAAAGCATCTAATTTCTGGCTGAAATAGAGCAAGAAGTTGAGAGAGCATGAGGGTAGCCATGCTGGATCAAATCAAGACTGCATTTAGTCCAGTATGGCTCTAGCAGTAAATGTAAGTAGATACCTAGAGAAAAAAGACCTAGACGAGCATGTGTAATATTCCTCTTTTGTATTCTTCCAGCTTCCGAATGGTTCCAGCTGAGGGGATTTTCTT
Organism: Apteryx rowi; assembly: GCF_003343035.1. Taxonomy (NCBI): domain Eukaryota; kingdom Metazoa; phylum Chordata; class Aves; order Apterygiformes; family Apterygidae; genus Apteryx; species Apteryx rowi. Next base: position 1,286,956 of record NW_020448219.1, on the reverse strand, counting down.
AGCCAGATGTGCTTTCTGTGTGGTTTGTAACCTGCAGTAGTTTTCTCTTTCATGGACTCGCTCGGTTACCCCTTGAATTTACATAACATCTAGCATCCAAAACATCCTTCGTCTGCAGCTTCCACAGAGCTAGTTCCTGCTGTGTGGAGAGTCACCTCCTCTCGTCTGTGATCAGTCTGGCCCCTCCTGGCTCCTTTAGCTGCATTTTTTGGGGGAGATTCTTTACCGTTATAGCCAGTTCTGGTTTGACCTCACTCAGCATCATGAGGGCTTGGGGGCTAGTAGCAAACAGCTGGCGTTTTTTATTTGTCTTCTAAGTTTTTTGTTTTAGCTTTTCACATTTTCAAACTTTTATTTGTAGCTATGAAGATTAGAAATGTATTCTTTTCAAATTATGAATTTGAAAACGCCGCATTAACCTAGATTCATGAAACTTCAAGAGCATTTAGTATAGTGAGTATACTATAAAAATTACAGTAGGCGTCCATAGTTCATTATTGTGAAGAAATTCCCTGTCTGTGAGCAGATGATGGAATCACGGTGGACTCATACAGAGCACAGAATGCATGTGTAACCTTCGGTAGCTTTAGGAGAATGTATTTGAAGAGATGAGCTGGAATCTGTGGCTGTTAGTGTTTCCTATTAAAATATGTTTTAAATGTCATCATAAGGTGAGCAAGGGGGAGGAAACATGTCTTTGAAGACCTATAGAAGGAGGTTCTGTCCATCTTATTTGGGGACTAAAGTGAGCAGGCTTCTGGAGGTCTTTAAGAAGCAAGGCGACACTTTGGCATCTGCTTTTCTTCTTTGACTAAATAAGGAACTTAGATTCTTGCTTTAGCGGAATATTTCTTTAGAACTGTTTCACTGTCAAAGAGGTAACTTGGGAGTCTAAGTGAAGCAGTCTGAATCCCAACGCAGTGTCAAAAATAACAGTAGCAATTATTTTTACCCTGAGGTTTAACAGAATAGCTTGGCACCAATGTTAATTCTACTGAATTTTCAAAAGGCAGATTTTGTCATTTTAATTATGCTTTGATGTCAAGAGAGTAGCTGAGGAAAACACTTCTTGTACACGAACAGGCATAGCAGAATTTGTTTAACAGAAAACTTTAAGGTCTAAGAAAGACAATAGAGGCATGATTTACTTTTCCAGCAAATTATTTCCCTCAGTCTGTCTGAGGGAATATTCTTATTGCTTGCCATGAATCTTTTCTGAGGAATAAAAGTAAACTCTGTTTTAATTTGTTCGCTTCTTTGTATTTCCTGGCTCTGATTGGAGAGAGAGAGAAACTAAAATAACACAAAAGGATTTTTATTTTATTTTATTTTATTTTATTTTTATTTTATTTTTTGCTGTCCAGTGAAACCAGAAATACCTACTCACTGATAAATAGTCTTTTGTAATAATTTTACAACACTGCACAGGAAATAAGATGTTAAGAGAGACAGATTAGCATCGACCATTTGGGAGCTTAATCATAGTAATGCGCTCTCTATGAGAATATCATCGTCTCAGTGGTGAATAACAGTGTATTTTAGTATCTGGACATTATTTAGATGTTTCAACATGCAGCGAGTATTATGGATTTGGATATTTTTATGTAGCTGTTAAATGTCAGCAAATGATCATGAAATGCTTCTCTAAAATTAAATGAAAGTTGTGTTTAACTATGTTTAAGACAAGTTGAAGTCATTCTACAGATGCAGCTCCTTTTTGACCCTGGAGGCTTAAATGCACAGCTCTGCAGCAGGGAAGTCAGTGGTTGGTTTTGAAATTGATTTCAACAGTACGAGGGTGGAGAGATCACTGCAGGAGAAAAATAGAATGAATAACAGCTAAATAACCCTATTTTTATGTATAAATATCAAGTTTGGCTTCTTAATGAGTTTCACAGTGGGATATGATTATCACTTCAAGCTGGGATTTTTGCTCTATCCGCTTTGTCTTTCTGAAGTTTGCTGTGTAGTCGTATTTTTGCAGTATTTTCCTCAATGATTGTCACTGAATATTAGTGTACGGGAAATCGGTCCAAAGAGGCATCTGCTCTCATGACTGATCTTTTTGTAGTCCAACACTGTTTTAGAGCGACTTTCCCTAAGTAGATAAATGGTGGATATCTGTAAATAGTCACCTACGGGTACTTTTGAGATAACAACATCTGCTTATATGAAAAATTTCTTGTGCTGTCTTCCAAATATGAAAGGTTTACAGGCAATCTAAAATAGAATTAAGAGAAAACTATTCTTTTCTCCAATCTAGAGTAAAATTAAGTATGTCTGAAGCTTTTCCTTGTTCTTTTGCTATGTGTGTCTTATGCCACTAGCTGAAAATAAGTTAGTCAATTCTCGGATTCATCAGAGCTTGAAAACTACTACCTTGAATGAGGGAAGGAACATTTTTTGTGAATTATTCACATTAGAAATGCATGCAAACAGAGCGAGTAAAAATAACTAAAATGACATTTTATTTACTATTAATGCGAATGTTATTTTACTAACTATTATTGTAAATGTGTTTTAGAAATGAGTGATGGACTGTGTAAAATAATGTTTAGATTTGGGATACAGAAGTCCAGTGGCTAGCATCTTTGAATATGTTCAAAGCTGCATATGTATGTGTGAGAAAGTACATCCTGAACCCATTACCAGCTGTGGTAAATACAAAATAACTAAATACTTCATATGTGAATTAGCTCAGAGCACAGTTTATTACCAGTTGGGAAAAGGTCCTCATTCTTGTTTTTCATCCCTCCAGAATCCAGGCAATTCTTCCTTTAAACTATTAAAGATCATCTAAATTTCAGAGCTGAAACAAAATTGCTAAATAAGATCTGAAATTAAGTTTTCATAGACAGAACCACAATTGCATCTTTTTTTAAAAAAGTATTAAATATTACAAGAGAAAGTTAGAAAACTAAGTTAGTGCTGCCCAAAATGCCACTTTTAACAGCAGTCTTATACCATCAGTAGGCCATAATGGAACCGTGCTTTCTTAAAGATCTTGGGTTTTATGCATATTGCTACATATTACTTTTTTTTAAAGCTCTCTTTCACCTCATCGGCTCCTCCAATGTTGATGTGAAAAATGCAATGACCTTCAGTGGACCTGTGGAAGACATGTTTGGGTACACAGTTCAACAGTATGAAAATGAGGAAGGAAAATGGTAAGTTGTTTTTAAGTGTAAACTCCAAATTATCAGATGTTCAGTGACTCAGATGCTATGCTATTATTTATATACTATTATTGGTAGTATTATACTAGTATTTATTTGTTATTATTGGAAAGTATTCCCTATAAATGAGGGTTGGATTCTGTCAACCTTAGTCATATTTGTTAAACTGATTGACATCCCAAAGAAACCTGCAAACACGGGGGGACTGAAAGATGCAAAGTTCAAGTCTTTATTCATTTCCTCAAAGACATAACTAAGTACTCAAAGCAGACCATTCACTGCCCTGCTAGAGATGAAAAAATTTTATGCTGTGCCTGAGTCCACTTTTTTCAATTTACTGAATAAAATTATTTATCATTTCCTGTGTTAATGTATCACCAGTGAGACGGCTTCCACTTTACTTAACTAATCTGTATTATATATTTTTTCTAATGGTTTCTGTCAGTGGTTATCTGCACTGAGTTTTTTTAACTGGTAGGAAGATTTCTGTGTCAGAATATTTAGTAACACAGTGCTCTGTCTTCTCTTTTGGCTGACTAATAATGTCTTTTACTTGGTATTGGCACTTGGAGCTTTCTTAACATGTCTTTTCCTTGTAACTGTTCTCCTGAATTAGAAGTTGCATTTTGATGTGCTCACTAATATCATTGCTTCTCGGTCTCTCGATAAGCAGCTACAAAGGATTTTCGCTTTTCAGAACAAACAGACAAAACTTCACAGGTTACTGACTGGCTGGAGGACTGACTTAACGTTGAATGGTGAAAGGGTTGGGGAATACTGAGACATCRCTCTATGCAGATTTCTCTGTTTTTGCAAGAGCTGCCCCAGTAATCTCACATTCTCGATAAACCCCCATGACTCCCCCAGGCAGCCTGTGACTAAGAGCACGTGGCTGCTTGGCTGCGGGTCGGACCACAGTGCAGCGCCTGAGCTAATCCGCTCGGCAAGTGCCGGGCCTGTTGGCCTCTGGCAATCTGTCCGCCACGGTGACCCAACATTTGCTATTAGCCCTAGAGACTGTCCAGTAAAATAAAGTTGCAGAGTCTGATTTTGAAAATGGTTGTTCTTGATTGTACAGCTTGCAGGATCTTTAAATATAAATCTGCACTGTGATCATGAATGACTGATACTGATTATCTTTGAGCTAATTTAGACCCTCAGAAAATGGTATCCATTCTAGGAGCTGGGATTTTGCAAAGTAAGCTATGTGGTTGTAGAGTGTACTGAAACCTTTCAAAAGCAAAAAATAATATGAGCCAGAAATGGCTACTCTTCCAGTAGCTGAAAGAAGACGAGTCCAAACTAGTGTGCTAGATCTGAACACCTCTGACATTAAACTCCAGAGTTGCTGTTAAATTTTCAAGCTTTCAAATTTCTTTCAGCACAGCAATGCACAGAGCAGGAAATCTGTATGCTGATGGTTAAAAATAAATATACAAAGCTTTGTGATACTTCATCAAGTGTTAAAACACTACCTAGATACCACAAAGATAGAGCTTTTCAGCAGCAGGTGTTCTGTAAACCTCTCTGCAATTGTTTCTCAAGAAAACCAGTCCCCTAAAAATATCCCCAGTGCAAACAGGCAAAACAGCCTTTCAAACCACCTCTGTCTGTTCGCAGGGCTCACTCGCTCTTTCTGAGAAAAGAGCAGCATGGGAGCATGGTCCTGCTGAGCACTGATCATCTCCCATGGGATGTCAAGCACACTCAGCTTCTCTGCAGTTAAATGGAAGTCAAGGATGCTTAAGAGTGTGGTGCCTGCTTCTAAGTTTTATTGTAAAAAGTACATACATTGCAACATATAGCTCAAAAAATATCAGACAGATCCATCATATACTCAGAGCATTTTATTTTGCTTTTGAAGTTATTAATTAAAAAATCCTAATGGATCACAATGAGCTGTTCCAGTATGTTTGTTTAGAAGCTGAGTTGTGTACTGAGTTTAAATTCAGATATCTTCTATCTGGACTTTTTAATCTATGATTAAAGGTAGAAGTTATTCACTCAATAACTCCTCACAATCACCTAAGTGTCCAGAAGCAAATCCTGCTGAAATATTATTCTTCATGGTGAGATTTCTGTGTTTGCAATATATGCTGTGAATTCTAATTTTGAGTTCTTTACACATTAAATGGAGGCAGTTGTTATTTGCTGGGTAGTGCTGGGATATTTAGTGTAGCTAATGAAGATTTGAGAACAAAACAGTCTTCATCTCTAAACAGCAGAATTTCTTGCTGAAAAATATTTTCTGGATTTAAGGGTGAGAACAGTAATTTCTGATCATATCAAATTTTGAAAAAACACTGTAGGCAGGATAAAAAAGCCTTAAAATTAGGTAATTGCTTTTACTAATTGTAATGACAATATTTTATCATTAGTGAGAGGGAAAACAATGTATTTTATACTGCTGGCTTACATTATTTAAGACTAAATTCTTGGTTTGGGTACCTATAAGTATCTGCTTTGACATTGGGTCTCTCTTTAGCATTAAAAATGTATTATTTTCTAAAATACATTAACGATCAAGGAGATATTAAATAAAGCAGATATTTCCTTTATTACTTGTAGTACTTTTCATCCACCAATACTCCTTTTATTTTCCAGTGGTATTTTTTTAATGTTATTCTATTGTGTAATTTGGTATATAGGCAGGCTTCCTTTCAGTGTCCTTTATTACAGAGGAAATAGAATGGCTGCTTTTCCTTGTATCTGAACTAACATAATTGATGCTTTTCTTGCTGTATCCTATACTCTTCATTCAGAGCTTGCTGTAGCTGTGCTCTCTGCAAGTTTTATTTGCTAACTTGCATGCCTTTTAAGAATAAAGAAAATTCAGATAATGTGTTTCATTCTCAGGGTGCTTATTGGTTCTCCATTAGTTGGCCAACCTGAGAAAAGAACAGGAGATGTATACAAATGCCCTGTAGGAAAGGACAGCCAATCACCCTGCATAAAACTGAACTTACCAGGTATGAAAGAAAATAAAATTGTGTCATGTGGAGGAATAATAGACGTCAAATCTGTGAGATTTTTGGCTAAAAAGTTGTTTCTGTCGCAAAAATTTGTTTAGGACTCCTAAGCTAAATCTGAAGGAAGTTGTGTTGTAAACATCAAAAATAATTCTTTTAAAGCATCTCATTGCCTTTGAGAAACATGCTGATAATTTTAGACTGGGCAGTTGGCTCTGTTTCCAAAACATTATTATGACTGGCATTAATTGACTGTGGTCAGCAGTCCTGGCAGAAAGGTTGTGGAGTACAGTTTAATGGGTTACCCTTTCCAAGGCTTTTTGAAGCCAAGAGCCTCTATAATGCCATCAGTAGGCTTTTGATGAGAACCTAACTAGGCAGAACAAGGCTGAAGCACCTTAATAGGGTTTAGGTAAATATTCATCGTTCTTTTGCTCGTGTCAAGAGATACTGGATGCAGACAGAGACTTCCTACATATATGAATTTCACTAAATATATGTCTGATTACTTTCTAGCTCCTCTTTTCCCTCGAAAACCTAAATATCATTCTTGTATTTTTATTTTACATTAATGAAAGTTATAATTCATATATATCAGGACAGGATAAAAAAATGAATTTTTTTTCTAATTAACAAAACTTTTTGAACAGTAATCTCTTGCTTTCATTGTGCTGTTATTTTTACTTTTTTCTTTTTTGCGGTTCAAGAAAACTATTTGAGACAGCGACCCAGACAAATTTTCTGGGATAAAAGCCAGTCTTAGAATTTTTCCTTGTTCTTTGCAGTTGAAGGAGGAGGAGGAAGGGTGCTAAAATACTTGATGGAACCAATGTCAGTCTGTGCTATATTTTGGAGGCTGGAAGCTCTATGCTAGCGGATATACACTTTAACATTTTGTTTTCACGTTCTCAAATACTTAACATTTTAATCTATTTATAGCTGCTACTTCAGTTCCTAACGTCATGGAAGTAAAAGAAAACATGACTCTTGGAACAACCTTAGTGACTAACCCAAAAGGAGGCTTTCTGGTAAGAAAGGCGTTATTGCCAACTTTAAAATAAGTCTATATTTTCCCCAGGTACCATACCAAACATTTCATCCTTTTTCATCTTTTAAAGGCATGTGGACCACTTTATGCTTATAAGTGTGGGCGTTTGCATTACACAACTGGAGTTTGCTCTAATGTCAGCTCCAAATTTGAAACTGTCGAGGCCATTGCTCCATCTGTGCAAGGTATGCATGCCACAGGAATTCTTGTATGTCTGAAAATGCAAAGTGCCAAGCAAGACAAATGTATACACACAGGCATACCAAAAAGCATGGACTACTTTCCTTAGCTACCAGCATTACCAAGTTAAGTAAATGTTTTCATTGTCAGTATATAACCTAAATTCTTGCTACTTTTGGAATTTATCTCAGTATAAACAATCATTAGAGAGCTATGTAACATCCAAACATAATTACTAAAAATAGCCACTTGTGTTTTTTTACTTATGGCCAAAAGACTTCTTTCAAATAATTACGGTATGCTCTCAAGACCTAATACCCAATCCAGTAATATAGATAAAATCTTAAAGACCTGGTCCACTGGAAAATCAAACAGGAACAGTGTGAAATTGAAGAAAGCTGGGGTTACTGATAAATACTCCAATTATGTGATTATGTAATCCCATTCTTAAATTTCTGCTTACAAGAAGGTGCCTTGCTGATAAAGGGAATGCCATGTAAAATTACAGTTAGTGTGAAACAGGACGTTTCAGCCCCACTATAAAAGGGTATGTTCCTCTTACTAATCACAGCAGAAACTGGAGCTGTGAGTGAGTATATATGTGATCCTTGTTAGTGTCAATTCTTATGTGTCAATTTGTGTTGCAGAGTGTAAGACCCAGTTGGATATTGTCATAGTCCTTGATGGTTCCAACAGCATTTATCCATGGGATAGTGTCACAGACTTCCTAAAAAGTCTCCTGAAAAACATGGATATAGGTCCCCAGCAAACACAGGTAAAATGGTGCATATTTTATTCTTGCTTAATTTTCAAAAAATTAGGATTTACAGGAAATGGAATGAGAGCATCATCTGTGGTTATAAGAGCTTATGGCAGTGGGATACTGGAACAAAATAACTGGAATCACAACTAAGTCAGTCTCTGACTCCAAGTAACTGTGTCAGGGAGGTTTTCTGTCTCCCCAGCTGTTCAGGCAGTTTGGAGAAACTGAGTTTCTAATCTAGAGACAAAAGTTAAGTGCATAAAGTGAGACAGTTTGAACATTGTCCTTCCCCATTTCCTTCCTTTCCACAATCACTCCACAAGCACAAATGTCATTACTGCTCTTCCAAGGCACACATATGTGGTTCAGATAGTCTTGGATTACAAGATCTTTGAAACAGTGCTCAAAATTTTGTATCATGGAGCACTGAGCATATAGCTTTTAAACCTTTGAAATCATAATTAATGAGTGACTGTAAAGCTGCATGTCTTTGTTATTAATGGCAGAAGCTGCATTTATATAATAAATGGAGCGGGCCAAATTCCCAGCTGCTATAAATCAGCACAGTTCCATCAGAATTAATGGAGCTACAACCAATTAGCCCAGCTGAGGATCTGACATATGTTTCACAGTCTGCTGAACAGAGTATGTAAATAGCAATCTGAACAAAACTCAAGGAAGAGGGTAACAGGCACAGGGATACGTTTTGACACAGAAAGCTTTATTAACAGTAATGGAGGAAACCAGGCCTTCCTTTCACTTTTCCCTTTCCTCCCTCCCCAAATTTATGATTTTCTGGGGTCATCTATGATATTTCACATGCTGCAGTCCAGTATTTAGGGTAGTGTCTACTTCAGGTTCACTCCAAATTTCCAGTTCATGTCTGAATCTCCTCAGACTGCCTCCACAAAGGAGAATGTGAGTGGATGTAAAGGATACCTCTGCCTGCAGAGAGTATCCCCTTCATTTTCAAAGTCAAAAGGTTTGGAAGTTACCACCCAGCTCTCCTGTTGGCTGTGCTGAACACTGGCTGATAAAATTATCAGCTTGCTTATAAACTCTCAACTTTACAATTGTGTCCTAAACACACTCTTCATCCACATATTGTGAGGAAGAGGGAAAAGCACTTTGTCAAATTTACCAGAAAGGAAGGAAAAATTCTTCTTGGTCCATAAAGCTGGTGATTACTGAAACACGTGGCATCCTAGGAAAATATTTCAAACTGAACTTCCCAGCGCAGAGTGATGGCTGCATGGAAATCATCACTGCCTTATACCCAAAGGGCTTCATGTGAATAGTACACAGGGCAATCAATTCTCCTGCACCCTCACCCTTTTTCCTCACCCTGCAATTCTCAAATTTTTACATTGCCACACCTCTCTTATTTTTATTTCTGGAATCCTGCCTTGTCTGTGCAGCTCACACACCAAAGGTCCACTTGCTGGTCTGTACCCCAACATCCAGACGTCACCACCTACAAAATCCCTTCTTTCCGTGATTTGGGAAAGCTACCCCTCTTCTCAAACATACACTTATTCACTCTCTCAAGCACGTGCCAAACTTTGGCAACTGGTTGCTAAAGAAGAGAAACTTTTGAGAGATAGATAAGAATGGCAAAGGGAAGGGGAAAGAAAGGTTGAAAAAGTGGGAATAGAAGGCAAAAGCTAGATGGACTTTTCTTGGGACTTCTTACCTTTCCCCCTCCCAGAATACAGCTCCTACACCTTGTCCCCTCTCCTTTCCCCTCACACCCTGTTTGAGAATCCTGCCATAGCCAAAGGTAGTGAGGAGAAGTTTATACTGTCACCTCCATCCACACCATCTGCTTTCTCACAAATTGTATTTAGATGACTATTGAATAGGGAGGAGGAGAAAAAGCAGAGCAGGCTTGTCGTTCCCCTCTTTTCTGGGAGCAGTGAGGTAGAAATAAAGGAATAGTTGTTTACTTTCTGTCTGAATTGATTTTTACCATGTTCATCTTCTGGGTATTTTTGAACATGTTGAAATTAAGTGGACTTCCATTGACTTCAGATTGTGTTTTCTTGCATGGGAAAGGAATGAGGTGATTACAGGATAACTCTTTAGCAGTTTGGGTGTGACTAGTTCAAAACTATGTTTTGATTAGAGGCTTGGGAAATTTTTTTCTCCATTCTTGTTTACCCCTTCCATGAACAAAGGCTAAGTCAAAAGAGAACACCTCAGTGTTCCAGGTTCAGAAAATTTGAAAGTGAAAGCCAGAAGATTCAGGTGCAAAAGAAGTTTACAGTATTTTTTTTTTTTTTCCAGAAGTACCTCCTTCCCTTCCTCCTGCTGTTCTCCAGTGCTCTATTGCTGGTTAAGAGCCTTCTCCTGAAATAGGGATAAGAGAAATAAAGGGAAAGTGAAGATAGGGAAGTGGAAAGGAAAGGGGAAGAAGGAAGGAAATGAGAAAAAATGGAACAAAAAAGAGGAACAAAATGTTTCTCCCTGCCTTATTCCACATTTTAATGTAACTGCAATGCAAGATCACTTTCACTTTTCTCCCTGTCTTTTAACTTCTATAGAGATAATTGTCCTTTTAACATGAGGGTGTATTTTTAATCCTATATATAGGATATATATAGCAGCCTTCTGTAGTAGAAGACCATCAAAAGAGAAAACAGAATATTTTAATATGTTTAATTCCAGCTTTAGGTCTATGTTGGAATGGCTTTCAGAAATTTTCACACTTTTTATCGTTCCATTAATATGTGACAGAAGCAGCTACAGGTGTTTGGCCTCTACCTTATTATATCTCGAAAGGGACTGTATCAATGGACTACTAAATTGTGCCACTTAGATCATGCAGCTTAAATCTTATGATCGCTTTTATCTCCAGAAAAATGGAAGTGCATAAAAGAGATTTAAAACATTCAGGATGAAGAAAGGCTTTTAGAATGGTTTAAAGGTAATTTCTGTCTGAGTCGCTGGAATCATCATAGACCAAACAAAATGTAATGGAATTAACTCAACTTTGCTTTGAGTCAGGAATTTTTAGCAAGCTCTCCATACAATATAATGTATTTTCCTTTAGTGTTTTCCAAGACTTCTCTGGTTTTCTTTTACCTTTACTCTGATTTAAGTGGTCTACAGCCAAAAAGGTTTCTCATTCTCCAACACATCCCAATGGGGAAAATCCTAGTATATCACTGCCTTATACTAAATGGTTTTCCTTTCTTTTTCTTTTTTTTTTCTTTTTTAATGAATAGAATTGTTTCATAATTTATYGGGAAAGCCAGAATATGCTTTCCAAATAAGGGACTGTGTTCACTAATAAAAAGAACAACAATAAATAATTACCCTCAAAAATGTTTTGTCTCAATGTAGAACAATCCTTCACTTGCCTGTTCTCTCCTACAATACTTTTTTCACAGGAACTTGAAACAATTAAAGAATTATTCCCTTGTGTAGTATAAAATCCATAAAATGCTAGGGAAGGGAATATAAACTTAGGAATTAAAAAGATATTCAATAGATTGTGGTCAGTAATGCTGGGAAAAATATTAGGCTTCCTGAAGCAGAACAGACTTATGTCCTTCTGTGTAATACTACTGCATTTTCTAGATTTAAATTAAACCAAGCGAATCAAGATATGCAACGCTTGTAATTATCAGTCTTAGTGTCTTGCTAAAGTTGTGGAGTTTGAATAAGCTTATTGTCCCATAAAGGCACATTTACATCACAAAGGTCTGTGTCATTTATAGTTTTTCATTAGATTAAAAGGCTGCAAAAGCCTAAACCTTCATTGCTAATATTAGCTATTAGAATATCATTCTAATTTTAAAAGGTGGACTTCATTCTATCATCTTTCAGGAGACCGGGACATACAGCCTAGTTGTATTTTGCCATTTCCGGGAAGTCTTATGCTACCCCTTGTGAGGAATGACTCATCTTTGATGCCATGAAATATGCAGAACATGRTGATCAATGTTTTCAAACTTAGTCCTAGTAAAGGGTCCCACAGAACAATTGTATCCCATGAGATAACCACATGCCCCCCGCCCCCTTCCTTCCTGATTTACAAGCTATGCAGCACAGTGCAGTTTTCAGATTCAGATGTTCTTCCTATTCACTTCCTGAGAAGGAAATGCTCAAAATGCTTACTTGCTGTGATCATGGAGAGCGTTTCCTTTCAAATAGGAAATGATACGACTCAGTGTCTCAGCCTTTAATCCCTCTTTTAGGAAAAAGACAAGATCTACATGGGTTCCAGGTATCATGAAAGACTGGCAGCTACTTTCCACCCCAATCCTGGCAGCAGCTAACAGTTGATTTAATCCTTGGATTAAATCCTCAAAGATGCAGATTAGGAGTCCATGAATCCGCATATATGGTTTGCAGGCATACATCAGTCTCTGGCTACACTTGTGCATGTTCCTAGAACACATTAGGCACTCTTCCCGTTCCCAACAGAGCAAGCACGATGAAAACCTGTCATTTATCACCAATTAATGGGGATCTTCTTATATGACCAACAGTATCTTGTTCAGATTTTTTGTATGAAAGAGTCAGATAATGACGGCTTAGAAATAATTAGCTAACTGCTACTGCATGAAATGGAAGAGAAGAGAGAGAAAACTCTGTTATGGACTTAATCCGCAGAACGGAAATGATCACAGCGAGTTTCCTCAGAGTGTTTCTCGCACTTTAGATATATGCCACAAAATAGGTGCCTTGGAGGCAAAGGGTTAAGAATTTTATCTTCAGCTTCAGATACAGACAGAATCACTCCTGGGAGCAATGACACTGTGTGTGCCCCAGCCCTTTGTGTAAACTGAGCAAGAGATACACACTGTGCAGAATCAATATGCTGCTGTCCACAGGAACATAACAGCCTCTGGGCATTCTCAGTTATAGGTGGAGAAGAGCATGTTTCTGAGAGAGAATTAAAATATTTTAAAAGGATGTAATGTTGTAAATTTGGACATACATCTGTTCTTGCAAATTTGATTATATTTTCCAAAGGATATAGAAATCAAGCAGGATAGATTTTGCTACTACATACTATTATAATTATACCCATAATCTCATGTAATTAGCTTTTTATAATAAGCATGATATCAATGTTGAGTTTCAGATATTTATCCAACTCTAACACTTTTACTACAAGTCACCCTTTTGGTTTAAATGCAAGCAATGAATGCCAACAAACAAACATTGTGCACAAACTGAGAGGCTATGAAAGGGGCTCAAAAACCACCTATAAAGCAATTGCCAAGTATGTACTAAGCCACCTCTAGAATAAAATGACTGCATAAACATCACAGGTCTTATTGATCTTCAATACCTAAATGCTAGAGTGCTTTTAATAATAGATGAGTAAGAAGTAAATATGCCACATAAAACTACATTATCCTAAATCACACCTATAAATTGTCAAGTATAACATAAAATTGAAATATGCTAATGGAACATTGTGTGGATTCTTCCCAGCAAAAGCTGTCAATAACCTGCCAGAGCATTAAAACAGACTGAGATGAATGAGAGAAATTAATTAATATTTAAGAATAGTGCTTATCTTCCTTTTAGTTTGCATTTCATATCTGCAGTAGGTTCTCTCAGGCACCTGTGGTTTGGTTCCAGTCCCATGTGTTGATCTTTCACACAAAGACTTGTCTTGCTGAGGTCATCTTGAGTTTTCCTCTCATTCCTCCATTCCAGGAGCCCATCATTTTATTCAAGTACTTGTCAGGCTTATTACTTTGGCTTACCTCCTGGTGGGAGAAGGGCCATGCTCTGTACTGTCCTGTTGCTTTCATCAAGACAAGGGCACACTGGTTTTCCTCTCACCCTGAGGGCCTCAATTTGCCATTGCAGTGCTATTCCTAGTCCAGGGTTAGGGTAAATAGCCTGTTGGATGTAGGAGTATTATATTTGGAAAGAAACCAGAGTGTGAGTGAAACATGGCCTTGTATGCTATATGGAAAACTATTTTGAAAAGCTGAGATTGATGGTTAGGGCATTGTTCTGCCATGGCCTAGAGGAGAGCAGAGCTGCATGTCAGGTTACTGCAAGTCAGGAATGGTAAGGAGTTGAGCCTGCTTCTTTCTTTGTTCCTATTTTTAATAAAACAATTTAGAGACTTCAAAATGTTTCATGAGATTGAATTGCATTAGTCAGTCTTGCTCAAATGCTAATAGGTTTTACTTTTGGGGGGAAACACACAGAGTTTTCCTGGCTTTCTGTACAAAAGGGCATTTTACCCACTGAAGGAGGCTGACAAGGCACAGATGTTTTCTTTAAGGTTGGCTGATTTTTAACGTGAACTGTATGTTTCAGGTTGGAATTGTTCAGTATGGACAAACTGTAGTCCATGAATTTTTCCTGAATACATACTCAACAACAGAAGATGTGATGGCTGCAGCCACGAGAATAGTCCAGAGAGGTGGTACACAGACTATGACAGCCCTTGGAATAGATACAGCAAGGTACGTTCATAAAATATTATGAAGTCTTGGATAAAGTAGAAACAAATATAAACAGATATGGTGATAGTTCGGATTTTATAAATCGAAAATAAGATGTGGCTGACATCTGACTTTGTTTTAGCTAAGCAAACAAACTTTAGAAGGACAGTGGATAACAGACTGTCCAGTCTCTACAGCAGTTGTGCATAGCACCTTGAAAAGGCAGCTGTCTTTTGAATGGATGAAATAGGGGAAGAGAAAGACACAGAACATGCTTGTAGACCTACGCAAAGTGCTGAAAATTTTTGATGTCTGCACAGAGCAGGTAGGAATTGTGTGTGTGTAGAGGGATAGAGGAAATTAAGTCTTTCAGAGGAGAATTCTACAGGAAAAAAATAGAACTTGTTAGTGCTAATTTATCTTCCTTCTGAGGCTAAGAGTACTGCAGAGTTTGAGCCCATGTTTGTCAGCAAGTCTAGAGACATTATATCTCAAATCCATAAAGCTTACGGAGTACTGGGAGATTAAAGAGCTATTGTATCAATGACATTACTTAGGAATGCTTCCTTCATAAGCAAAATGAAATCCAACTTTTGCAGAATAGAAAGTAAATGCAAAATCAAACTCTCAGATGAGTGATACAGGCAGCTATCTGTTCCCACTCCTAGTTCATCAAACCTGATTATGGACTATGTGAAAGATAAGGAACCAGAGAACAATTATAAACAAAAAAGTGAGGGACACTTTTGAAACCATACAATATTGACCTCATTCTGCACTCACTAAAATCAGTAGTTTCTACTATTTGCTCAAATGGGCAGTGAAAATTTGCTGTTTGTTGTCCATTTTGAGGAAATTGTTTCCAGAGTTATTTAAAATGCTCATAGTGATAGTGTTAGCACAAAAAGTTAGTGTTAGCATAGTGTTAGCACCTAAAAATGGACCAGCTCAGTTCCATACATGAATACAGCAATGATCTGCATTATTGAACACTTCATATCTTTTCTCTTTTCTGCTTTTCTTCTTTTCTTTTCTCTTTTTTTTTTTTTCTGGCATGACAGCATGACTTTATTCCAGAAGAGAATACATTCTCCCTTTCCAAAAAAAAATACTTGAAATGTGCAGCATTTTTTGATGAACTATTCTGATTATCTGACCCAAGTTTTGTTGATATTACCACTTAATCTGATGAAATTCCTACATATTTAGCAGCTGTTTTGTTTAGAAACAAGTAGGGGCTTGAGGGAGACTGAACAAGTTCATGAAAGCAGAGCCAGTTGAGAATTACTAAATACACAGAAACCGTATGTGGCTCAAAAAGTCACTGAGCACCACAGACTGTTGTGGATTTGTATGTAGGGGAAGTATGATTAAAAGCTTCCTCTGTTCTTGCACTCTTACTGCACATCCACTTTTGGCCGTTGTCAAAGGTGGATCTTTGCTTTTATCAGTGTGGGCAGTGTCAAACAGAAGAGTTCTGTGAGCTTTTTCTAAGAGGAAACTCAGCTCCTTTCCTTCTCCTCCAGATGCCTAAGCCAGCCTCACTTTTTCTGGTCCTCTGTATAACCGAAGCCTTGCCCCAGCCTGTAAGAACAGCCCTCCAAAAACATTAGTGCCCCTTTCCCCATCCACAGCTGTAGAAATCAACAGGTCGCCCCCGTCCACCTCCACTCACTTGCAACCTACTTCTGCCACATCCACAACATCAAATTTTGCCCTGTAGATGTGGGGAGGTGCTGGCAGGTGAATAAATAACCTGACCACTTGAAGTGCTGCTATAGGGTGGAAATAGTTTCTCTTTCTTTGTGTGTGGATTTTGGGGAAGAAAAGTTGCACATTTTTTTAAGGTGCCAAAAGTTTATCTGGGTAGGAGAAGAATTCTTTGCCATCCAGCATTGTTTTATGCTATCAGTCACAAATATATGAGTAATGAATGAATACGTATGAAACTCTTCAGGTACAAACTGTAATATAAGTTCCAATTGTTGTTGTTTGTATTTGTTCGTGGTTAATATTCATTTCCTTTTCCAGCTTCCTGGTTAATATTTGTTTTAGTTTATGGTTGACTCTGTAAAATGATGTGTGTGGTAAATGCTGACTTTGACCTTCTTCAACCCTTTTATACTCTCTTTAGGAAAGAAGCTTTTACTGAGGCTCATGGAGCACGAAGAGGAGTACAAAAAGTAATGGTTATTGTGACTGACGGGGAATCACATGACAACTACAGATTAAAAGAAGTGATTGATAATTGTGAAAATGAAAAGATTCAGAGATTTGCTATTGCTGTAAGTGAAATGTAATGTGAAAAATTTGAATCTTAAAAGCATGTTTCATCTCGCAAATGTAATGACTGAAAAAGTTTATTTCACAGAATCTTTATGGAAGTATAATCATTTGAGAGAGGTAAAAAAGCTTAAAAAAAGTAAAGATTTGCTTTCTGATTTTATAGCACATAAGAAAAAGCAATCTGTTTGTCTTTCTGGTGGTGACGTGTGTGTGTGTGTGTGTGTGTGTGTGTGTGCGTGTGAAGAAAAGGAGAAAGATTGATGGGCCTATAAAATCTGGTCGTTTTTGCTAACAGCAGGAGTGAACAGAGTGGATTAGTTGGAATCTTCTGATCATTTGCTAAAGACACATTATCCACTATGTTTTAAGGAAATAAACCAGCAACAAAAAAGCAGGTGTATTCACGGCTGTTCTGTGTGCTGAGAGTCTAAAGTTGTTATTTTCATGTTAAGCAAACTCAGTGGCTCAACGGGAGGATGAGCATGATGGAGGTTAACTCATATAGACAAATACGGAGACATTAAGGACAGATTTTGTGTGAACTCTCTATTGTTCCTGTGTTCTATTCAGGAATCATCTATTTTCTCTGGTTGATTTTTATAGTATATTGGAATTTTTTTTTCTCTGTTCATATCTCTCTATATATTTTCTAACAAGAACACCTCTTTTACAATGCTCCCTGTTTTGAATGCAGAGCAAATAATTTCCAACTCCAAAAACAAATGAAATAGTGTAAGTTTTCCTTTTCCTCTTTGTACCTTAAATCTCTGGATACTCAAGCAGCTTGAGGCTACTGGCTACAAAGAGGTAGTTTGGAACCAAACACTTTCAAAAAAGATGTAATCTTTAAATTAAAAAAAGCATAAAGCTAGAGTAGACTGTGGTAGCACACAGGTTTTCATTAGTTTTCTTCATAAAACTAGAGATCAGTTAAAAAAAATTCCTTACTGAAGCTCAGTAATTCTTGACAATAAAATCCTTGTCTAGAACCAAATTTCAGTCGCTCCAGTGTCCAGGAATGCTAGGACGTGGAACTTTGTTTTTGATTCCCCTCTCAAAGCAAGTAAGTCTTTAGAGCAATTTTTCCTATGAAATTCAGTTAAGTATTCCTCAGTCTGGGAATTAAAGTGAGTCATTTTGTTCTGAAGCAAACTGAGTTTTTATGACAGCAGTGTTAAAGCTGGAAACTAAATCTGAAGTCTTTTATCCCAATGGAGTCACTAACGCTGAATGGAAATGGTGTTCTTATATATATTTATAGGGCTGTAGATTTGCATGCAACAAAGAACTATCCTGTGCCTAATTAGGCATGTCATTAATTGTCCACCTACTGCATTATGAGGAGAACTGGTGGTACCTATGCAGAAGCCACTGCAATTTTGTATTCTGTTTTTTGTTTTGTTTTGTTTTTTTCCTGAACTAAAGTCTACTTGAACAAGTCATTAGAATTTTATAAAGGAAGGGGAAGAAAGGACAGCTGAGGTTAGCAGACATTACACCATACAGTTGCTTTGGTTGCTGTGGTCGGTATTTTCAGAAAAAAACTGAGACCTCATACAGTTCTGTTCTCACTGAAAAAGAATGGCTTTAAATCAATTTAGACTAGAAATTTGAGGGAGGTTTTAATAGAACAAATTAAGGTTAAGAATGATTTCCCAGTATTCTCTGATAGCTTGCCTCAAATTTATCTTTAAAGTATAAAATGTATCCTTGACTTTCTCTTTAATTCTTTTTAGATTCTTGGCAGCTACAGCAGAGGAAATTTAAGCACAGAGAAATTTGTGGAGGAAATAAAATCAATTGCCAGTGATCCTACTGAAAAACATTTCTTCAATGTCTCAGATGAATTAGCTCTTACAACTATTGTTGAAGCACTGGGAGAGAGAATATTTGCCCTGGAAGGTATGACATTTCTTTACATTTTACTTCATGCTTGCGTTACAGCTGAACCAAACACTAGACCACCTGCTCTGGTCTTCCTTTGTAATGTATTGTGCTGCATTAAAAGTATTATACATATATTTTTATCATGCTGGTCATAAAGATATTTAACAATAAATATCAAAAAGGTGGAAAACGACATGAAATATGTTCAGATGGGTTAGAATAGATGGAGACAGTAGCCTAGAAGGAGAATAAGGGTCGTTACAGTAACCATTATCATTTTACCCCTGGTCAAATACAAGGTTGCCTTTCCCTAGGTAAAAGAGCATTGGAAGATCATATCCTAGATTACACCATGATCATGTGTTCATCTGCCTACACTTTTAAATTCTCTTTTTGGTTAGTTATTAATTACAATGTACTTTGATATACAAGTTAACATGCACTTGGTGTATAGAGTTAGCAGGATATATTTTTACTTTGGAAATTTTCCTGATATCTGGATTTTAATAGGGAAAAGTCACCATGTCATAATGTCTGCTTACATTCTCCATCCAAATTAGGCAACATTGTCCAACTCTGTTTGTTTCAAGCACACTACTAGTAACAGAAGACTAAGTTTATTAGTTATAAATTATACTGGCTATCTCTGAAAGGATTAGTGTCATACAAGGAAAACATCTGCTTGGACTTACTTTTTCAATATCTCAACTTTCCAAGTAGCTGGAATAGTGCAGTTTATAGCTGGAACAAAGGATAATGTTGATTGAATGTCAAGAAATAATACAGATATGCCAGATTATTTTAAAGCATTTTAAATTGGAGTTATACTTCTTAGACATATTTAGGTATCTTGATTGCTTGATCAAATATTACTATTTTCAGTGGACTTTTAACAAATATTTTTCCAGTTTATATATTCTTTTACTTTTCCTTTCATGAAGTATTTTGTTTCCTCACTTGTAAGACAAATTTATTTGAAGAGAATTTAATCTCTCTAAAGACCAAAGTTTAGCCCACTTAAGCTCATTAAGTATTTTCAAGTTCATTGCATAGGGGCTCTTTTAAGTCCCTGTTTAATGGGAAGAATAAACTTTCAGTGAAAAAATAGTTGGTTGAAAGTTAGAGATAATATTTCAAATGTAAGGGGACAAAAAAATCAAAAAGTTAGTTTTCAGTTTGTGCTTTGTACTGTTAGAAAAGTGAGAAGACTTATTGTCTTTTATTAGTAAAATATATTAGTTATACCTATTCAATATGTTGGATATATAATAAAAAGTTATTCAACTGCTTTACTAGTCCAGGACAATGGACTAAGGATATGATTATAAAATCTGAAGTGATTGAACTTCTGGACATGAGCACACCATGTGCACTCAGACTTAGGTGTCACATTACAGCTAAACCCACAGAACAGTTAGATGCCATTGGGACAGACAGTCTCACTTCATCACACTTCCACCTGGCCACTTTCAGCAGTAGGTAGCCGTTGGATAGGCTTAGCTGTCACATGGGACCCCAACCTGCCCAAATAGTGGGGTGAACTGTGCTGACTTCAACTCCCTGTTGATGGGTGATGCTTTGTATTATGAGCTCTAAACCTCACACTGATTTAGTAATTTGTTCCTCTAAACAGAAGAAAAAATGAGAAAGCATTTGATCACTAAACAGTTTATGCAGCTTAATAAAATATCCAAGCATTAGCTGACTAATCCTGGCCACCACGTCCTTCAGAATTTTGGTACTTTATTACACCTCTTCTAAGTATCAAAAAGTTCTGCAGTAGTCCTTGAATTCAGTGATTTAATTTTCTGCAAAAGATGCAGTAGCAAATATGTATTTCTTGAATATTATTATTTTTAGTTAACATAAACTTTTTATAAGCTATTAGGATATCTATGGCTTGATATATATGCCTTATTTTCAAATTTTGTTTTAGATAGACATGGTTGTATTACAAAAAATATGTATTCAAAACAAAAAAAATGGAGAGGAGCTAGCTAATTTCACCACACTCCTTGACTTCTTGGTTTCCCCTTTCTAGATCTGTGCTAGGAACTCAGAGTCTGCTCTAAGATTTCTACATAAGATATCTATGATACAAGACAAGAAATTATGCCCCCTACACTACCTGTGGAGTTCTCAGAAATGGCTGCATGGGAAATCAGAACGGAATTGAAATATGGGATCTTAGCTTTATGTCAAACTTAGGGAGGCTGAGTTGTATCCAGGGTTGGTAAGGCTGGAGCTAGAAGATGCTGATTAAATCCATTTCTGTTGATTCTTCAGCCGTGGTTTCCTGTCCCATCCAAAGCATTCCAGGAGATATTCTAGATTTGCAGCTGCATCCGTGGATACATTATTCTGGAGAAAAATAGATTAATTCTGTCCAATACAGCTTTCTTATGACAAATTCTGTTTATTGGATGTGTGCAATTTGGAAAAGATGAATTAACTGTATACAATGTAGCTGAGTTAACTTCTGTACGTAACAGGGAGGTCATAGGAAATGTGATTCTTGGAATTCTGTATCTGAATGCATTTAAGTTTTCAATCTGAATAGCCTCCTACTAATGTAATAGTACCTTGATTTTCTCCTGGATATCTTGTTTTCTTTTTGGTTTTGGTCTTTAAAAAAAATCAACAAAGGAAAAAAGAGAGTTTAAAAATCAAATCCAACAAAAACCCATGCTTGACAGCCAGTGCATTTTTACACATAATCTTTTTCATATGCTTCTGTGTCTAATGGCATGGACTTCTGGTTTTAACAGCAGTTTTATGTTTTATCCGGTCCGTAGGCTGGCACAAATGTTTTTGACAAAATATCCTTTGTAGAACGCTTGGCAGTCTGAAACTCAATGGAAAGTTAGACTGGCGGCCGTTATCTAAGCAGCCTTCAGAACTGCGCATACTAACAGTGCCAGCATTGTCCTCTGCCTGAAATTACAAGCGTCCTGTCTTTCTCAGATCGTTAAAGAACATCCTTTATTGAATGATTAATGCTGTCACTGAAAAATATTAATTATCAGCCAATACAAAGCTTAGGAATTTTATACATAAAAAGGACTATATTTTTTTCAGACTTAGCAAAGCAGTTACATCTTGCGAAATTTGATGGACCATGTTTGCTTGTCAAACGTTTTGTGTTTGAAATCATGTCTCCCTCCCATGGCTTGTCATAAATTCCCACAACTGGCAAAGATACCACGTCCAAATGAACAACCTGTGTGGTTCAGTTGCCAAATTTCACAAGTTCAGTTTTATTTGATAGTCTTGATGCCTGAACTTCATGCGACCATGGCTTGCTAGGCATCAGTTTCCTTCACACTGTTGAAAGTTTGCCTCAGTACTCAGCTGGCACCAAATTGTGAATTCTTCCTGGATAAGCCTCAGAACAGTTTTCATAGTTCCCCTCCACTTCCTGTTACCATATGTTGCTCTGAAGGAGGAATCAATATGCAGAATATAGTTAACTTGCTTCTGGCGTTTCTCATAGCGAAATAGTCATTGGGTATTGTTTTTAAGTAGAGGAAAAGACAAAACTCTCTCTTCCCTGAAGATATTTCCTGTGTACCTGAGGGCAAAGAAACCTGAAGTCCCTTTAGAGCTTAATATGTAGCATTTGACTACCTGAAAAAATAATGACAGTAGTGCTAAATCACCTAACTCCTTTTTTTATTCAAAGTCACTTAAGAGAAAACAGGAAGATTTTCATGCAGCTTTCTGAGAAGGATTACAATTCCCAAGCCCCTCCCTGAAGCATATGAATCTTGGACAGCTGAAATTTTCCTACCTTGTTTTTTACGGAGGCTCAGACAATCCAAACATCAAACATTTTTCATTTAAATCTTACCAGCTGCCTACAAATTTTTAGTTATGTGAATACAAGGCCCGGGTTGCATGGATGGTGTTTTGTTGTTCACTTAGCTTGAGTGGAAAATGTCTTAACCGTATTAAACAAACATTCCAAACATATTTACCATCGGCCTGAGGTCAAATCTGGTCAGTTTTAGTCCAGAAATATTTGCTGGACAAGTTGTAATCCACAGTCTTAAAATGGAAACAGCTTCTCATACTTAATGGTAGCATTTAATACACAATGCACTTTCTGTATTTATTGTAAAATTCTATAGCAAACTACGCTCTCTGAATATTCTAGTTAATTATGTTATCCCTTACTAGCATATCAACATTTTCATTACACTATTTAGACATTTTTTCAAATTGAAATTTATTTATTTTTAAAATTTATACATTTCTGTTTAATAGCAACAACCGACCAGCAGGCAGCCTCATTTCAAATGGAAATGTCTCAAGCTGGTTTCAGTGCTCATTATTCTCAGGTAAACAAACTGTTTAAAGATACAAATTCTTTTTCAGTGTAGATTTTTATTGGTAATGGCATGAATTTGGAATGAGTATTTCAGAATTCTTTGTACAGTTCTGTTACTTGTTTGCTGTTGGAAGTTTTGGATTTTCCTATAATTCAGTTAGTCTGTGTAAAATATATGTAAAGAATAATTATAAACAATGAGTTCTTAAGAGAATAAGTAACTTGTTCACATTAACTTTAAATTTTATGTTCACATAGCATTTTCTTATCAGTGAAATATTATATAAAATGTTAATAGCTATGTAAGTATTCTATATAAATATTACTATGTAGTTATTGTATTGTATTGTTGACATTTAAACAGAAGATGTGTATAACGGATAGTTTCTGTAATGGATATGACTGTGTTATTAGTAACACAACATATTCTTAGTTCCATTAATACATTGAATACCTCAATTTTCAAGGGTTAAATATTTGTTAAACTAGTATGCAAAAATCCTTGGGAATTTTTAATGGCAGAAAATCACACCCTACGTATTTTATTTATTTTTGAAAAGCAGAAAATATCCGTTATGATTATCTGCTCAGTGTACACAAATGAAATGTAAATTATACATGAGATCAAAAGGATATTAAAAGATATTAAAAAGTAGTGACAGTGGAAAATAACACTATAGGAGAGTAACTGAACTGAATAAACACTGGGCAGTCCAAGACAAACTGACTCCCGTAAAAAGACCTGCAACGTGACTTTGTATACAGGTCAGCATATCACTGGTGAAACAGAGAATAAAAAAAAATTATTCAATATGATTTAACATAAATACTTTAATGCAGAAATATTCTCCATCTGTTTTTACTCTCTGGACTATGAAATTGTACATTATGATTCAGACCCTAGAAACAGATATCATCCTGAGATGAGCCCAAGGAAGATTCACAAAATAATCTATTTGGTAGAGCAGATGCTTGAAGATGCTAAAGAACTGTCTTGCTGCCATCAGAGTCTCACTTCAGAAGTGGGTCTTCAGTTGTTGGTACATTGACAGAATCAGGATCTGTGTCTTTCTTATCTAGAAGGCTATATTCAGGCCTTTAGGCAGAAAAGGTCAGCAAACTGTTTGTCAGGTGTTACATTGACTACAAAAGGCTCTTTTTAAATCCTCACAGGTTCAACAGGGAAAGGTTCAACTTTCTTAAAGTTTACCTGAGGAATGCATTTAATGTACTAATGCACTAATGAGCTTTGCTACTTCCTCTTTGTCTTTCTATTTTGCATGAAATGGCAGACCGAAATTATAGGAGTCATGTTTCACTGTGCTGCTTTTCCTGATTGGCCCAGGCTTGTTTAGTTGCATTTGTTTTTAATAAAGAGGGGGAGATATATCGTGCCTGTGGGGGGCCATACTATAGTGGGAAAAGCAGGGCTAAATCTTGCATGCATATAGGAAGCATTAACCAAACATGCAAATCATGACTAACATAGATCTAAAGATGGTTCATGTAAAGAACAGGGTGTTTTGTTTTTCTCTATAAAAGGATTGGGTCATGCTTGGAGCAGTTGGAGCATATGACTGGAATGGCACAGTGCTCATGGTGAAGGACAGTAGTATTTCAATGCCAACTAATGACACTTTTCGTGACAGGCACTCAGAAAAAAATGAACCCCTTGCAGCCTATCTAGGTAAGAGAAGCAGGTATCTTATAACACTTCTCAACAAATGCTACAAGTCCTCTCTCAATCTCATTAACAAAGATTCTCCTACAAAATATTATCCTATTTTCTAGGAGTCTGGGAAAATTTATAATGTATGGATGTTTAATCTGTATAATGATTTGCTGTTTAAAAGAAAAAGAATCATTACTTCTGCAATCAAAAGACTAGTAAGAATGCATACAGCCCTAAGCATATCTAGACTGTCCTCCATAGAGATGTCTAATTTGTTCAGGGAGGAAGATTTCCCTAGTATTCTTCTCAAGGTTTTCTCTGCCTTCATAGCTAGAAAATGTTCATATAGTGTTCAGTCTAAATCTTCTTTGCTGAAAATTAAGTTAATTGCTTTCTCTTTCACTCAATGGACAAGAACAAGAGATTACCGCTAACCTAATATGTTTTGCATATTGGCAGAGTACTGTTTTCCTCTCAGCCTTTACTGTAGAAAAGTAACTCAGTGGCCTTACTCTCTCCCTAGGGGAGGCTTTATACCTCTCATGATTCTGTTTCCCCACCCCACCCCAGTTTTGTTTCATCTGCAAATTTCATAAGTCTTCCATCATCCAAGTTGTTAGTGACAATATTAAATAGAAGAAGTTCAAAATGCTCCCAGAATCATGCTTGGAAGGCTCTATCAGTATGACAGTGAGCCAGTGACAACTGTTCTTGGAAAGCAGCTTTTCAACCAACTATTCACCAGTTATTTCACCAGTGCTCTCATCATCTTACAGTATGTAAGAATGGCAAAGTGAACAGTGTCAAAAACTCTGCTGAAGTTAGGACATATCAGCCTGTCTACAGGTTTAATGGCTCAGTGGTGTTCATGGCTCTGTGAGACTGTAGGCAAATACACATCCAGCCCTTTTATTTGACTCTACTAGCATTCTCTAGAATAAGTAAGGCTGAACGTCAAATTGTAGAATCAAGCCTTAAAAGAGCTCTGAATCACAGCAAGTTTTTCTGATGTGTTCTATGTGTGCTGCATCTTGTATTCTTTTATGTTTCCTAGGATATACTGTGAACTCAGCCTTGACACCTGGAGGCCTACTATACATAGCAGGGCAACCTCGATACAATCACACTGGCCAAGTTATCATTTACAAAATGGAAGGAAAAGAGGTGCAAGTACTTCAGAGGTTAAATGGAGAACAAGTAAGTATGTATTTAGATTGACATATAAGAGAAATTTGGCATGAGAAATAGAAGTAATGATTTCAAATGAGAACTCTGTACCAGAAGAGCAAATGAAATTGTAAGTTGTAAGCAAGATCAGAAACAAAGGTTAGGTAGATTCTCTGATCTAATATGTAATGGTAAATGGACTTAGAGCAGTCAGAGTCCCGTGGAAATTTTCTCTGTGTGTGGTAAACCTTTGCTGATATCAAAGTGGTTATAGCCGCCTCTGGACTGGTAATTCTGTCCATCCTTTGAATGAAAGGGGTATATCATGGGTGGGAAATGGGTGTGATAAGGAGGGTTTTGTGGGAGATCATCAACTGAGATAGCAAAAAATATTGAATAGATGCTTGATGTACTGAGTAGCAGCTCACTGAGAGCTGTTCCTACAGGAAAAAATAACATGTAATCACATAATTATAGATGGTAGTATAATATTACACACAAGAGGGTTGAAAGACCTGTTTGTTCAAGTCTACTCAGGCTGCAGTACAATATTCTTTCAGTAGAATTCAGGTTACCTAATTTTCAACATCTATAGTTGGTGTCTACAGCTCAGCTAATCAATCTTGGGTCCCTTTAGAGAAAGTAGGAAATTAGGAAAGTACGCATTTTTAAGGTTTAAGTGATCTGGCCTATTTGAAGCACCTTCTGTGGGATAAGAAGCATCATGCACTAGAAGAGATTGTTTCTTATGCTGACTATAAAGAAAATTCAGGGTGACTAGCTTAGCTGTCAGCTGAATGTAATCAGATGAATCCCACACCTTGTGCCTGGTCTATACATGTCTCAGGTCTTTGAGCAGCTCTTGTTCCTCTGCATTCAGTGGTGACTTGGGAATTTTGGAGATTGTCTACACTGTGTTGTTTCAGGGCATTTTATCCATTCTCCTACCTTTTTCCCCGGTTAGCCTAAAACCGTTGATTTTGTTCCTTCTATTAATTATTGCTGGAACCAAAGAGAAAATTAGCATCCCAAAGACATTTCTATTCAAATGCTGTCTCTCTCTATACAACCTGAGAGGTCTAACTCCCCTTACCATCTAGGAGGCACCATTTGTACCTTTCAAACTCAAAAAAGTTAAAAGTTTTTTTGGATTATGCTTAAAAAAATCCAACAACAACAGACCCCAAAACAAAAAAAACAAGTTTCAAAGGCAAACAAACAAAAAACCTTGATAGGTAGCAAAGAAAATTTCTGTCTTTGTGGTTAAAATTTGACATTGTTGTAAGCATCTGTAAAACAGGTCTCTGAATAGGAAATCTTGCATTATGCTGCTGACTATGCCTCTGATTTATGCCTTATATCCTCCTCCAGATTGGGTCGTATTTTGGGGGTGTTATTACCACAATAGACATCAACAGGGACTCATTTACAGACCTTCTTCTTGTTGGAGCTCCTATGTATATGGGAACTGAAAAAGAAGAGCAAGGAAAAGTGTATGTGTATGCTCTCAACAAGGTAAGGATGATATTTACTGGACACGAACAGAACATGCTCCTTATTATCTTCTATCCTTACAGCCTTATTTTAAACAAATGTGATAATTTGAGCTGGGGGAGATGACCTGTTGAAAACAAAGAAACATAATTCTGACAATTAGGAGAGTATAATACAGATTATTTTTTGGAAAATTTTCTTCTCAAACTCTTGTTTTCTCACCTTTTTTCTAATATAGTATTTTGTGTAGACAAGCAGTATATCCTGTAAACTGCAATGTGGCATAAAATGCAAATTTATAGGGTTAATTTTCTATCCACATTTTCATTTTGCTTTCACACATTAGGGAGCTCTTCTAGACTCAGTTGTGTCAGCCTAGTATATATATGTGATAACTGCATTTAGCTTCTGCCTATATCTTCCCTGTATATATCCATAAGTCAGTGTCATACTGCCCCTCTTGCTTCTTAGTACTAAATCCCTTTTCTATTACAGTCCCTGAAAGGAATTTGAGCATTCTGTACATCACTTCTACTTCAGAGACTGCGGATAGATAAGTTCCTCCTTCTCAACGTCTATGAGTGCTTTTTCTTTCTTCTTTGTTTCTTCTTTTAATCTAGTACCAAGGTGTATTGCCTTAACAGTTATGAAAGTAGGTCCTAGCAGCAGTGGTGTCCTGAAATGCTATTGCAGGAAAAAGGCCTGAGGACACTGGATCTGTTCGACAAGGAGCTGTTCCAGTTTCTACGTGCATGTCGCTAACAACAACTTGCTGGTGAATAGGGCTGGCAAGAAAACAAGAATTCCATGTCCTCTAATAATGCAAGGGTTTTAAATTTGTTTTCCCTGTGATTCCTTTTATCCGTCTCCAAACAAAGGAGATGAAGCAACCTCTTGCTGCTGTTCATTTCTAACATGGAACCCATGGGACAATCTCTTTCTTGGATAGATTAGATACATAGCATACCATATTTGGGGGTTTGATCTAGGATTCATGCACATTGGACACTGTTGGCCAGAAGAATACATATGTAAGGACATGGAATATGTATGTACTCTGTGTGTGTGTATGTGTGTGTGCTGAGGATAGAATTCAGCCTCTGTGAGAGAAATGCTGTCTTTTGTTCTGGAATTAGAGTACTGCCATCTGTGATCCATCATAAACTTGACTTACTTCTCAGACTAAGAGACTGTCTTTGGAAAAAGTCTGTACAGTATCTTAAGAATTAAGTGTTTTAATTATAGTATCATCCAAACACTGTTATGATAGTATGCTTTCCTGTGAACCTGCAACTTCAAGAAATGTGTATAAGCATCTAAATACAGAGAGAGAGAGAGAGAGAGAGAGAGAGAGACTTTCCCGTCAGCTTCTTAAAAAGAACATTTGAATTATAGTTCCAGAATGACAGTTTTTCCAGCACACTGTCATTATGAATGGGATGTAATTTTTCATTTAGTTCATCAGTTTGTATTCTGTACAGGAGCTCTTAAAAACCTTCATTGCCAAAATGCTGATGGAAATCCACAAACTCTAAATTTATTCTTTCACAGACAAAGTTTGAATATCAGATGAGTCTCGAACCTGTAAAGCAAACATGCTGCTCTCCATTAAAACATGATACCTGCAAAGTTCTCAAGAATGAGCCTTGTGGTGCACGCTTTGGAACTGCGATCGCTGCAGTAAAGGATCTCAACCTTGATGGATATAATGACATTGTAATAGGATCACCCTTAGAGGATGATCATCGGGGAGCTGTTTATATTTATCATGGGCATGGCCACACGATCAGTAAAAAATATACACAGGTATGGAGTAAAACTTTAAGGACTGGCAGCTGCTTTAAGTGTATGTAGCACAATCCTCATTTTCCTTTGTCTTTCCAACACGAGATCAAACTGACTTCACCTGTCATGGCAGCTTCTTTTTTAAAATGCTCTGTACTTTTAAACTCAGTCTGATTTAGCCAAATTTGACTCTAATATTGTTATAAAATATATTTCCATGTTTTCATTAGAAACCTTCTAAAATGTTCTCTGCAACCAGAAAAGTAGGTATTTTGTAATTCTGAAAATTTATAGTGTGTTCATCACCATAGTAACCCTTTCAGAAGTATTCTAATGAAAACTTAATATATTTAAAGAGTTTAAAAGCCCTGTAAGTGCAAACAAATGCGTCTTGAAGGTTTTTATAATATTCATCAATATACACTGCATAAACCTGTTAATGCTTTTCACAGCGTATTCCATCAGGTGGAGATGGGGAAAAAGTGAAATTTTTTGGCCAGTCTGTGCATGGAGAAATGGATTTAAACGATGACGGGCTGATTGATGTCACTATCGGAGGCCTTGGTGGTGCTACCCTCTTCTGGTATGGATACTAGCAGCATCTGTCAGGGTAGAAAAAATAATTTATCGTATGATATCTATTAATCATATCAGATTTTATCTCATACTTTGACACTAGCTGTAAATCATATTTTAATGTCTCTCTGGAGGAAGTAGTATAAAATGTAATGGAAAATAATAACAGAAATGTTTTAGAAACCTTGATAGCCAAGTATGAAGTTCGTCTCCTAGATCGTGTTCAGAATAGAAACTTGCTCCACTTGTGGCACAAAGTATAACAGAAAAAAAAAATATTCTCTTTATTACATTGCATTGCATATTGTCTTCTTAGCAATACCAAGGGCAGGTTCAAATATAAAGGTGTCACTAAGAAAACTCTAGTTTGGCTCCCTACCAAGAAACTTGGAAATATTAAATTAAACATTCTGCTGAACAGTGAATTCATTTTCTCTACAAAATTAAATGATTCAGATGGTTTAATGGGCAATATATTCTTAAAGGGAGATGAAAAAAATACCAGTAAGATAAATAAACATGATAACATGGAATCCCTTTCCTAAGGCAGAACTAAAGCTATTTCACAGCTTTCTCCCTGGAAAAGCAATTGCTAAGCCAACTGATTGCTTTCACTGTTGTGCAATTACACCTGACTTTTAGCTCTTACAGCCTAACATATGAGAAGGGTGACACAAAGTCTTAATCCTTTTTAAATACATCCTGTTGCGTTGTGTTACGCTCTTTTTGTCCTTTACCCTTTTAGCCCATTGCATTGCCTTTCCCAGATGTTTTGCCTTTTAGGACTTCATCTCCACAAAACTAGTAGGACAGCTCTCAGTACAGAGAAGAATGCATCAAAGTCTCTGTAGGATCAGGTTCTAAGACTGTAAGATGATTTGGAAGGAAACTCAATGTTACCGACTCCAGACTTTTAAGAGTTATGACCCACAGTCCTCACAGAATGAAAACATGACTTGAACTTTAATATCATAACAAAAAGTTAGGGATTTCCTGTTTTATAGTTTCTACCCTCAATTTTGATGACATTTACAAACTTTTTTCTGAAATAATGATGAGGTAGATTATTTCTTTATTTTTATGAAAGCTGAGAATTCTCCATAACTGATCACCTCTAGAATGATAAGCAAACTACCCGATATTCATATTAAGACTTTCAAGGGCCTTCCCCAGGGGGAAATGATATTTTCTGCAAGTTTTTTACTACTTGGTTCAGTGGATGTCTGATCTGTAGTAAGTCTTGAGACAAGTAAAAGAATCATTTTTCTTGCAACTTTGCCAGCTGTATGCAGTGCTTACAGCAGCTTTTGCCTTGTTACATTAATATAATTTATTGTCCCTTCAGCATGATTGAGTTTGCCAGTTTATATGCTGGAGGCATCAAAAGCAACAAATATTTTGGGTGTTTTTTTTCTGAAGATCTGAACTCTCTAAATAATATTTTTATTGGCTGGGGACACAGTGCAAATCCCACTGATTCTCGGTGAGATATGGGGTCCAGGGTGCTTAAAGGCTCGACAGTCAGGTTGGTGTAGCTTGGCAAGTCACTGTGCACTAGCTGACCATCGTAACTGGGAGGTAAAATGCTTTTGCTTAAAATCCTTTCATGAAAGTTTAAGTTAATGCCTACTGCTTCATATTTGCTGTGGACACAGGCATACTTCTTCATACAGAAGAGCCTGGCATTCTCATCTGCCAGGGACAGCGCTGGCTAAGCAATCACACCCGGTCTCTGCAGTCCTTCCAAATGCTTGTGCAGCCGTGCAGGGAGCTGGGACAGGGAACTGATCGAGCTGGAACAAAGATCACCCCCTCCCCTTCCACCCGTTATTTTTGAAAGTCATTTTTTAACTTCGACCTGAGCTTCAGTCTGTTCACCTTGCAGCAGCATCAAAACTTTCATCCATTTAAGTTAAGGGAGGCGATAAGAGCAAGAGCAAGGACTGCCCAAGCTGCTTCAGAAAGCTGCCGGGTCGGCGACCTGCGTGCTGCTGCCACAGCTCCTGTCCTTCTCCCTGCCAGCCCAGTGCCTACTCACCCCCACCAGGCTCTCCCTGCGGCCAGGGCTCACCTGCCCCTTCCCTGCGCTGCTTGGATCACAGAGCTGAAGAAAGATACTTCGCCAGCTGCTTTCTGCTGGTTTAGTATGCTGGGATATTCCGTATTGAGCTCAGACAAGGAACTGAGCCAGAGCGAAGTAACGCATTGCGGGCACAGGGGTGAAGGGCAAAGGGGAGCTCAAGTGGTGCAAGCTGCTAGTGAATCGCGGCTTGTTTATCTACCCATAGCCTAAGAGCTGACGTGCTATCCTCCATGGGTAGTAACTTCTTCCTCTGCGGCTGCTACTGAGAATGGGTCTGAGTCTTCCGAAATGGAGCTTTCTGAAATGTCAAAATGTCTTTTGAAACAGAACTGGCTCTATAATTGCTTAAATGCTTTTGAAAATCTTTCCTTTCATCTTGTACCCCATTCTATAAGACGTACAGCACTGTAGAGAAACCCTGTGACCATTTTATCTTTAATATATAGTTTACTGGTACTCTGTATAGACTGTGTTACTAATTACCTGTCTACATCATCAAATATGTGTATTTTAATGTCCAGGATTGCACATTTTATAGGTTCATTTTTAAAAAGTTATAAAAGTTGCTGCTGTTATTTTCAGGGGATTCCTTCCCTTTTTGTCTTTTTGTTAAGGTCTCGTGATGTGGCTGAAGTAACTGCTTCCATGCAGTTTACACCCCAAGAAATCAATATCCAACAGCAAAACTGTCAGATAAATAAAAGAAAAACCGTATGCATAAATGCCACAATTTGTTTTGAAACCAGACTAAAATCTAAGGAAGATGTATTTGAATCCAGTAAGTAGACAAGCACCAAGCTATAGAATCTTTGCATATAGAACTGTTACTCTCATTACTCACATTAGTTTACTTCTCAAAAAAATGTAATGTAACTCTTTTTTAAATTCAGTATTCAAAGTGCATTTAAAATATTGGCAAAAAAAAAAGAGGTAAATTTGGTCATAATGCTGATCTGAACTTCCTTTGCAGGTCTACAGTATTGGATTACTCTTGACTCACAAAGACAAATATCTCGAAGCTTGTTCACAGAGAGCCATGAGAGGAAAATGCAAAAAAATATTACCATCAAAGGGTCAGAATGTATTAAACATAACTTCTACATGTTGGCAAGTAAATCATTTAAAGTGGCTATGTTTTTCTCATGTTGATATTGTAATAAGTCTTTAATATATTGTATTAATTATAAACTGGATGAAAATTCTGCATCTAGAATTATAATTAAGAAGTGTACATGAAATTCATTTACTATTTAGGATTTGTATATTTGTGTATGCATATAGTTATAAACTATTTATTTATATGTAAAGACTGTTTACTATTGTCTCTGCTATGTATCTGTGTTTAGAAAGAGCATAACACATTTAGTTGAATTCCGCAGCCGTAGTGGTTAATATTTAGGTGCGTTCAATACTCAGCAGGAGCATGGGGGCTGAAAGGCTAATTTGCATATTGGATTCCTTCTAG
The DNA here is from genome assembly GCF_003343035.1 of Apteryx rowi. Taxonomy (NCBI): domain Eukaryota; kingdom Metazoa; phylum Chordata; class Aves; order Apterygiformes; family Apterygidae; genus Apteryx; species Apteryx rowi. Next base: position 1,253,650 of record NW_020448219.1, on the reverse strand, counting down.
TAAAACTGTATAATCAAAAAAGTCTCAAATTAGGTTTGAGATAAAGAATACTAATACACTGTAAAACAGGAATGTAATTAGCAACTGTAGGTATGAAATTGTCCAGATTATAACTAATGTGCAGAGTGAACAGAGATGTATATTATAAGCTAGCTACATTTAAAATATTAGCAGTTTCACAGCTGTAGCTGAATTCAAAACTAATGATAAGTGATACCTAGTATTTGCTTGAATATGCAATACATTTCCCAATTTTGACTTCACACAAGATGATACTGCTCCTGTTCATCTTACTGATCCTGTAAGCACAATAAAAAAAGAAAAGGTCAAGCTGACATTTCTGAGGCATTCTTAAATAAATCTGTGTTGGAAATGCTTGGGCTATGTGACATTTCTATGATGAGATGAGACACACAAAAACAACAGTAGGTATTTATAAGGTTTGGCTTACACACTAAATGCTTTGTCATCAGTTACAGGCATTTGAATGCTTTCCTAGCACAGTAAGGATGGCAACAGTGTGACTGGAAAATATTTTATCTCAGCATTCTGTATTTTTTTTAATCCTCCTTCAGTCGCTTAGATATTAAAGTGAATGTCCATAACAGTAATCTCATTTTCTTTATCTTCTAGGACAAGCCTGACTTTCAGGACCCTGTAAAGGTTTTGCTGGAATTCAATTTCTCTGATCCAGAGAGTGGACCTGTACTTGACAGCAACTTGACAAATTCAGTATATAAATGTGTAAGTCAGTAAGAGTCTGTATTAATACCCAAAGTATTTAGGGTAAAATTCATAGCCCACACAAGGTCTGAAAGTATCATCCACAAATTGGCTGTAGAGGAAGGGTGGCTGAGCCTGTCCAGAAGATGTTTCTTCCAAACAAGTCTCCAGGAGTGAAGAGCTCAATTCAATGAGCTTGGGGAATCAGCACTGGGTTTTAAAGCTGTCCAAAGTTAACAGAAGATAAAAGAGAGTACAAGCAATTTTATTGTCTGTTTTACGTGGATAGAGCAGGGGAATGTTAGTCATATACTTTGGGTGGTGCTAGGCATCATTCATACTACTATTGACTCTTTTTGTAACCTAGATGTTTGTAACTTATAAGGGAATAACTTATAAGGTTATGTTTCACCTGCACACTTTACATGTACTGATTAATATTAGGAAAGACTTCTTTGACTGTCAGACAGAAGACCTTATTATATAAAATAAGATAATGCATTAAATGCAAGTATTTAATTTTGATAATAAATGTAATAAAATTGAGAAAATACTATTGTTGCAGATTTCTTTCAGAAAAGATTGTGGAGCCAAAAATAAATGCATTTCAGATCTCGTTCTAAATGTAAAAGCAAGCATAGCTGGAGACAGGTAACTACACTGGATTTACTGTATCACTTAATATCTGTACAAAATTTCTATGTAAATTATAAACTCTGTACTCTAATAAGATAACACTATGGCATAATTTCCAAATCAGAAAACAGATTTAAAGTTAAGATGTCCAACAAACTTATTTTATTTTACAGCTCTTCTCCATTCATTGTGAAGTCACGAAATGATAAGTTCACCATCCAACTATCTGTCAAGAACAAAAAAGACAGTGCCTATAATACTAGAGTTTTGGTTCAGTATTCTCCAAATATTATTTTTGCAGGAATTGAGGTAGGAATTTTTCACTTTTATCTTTATCATAATCTATATTGCTAGGGAGATCTGAGGAATCCATTATATTAAGGCCTGAATTTTACTGCTCTGGCATCCTCTCAGTCAATTGGAAGAGCTGTCATTGGGAGTGCCATCCTCACTTACACATCTAAGATAGTGTATTTATTTTGACCTGAGTGGACTATGGCTTCTCCTCCCTTAATGACAGACACAAGTTTTACAATGACACTAAGGCAGAAAGTAAGTGCCTGTGTCTAAGAGATGAATATCAAAATCACAAATCCTTTGTACATCTGTAGACCCAGAAATGCCTTCTTATTCATCAGTACAGTTCCTGAGCTCCTCAAATTCTCCTTTTGCACACGTACAAAAAAAGCACTGCCTTGGAAGGGCAGCACGGCTCAGTGCCTGCCTCATACCTACCTCAGAGCATTTCCAAAGTAGCTGTTTTTCTGCTTATGTTCACCAAAGGGCCTGACTCAGTATATAGACTAAGAATTCACCCCAGCTCAGGTGATAAACATTTGAGAAGTTTGTTTTCAGTCAACAGTCTTCATGTTGCCTGAAGAATATTATGAGAAATCAAGGGTCCATAGCCCTGTTGGTGACCCTGTGGCCATAATTTATGAAGAATGAATGTCATTTTTTGATCCCAAGTTAGGTACACAGTTTCCAAAATTACACATAAATACTACGTACTTATACATATGTTGATCTGTTAGACCCTGTGACTAATTTACATGAGGTCCAGTTTGTATATAATAAATGTTAACGTTCCAAATGCTTTCACTGGAAGGGAATAATGGCAACTAACTGATGTAGATGTCCATATGTGGAAATTGTTTTGCAGATGTTGTGGCTTCCTATTTTAGTTCCAGTTCAGCTAAAATTTTGACTCTTACAATGTTTTGATGATGAAAAGTGACAGTGTTATATAGGTTTGATAAACCATTGATGGTTTATTTTCTTGGTCAAAATTTAACAAGTGTTTGCACATGGTCAAACTATAAAAAACTGATTTCACTTTCTTTTCTGTTTAGGATATTCAGAAAGATAGTTGCGAGTCCAATCACAACATCACCTGTAAAGTGGGATATCCATTTCTAAAACCTGCGCAAGAGGTAAAATGTTCTTATGTGGGGAAGGTTTCTTTGCTCTGTGTTGTTCTAAGGCCAGGAGAATCCATGTTGGCCTTGGTTATAATGAGTAGGCAATTTTTGTGATACCCAGTAGTCATTTATTTACACTGTAAACATTTTTGTTCAGTATTCTAGGCATTTTACTGTACACTGTAGGTGAAATTCCAGCAGCCTTCTCTAAGCAGCTCATCTCCACTGTAGTTGTGAGGCTTTGGCATTTAGTTCCTTCTTCAGGCAGTGGAGAAAAAAGTGGTTTTGGTAGATTGCTTGCAAGATCAGCTGGGTTGTATTAAGAATCATTTAGCTATGTATTTCTAATACATATGTAAGAAATTTTATTGAGACTTCTCAGTTCTGAAAATTTGAGGCTATTGTTTAATAAAGTGGTGACTATTAGATTTCCTTCTTGTTTGGGGCAAAATCAAAAAAGGGGATTCTTTCATAGAAAAGGGTTAAAATGTGAATAAGGATTCCATAGATACAAGTACCGAAATTTAGCTCATTTTTCATCAGATCAAACCTTATTAGTGTGCTTTTATTTCCTTTATTGCCTTTAAAAATGTGTAATTTATTTCTTCAAACAGATTTCCTTCAAAATATCATTCCAGTTCAATGCATCTTATCTACTGGAAAATGCTACTGTTCATGTATATGCAACAAGGTTAGTTGCAGTTGTTGTTTTTTGTCTTGTGGGGTTTTTTTTGTTTTGTTTTGTTTTGAGAAAGCACTGCAGCTTTGTGTTTCATAGTAAAACTCAGAAGAGGTTAAATAATCTGTAGAGCAGACAGCTTTAGAGATGTACTGAAGAGTAACAAGCAGTAAATCGAGTAGACTAAATAGCTGTTTGTCTCTAGAGCCTGTGAGTCACAAATGAGTCAGAATTCACAGGAGTTTTAGCTTCAGAAAAGTTTTAATCACTTACAAAATTACCATAGATTTTAGCATAAGTTGCAGTCTATGCTATGGAAAGGCTCAGCCCTTAAACAGCACCAGCATTGCAGAAGTTTGCCTTGATAGAGCTGGGTGGGTCAATGGACCTCACTTGCCCTTGGTGTTTGCCATCCCTGGAAAATACAGGAGTGGTGCAAGAATAGTGGCCGTGGTGTGATCCATGTTCATTCAGTCAGCTGCAGTCTGTATTCTCTTTTTAACAAAGATGTGTCTCTGAGCTGGGACTCATGCAGGGCTTACCTTTTTAGTTACTGGAAATAGCTTTTTGAATTTACTTTTAGTAGCTAATAATTAACTGGAAGTGACTAGTGTGTTTTTGTACCCAGAGCTTTAAGTATTTCAGTCTCTCCAGTAGTCCTATTGTGTGTGCAGATGAATGTCACAGTCTGACCCTAGTGGCACATGTTTTGTTTTAGTGACAGTGAAGAACCACCTGAGACCTTGACTGACAACAGAGGACACGTTACAATTCCAATAAAATACGAAGTAGGATTAATATTTGCAAGGTATTCATGCTTCTCCAAGCTTCTATTTGCTAGCATATTAAATAGCAGGTGCTCAAAGAAAATATAATATTGCTTTCTTGTTGAGCTGTGCTTGATTAAGCGTCTACAAATGACAGCTTCTAGTCTCTTGAATAGAAGCACAGGCTTAATTGAAAACAGCAGTTGTATGAAATAATGGAGCAGTCACTGTCCCTATCAGGCTCCGCCTTATCTAAATTTGATCTGCAGTTTGAAAGCACAACAGCAGCTTTTGTTGACTCTTGTACTTTGCTCCATTCATTCAGAAGCATTTCAGGTTCATAAGAAAGCACACTTCCAGCTTCCTGATAGCCAGGAATTTTTATCACTGTGGTAATGCATAGTATGGTGTTTTCTTTCCACCTTCAAAAATTATCCTCAATTTTAGTTTCTTGCAGGGTTTTTTATCAGTTCAGATAAAAATTAATGCAGATCTTGTAGCATACTTTGTTTTCAGAAATAACTGGACTTCAGTTAAAGTCTGTCTGTGAAAAAAAGGTATAGTGTGTATAAAAAATGTCATAGAATACAGTGCATGGTGTGCGAGTGAATGATTAAGTTAAATTCATTTTGAGTGCGTTTCAGAGTTCAAATCCAGCCTTCATTTGTCCCATATGGGACAAGGTTGAACTTAGCTGGTTTTGCTCTGCTTTTTCTTTGTTCTCTCCTTTTTTTTTTCCTTTTTTTTTTTTTTAGGAATCTGCCTGTTTCACATGGCAGTACTAGAATAAGGAATGGCACAGCTAAAATAAGGATGACATAATCAGGCCCTGATGCATCATTTTTGGGAGCAATATTTGCCTATTTCTAGCTTTAACTGAAAACATTTGAAATATACATAATAGTTTAAAAACAGCACTACTCAGAAAATGGATGAATTGTACTTTAGTGGCAAAATTAGCTCTGGAGGATTAATAAAATAATGAAAAGATCTATATAATTATCTGGTAGAGTTAATTGGTTTTTTGTACATATTGTTTGTTTTTTAACCTGCAGTGTTTCCAAAGAGTACCATGTTATAATTGCAGCAAATGATACTGTCCCTACTGCTATTAACACAACTGAGAACATTGGGGATGAAGTTACTCTACATTATAGGGTAAGAAACAAAACTGCATGGTATAGGCACTGGCTTCAAATATTTTCATCTACTTTGATTCACTTAATGTGATAACCTATTGCTTAAGTAGCAGGTATGCAATACATTAATCCTTCTGTATGAGCTTTTTGTGCTTAACTCTTTTTTTGTCTTGCTTAGGAATAATGCGAGTCAGAGGTTTTCATTGTGGTCCATTTTCTGTGGGATAATTCCAGTGGGCTTTAGAGCGACTGCCTTAAGCAGGGGAAAGAAAGCATGTGCTAGTAAATTAGAAGTCAACCTAAATTCATTACAGTTTGGAACAGATATTTCCAAAAACCTATCAGCTTTGAAAAAGAAATACCATGCTTTAAGAACATTGTCTTCCTGATTGACAGAAAATTGCAAACTAAAATCACTTGGAATGGAAAAGATATTTGGTGGACTAGAAGTCCAGCCTCAAGGGGTAATAGGACTGAACTTAGTCATTTCAAAAGAATCCCTGTTTCCCAATGTCAGGTCCAAAGCTGAGCAAGGGTCTGATATACAAAGAATAAGAGTCTCTACATCATCAACTTTCTGTCTATAAGAAATGGGCGATGGAAAGGTCTAGCTCTCTCTATACAGCAATGACAAAGGTTTTGTTATATATTTTAGCCCACCTACAGTGTTTACTCAGCTTCTCTTTTTAGCTTAAAAGTCTAAATCCAGTAGTCCAAAGGCTTTTGGTGGATGTTTAAGACATTATTCATCTGATTTCTAATTCTTCCCTTTCTTAATATAAAAGGGAGCTGTTGGACTGCAAAGCATATCATTTAGGATCTAGTAAGAGTAACTCATCTCTGCAGGCAGCTTATCATAAATAAGTTGTCAGAAGAAAAAAACATGAAAGGGATCCTGAGTATTTATTAAGCTCATCTGCTTCTGAGGCAGGATCACCAATTTGCCTGCCACCAATTCCACTGATGCATTTTCTCTGCCACAGAAGGCCTGTTCAGAAGGACCTGCAGCTTATAATTGTGTCCTGTGACCTGGGGAATGCATGTCTTGTCAGGGAAAAGAGGGGAAAGGAGTGGATGTGCAGGAAGGCTGTTGCCTAAGCACACTTGGGAAGGAACCACAAGGAGTCACTGTCCTTCTCAGCAGTGGCTCCTCTGGTATGTTAAAGCATTTTGGGGGCTTTTTTAAAAATTACAATGAAATTAGCTTATACATAGAAGTTCCAGATTGCAAGCAGATACAATAAAAAAAGATGAAAGGAAGGAATCGATGTCAAAATACCCCTTTCCACCTGTTCTCTTAGTTTCCTTCAATAAAACATTTTATTACGAAGACCACAAGAGAATGTGTCTGCTAATTCAGAACAGGCTACTCTTGGGGAAAATGTAATAGTGTTCATCACACTCATTTTTGGCATGACTGATGGTGGGGAGCGAAAAAAACACAAAAGAAAAAAAACACCACAGAAAAGGAAGAACCCACAATCACATACCAATAGAATAAGGAAAGTACTGAACCCCAAAACCATATTTTTCTTGTTTCTTACAGATTGAAAAAGGTGAACACTTTCCAATGCCAAACCTCACACTGCAGATCTTATTCCCCAATGAAACATCAGTCAAGAACAGTCTTCTCTACCTTACTGCCTTGTCACCTTCCAACGTAAGCTAGGAATTTATGTTTTCATTATTGGTGTTTAAATTTGGAAAAGATTTTGTTTGTTGCAAGGAATTTCAAAATGCAAGTACTTGGATTTATGCATAGCTTCAAGGTTAATCTTGATTTTCTTCTAAAAGACAAGATGCTGGTGTTTTAGTAGAAGGTAAAAGTGTGCATAGGAAGACAGAAACAAAGTTTCTCAAAAGGAAACAAGCAAACTGAAAAGCGCACTGAATGCTAATTTGAAGATAATGAGATTAATTTGATATATTGCCAAGTGACAAGGGGTCCAGGCTGGGATATCAGAGATACAAGTTTCTTGCTTTGTTTTGCCTACTGAGTCTATGATTATATCTCCTTTATTAGCAGTTCTTCTTGAGAAGGCTCTAGTCCTGCTAGAGACTGTCCTGCTAGATTTAAATCTAGAGCACAGTCTCCTGTTCAGTAATCTTTTCTTCTGTTACTGAAAGTAGCCTTCCTGTACATCTGCTCTCGAAAACTAGCAATCCTCTGACCTCTTCCTTGTCTGGGGCACTGAGACATCTTAAAGGTGTGGTAGGTCACATCTTTCAAATACTCTTCACTGCAGCCATATTTCAAGAGTGATTAGTTTTTCCATTTCATTCCTGTAGAGCAGCAGGAGAGATCACAATTTCAGCAAGTCCCATGGTTCCTATAGGTATTAAAACTAGAACTGCATGAATGATTTAGTGATTGAACAACCCAAATCTTACTAAGTGGTGACCTGAAGCTCCTTTTTTTTGTATTTTTTACTCAGAAACACACACACATTCACATCGCAAATACTTCATTTAGTTTTGAGGTGTTGCACCACTAGAAACAAAACAAAGGGTCAAAATGAAAGTTCAAAGTTTGCTTTAAACAAAAATATTTCATGTTTAGAATGCAAAGAAATTATGTATGTTCCTAAATTCCTTCCCCCGTTATTTCATTCCTAGCCAATCACTGCATTTGAACTAAGTTTTTTACATAATTTCACAAATCTGCATTTTTCTTCAGGTATAATTCACCTGCCTGTAGCTACCCCCTAGTAATAGTATTGTGACAAAGTTCACTGCAGGGAATTCACAATCCTTCTTCACACTAGTATTCTGAAAGTAAATGACCTGGACCAAAAAAACAAAGGGACCAAAAAAACACTCTCCCCCCACCCACTACTGAAGGGTTTGCCAGCTACTTTTGAAGGAGGCAGGGACAGGCAGCTGTGTCCGCACACCCACTCCTCCCCAGGCAGCAGGGCGGAGGCAGAATCCACTGAGCAGTTTGCTCATTGTGGATCTCCTTCCTGCAGTTAAGAAGATCTAGCCTAACATAAATGCTCTAGTAAATACTAGGGATTAGGAAGTTCTTTAGCTTCCAGGGGACTCATCTGTTCAGTCACAGCTCAAAGCTATCTAGATAAAGGAAACAGAAAAAAAGGCAGATTTTGGAAAACTAAGTCTGAAGGCGTGTTCCTATCCAAGAGCTGTTCAGTTCTCTTAATAGCCAGCTCTTGCTGGTTCATGTAGCAGTCATCTTACAGGAAGCTCCTATTTGCTTCTACAGCAGATGTTTAAGTAGCTGGGCAGAGTTTAGATTAAATTATCTCATAAAAAGTTCACTTGTTTGAAAAATGGTGTTTCGATAGCTATGCCATCTGCGTTTGCTCTTCTGCACGCTTGCAATATGCAGTTTTATTGCATTTAGCTGCTTAGTACACTTAATAAATATTATTAATCTTAGCTTGTTTCCAGAGTGTCACAGATGAGTGATGCAATTCACTCTAAAGGGAGAAGCAGCAATATGTTTTACTGAGATAAGATAGTGATTTAACAAAGTTCAATGGCAGATAAAACTGATTTAACAAGATACAATGGCAAGGCACACTTGGTTATTTACTGCATGAAGGGCAGGGTCAGACAAAAGTGTCAAGGAGACCCTCCCAATGAGTCATGAGGTTCAGAGTGGATCTCCTTGCTTTCCAAACTCCTTCTCAGAGGAGTCTGGGTGCAGCTGAATCCAGTCTTAGTCCCAGACTTGGTCAACAGTTTATATCTAAAGGATTATGTGCACAATCAATCAGAGATGCAACTTAGCAAAGTTTGCAAAGTTTCAGCACGCTATTAGTCACTTACCAAGGGTATGTCATGGGTAGGGAACCCCATCACCTTGAGGGGCATCCCTACTCGAGAGGTAATTCTGCCATGCAGGAGAGCTCAACAGGCTCTGGGCTGCCTCCTATTTATGGCGTAAGATGGGTGACTCGTAGTCATATTTGCATACCAGCTGTATTTGGGGGGGTGCATGCTTAATTAGCCCCTGACTATGCGCTGTTTGTGGAGAGGTCAGGTTGGGGGCAGAGGTGAGGGCATGGGGCAGGGAAGAGCACACCATCACACAGAGCTTTTAGGCTTTAGAGGAAAGAAGGGCGGGTTTTTTTTGGGGGGGGAGGGGGGTAAAAGACTGGATATTCAGGCAATAAGAATAATATTTGTATTTCTTCTAACAGAATGCTATCTGCCAAACTAGTCACCCTGTAGACCCTTTAAAGATCAGCTCTGGGAAACCATTTGTGTTGCAAAACATAAAAGAACCTACAAAAGATACAATTATGGTAAGCCTACATAAAGTGTATATATTACTTATAGGTATTAACCCAGATCTTTTGAGCTGAGTATTTCTGCAATAAAAGTATAAAATTGACTCTCAAACTACATGGAAACTGACTTTGTTTGTCTTAATACCCTGAAAATACCCTTCTTTACATCAGACTGACTATATATTTTTATTATTTCTGGCTACAGAACTGTATATGGAGTGGAATTTTGGACCGGTTCTTAGCAGATGTGTAAATCATGGTAGCACACTTGATAGCTGAGTAAATCTTTACCTTCTGTATACCTGTTGTAATTAACAAATAATAGTATTTTGAAAGCTTCTCATCTCCCTTTCAAAAATTTTAAGACATCCAGTTAAAAATGCTTTCAAATGCTACCACTCTGATGTGACAGATTTTCTAGACAACTAGTAGAAATGTAACTGATGACCCCAGTTGAAAAGGACTGGCCTCTCACATTTAACACTAGCTGAGACAGAAGAGTTGCAGAGTACAATTTTGCTGACATAGTTATGTTGGTAAGTAAGTCAGGAAGAAACCAGCATATTTGGCATAGTTGTACAAGCTGAATTTCTGGTGTCCACGAAGCTATGCCAAGAGAATTTAGCCATGCTATCATACATCCTTCACAGAGGTGATATAGGTGTAGGTGTCTCAGCATACGGGCTGCAGAGTGCTGGTCATCAGGACATTGAAAGTAATCAGAGCCTTGCAGATGTCTCTGAAGTACTGAACTTCTCTTACCCTCCCAACTAGCAAATGACACTGGGCAGTAAGATACTTAGCTTTTTTTCCCATGTGAAAGGTTCAGGCATCCAGCAGTTTGAAAGGGTTAAGAAACACTGCAAGCAAGCCACAGCTGTTTTGGCAGAAAAACACTTCTCGAGGGGGCAGGCTGTGCCTCCTTCAGGGATCTCTGATCATGAGCTTATGCTGTAAAAACTGGGACCTTTCTACCACAGAGTGAAAATCAAAACTTGTTTAATTACTGCAGTGTAGTTTTCATCTAAAAAGCTCCAGTAATTAACATCAACTTAGTGTTGATGTCACAGCATATCTATGATTTCTACATAGTGTGTTTACATGTTTTTATTGTAGTAATATTAAAAATCTTTTACTATTAATTCATGCTGGTAACTTTTAAACAGGACTGTGATACATACAGCTGTGCATTTATAAATTGTGCCCTGGTCCCATCTGACATAACTCAAGTGAATGTTTCATTCAGAGTATGGAAACCTACCATCATAAAAGTAAGTAAATCCCATTTGTGTTTATAATACTCTTGGGTCTGAAAAAAATAAGATATTGTAATGTCTTTTTGAAATTATATCTTTAATTATCTTAAGTATCAATAGTCCTCTAGTACTTGAAATTGTTTCTCTTGCGATTTTCTAAATTTCCTCAAAATTAATTTGCATGCATTTTATTGTCTTTAAAGTAGGTACCTAGAACTTAACAAGATATTCAAAACACATATTAGAAAAACTAACCCTCACTTGTTCTGTAATGCTGATCATTTTTTTATTAGTTAGTTATGCATCCAAAATTCTAATTCATCAGAAGTAAGGGGGGTACATAGAAACCTATCATTTTTTATTAAGTTGTAGTCTGGAAAGATTTCTCAGGTCTAGAAAGGATTTGTGATCAAAAGGAGCAGACAGAGGACAGCGAGTAGACATCAGAGCACACCTCAGTGTTGTCTGATGCTTATGATAATCATGAGGTTGTTTATTTTGCTCAGCTGATGAATCTTTGACACCAAACTTGTGTTTTGTGTCTTTGTCTTTTTCTGGAAAATAACAGGATGGTAGGGGAGGGGGAACCTCCACACAGCAGAATTTTAAAAAGCCTGTCTCTGTGGTCAAAGTAGTCAAGATTAATTAGTATTTCTCTGTCATCTCTGATCTTTGCTCTTTTAAAACGATATTGCTGTCTTGCAGCATGTGCTGCTAAAGGTGGCATGCATGAGCACCTTCACTGACTTTTATGTGCGCACATTTTTCAGCAGCAGCAGCAGCACAAGTTCTCCCAGGTTTAATTGCAGGCTTTTTATTTCAGTCCCAGAATTTGAGCCCTTCCTGAGGCTCATCCTTCCACGTGCTGAGGATTCTGGACAATTTGTCCTGGTGGGCCAGAGATCCCTGTATGCTATTTCTTTGTCTCTTTCTTCTTGAAAATGGACAGAATTTAGCATCAAGGGCAGGATTAATGTACCGTTTAAGCACTCTTCTAGTTTCAATAGTAAAATTGTTGTTTTGCCCAATTTTATTTAACAATGGCAACAAAGATGCCCCACTATGTATGCATCCATCACAAAACTTTGTTCTTTATCCTTAAGTTTTCCCTCACCCTTCTTATTTCTACAAAGCTGTCTACTTCAAAATATCGAGTATAAACCATAGGCATTTCTCCTTTCTTCCAGGCAAGTATTCACAGCTTAACCCTTGTTGTAAAAGCATTACTTAGAAGTGAAAACTTATCACTGATTTTGAGAAAAGACCATCAAAAACTAGAGGTAAGCACATGATAATTCATGGATTTACTCTTCACAGGCTTTACTCTGCTACTGAATCATTCATTGTCATTCATTACTAGTGAACTGTTTGCTACCTGTTGTAAACTACTGTCCTCTTCTAATGTTCCTTATTTCAGTTTAGTTTACATCAAACAAACCTGGTTTAAAATTAAATTAGTATCCACACAACCTTTTGTATTAATTTAATTTAATTGGTTTAGAGGCTTTGTTAATTACTGCCATCTTTCAGGGAGGCAGGCAGTGAGTGATAAAGACTCTACTAAAGAAACTCCCTAACATAGACTTTTTCTGCTCATATTTTAGCTACTCTTCCCTAAATCCTCTGTAGCAATGATTACTGACTTACAGCAGGGCCAATGTTCATTAAATTAATATACATCATGAGATATATAAGTACAAAGTTTGATATTGGAGATTTTTTTTCTCAATTCCCTCCTACAAATTCCTGTATTTAAAATGAAATGGTACTCTGGAAAATCAGTGCCTACTGATAAAAGTTATGCTGCTCTGTTGACACTTTAAAGGGAAATGCTATTTTTTTTTACATTCTTAACACTTTTCAGACTATGATTAAGATTTCCAAAGAACTCCAACCGGGTACTGTCCCCTTATGGGTTATTCTCCTGAGTGTCTTTGCTGGACTCCTGATACTTGCACTGCTTATATTTGCTTTGTGGAAGGTAAGCTGCACATTCTCGTCTTCATGAAAATAAACAAATATGCTTAAATTCTCTGCCTTGTTCTTCCTGTAACTAGAACTTCACAGACACTAATATTATCTATTAAGCACAATGAGATCTAGAAATGGTAAATTAATAAAACTGCATTTTTCCGAAGTGTAATATGCCATGCTCACCAGTTGGCACCTGTACTACCAGTATGTTATGAAAAGACAAATGTAAATAGATTTTAGCACTCCAAAGCTTTTTTTGTTTTAACTTCGGCTGCGGCCTTTGTTAACCTGGCCGTTTTCTCTTTGCACTAGATACTAAGCCTGTGCTTTAAGTAGTACCACAAGTGGGCAGTATTCTCCAGGCTAAATATACAGTTAATGCTTCAGTTAGAAGGTTACATCTTATAAATTTCAACATGCATACTCTCCTGAAAAATTTGACAACTATAAAATAAAGTATTATTTATTCAAATGAGTACCACTCTAATTAAGCTTGTTAGTTTTTGACATTTTGTGAGCATAACAATGATTCAGCAATCACTCACTGTATATAAACTGTACTCAGTTTGTCTGCTCTCATGAGATATCTCTTTAGTTTTTCCATTCCAGGAAAAACAATGTTGTACTTCACAGATAGAGAATTAAATGACTTTTTATTTTATCCATAAACATTAAAATAGTAATAAGAACCAGTGTGTGAATGCTGCCAATATGTACCAAGTTGTATGCTTTCAGCATCCTATTTATTAAATACTATTTTTCTCTTCTGTAGGCTGGGTTTTTCAAAAGACCACTAAAGAAGAAAATGGAGAAATGAAGGAAAAAAATGCAGAAATTTTTTCTCAGGTCTGCCTCAAATATGTGGCTGTAAAATTACAAACTCAAATATACATACAGTGTTCACAATGTTTTCTAAACTCCAGTGCATTTGAAAAAAAGAAGCAGAACAAGTCCAAGCAAACAAATTGAATACACAGGTGAATGATGCAAAGGAAGAAGAAACAGCTTTATGGTATTCTATGATACTCAAGGACATAACTTTAAATGTTACTCATTTTTGCAGAGTAACTCAGTTCAAAGATTCTAAGGTTTTTTTAATAGGGGAAGAATGCCCATTCATATTTTTATATGTATATACACATATGTGGAATCATTTTTCATCCCAAATTATGCAACAAGTCAGCTTGTATGTAGCAATCCCAATCTCTATCGCATTTCATGATTTTTGAAAGGAAAAAGCACTATATTCAAAATTTATATCTTATAATGGACTGCCAGTTTGTGAAGCAGAAAGTTCAAACTTTGAGAATGCATCAAACCCTGTATGGTATATCAATGCAATGATAATTCAGAAGATAGAAGCACCTGCAGGATTGTGGGTGAAAAAATACTGAAATTCCATGGACTTCTCTTTCTGCTCATTTTAGTGTGTCCAGCTATACCCAGGATACCTCAAGAAAGAGATTTTTATTGTCAAAAGGACCATTAAGGATTGATCCATTAAGGATTGAGCCATTAAATCATATAACTGTTTGAACTTGAAACAAATTTTTGCAGGCCTAAAAATGTATGCACAAAACATATTCAAGCCCATCTGATTGCACACTGTACTTAAATAAGCAGAGGCACAATTGTATCTGCAAAATGAAGTGTCCATATTTATAGAGAAAATATTTAGAGGTACCCTGAAAGTTTGACTGTTGCTGTATATCTTGGAGTAGCTAGGAGGGTGCTTTATAAACTGTCACTGTAAATTTATTGTGTGTCTATTTAATCCAATAAGTTGAAAGTGTACAAAGTGATAACTAACAGGAGCACAGATAGGAAACTTAGCACTGGCAAGCTTCTTCTAGTATTATCAGTCACACCTCATCTTTGTTACTTATGAGTTTAAGAAGTGATGAAGAATTTGCATATTAAATAAGCACTTAACAAATGATGTTTATTTTGTGTCAAAGACTTAAAATTTATATAAGAATACACTGAAATGTAGTTAGCAAACTATTTCTTTAAACCTATTTAGAACATTCAGTTTAACAGGAAACTTCCTCCTCCTTTCATTCACGCACTTGTTTTCCTTCTACAACAAGGGTTCATGGACTATATGTTGTCCTTGAGTCCTTCCCACATTTCTTGCAGCAACACAAAATTAGCAGAAGAAAGTGGAGGCCAGCAGGCAAAGTGCAACATTGCATCAGCATGATACAAGATTGCCAATCAATCAAAAAAGGTTGAGGAGTACTTCTATAAAATATACTCATTTGTGGGAATGCCTTTGTCTTGCCGAAGAAGCCAGCATAACTTATTCCTTTTCTTGGTACAATTCTCACTGGTATGAAAAAATTCTTGCAGTTTCCCCAGAGGTTGTAACATACTGATAGGCTCCACTGACTTTTGGTAATAGCTTAAGAAGTAATAATATATTTTATACAGTTTTTTTTCTTTTCTTTAAGAAAAGACCATGGATTGCATTATACATGCTGGCAAGTCCAACTCTGGAAATGTGCCAGAACGTGTTTTATTATTTAAAAGATGCTGTCACTCTTAAGTCCCTTCTATCTAGTTCTTGAATTAGAAATTACTGAGAAAGGCTGAAACCTATGTGAATACAGCAAGTATGGTTATGTTTGAAATCATTTGTAATTTGTCCTTGTGTCTATGGGAAATGTGGTTATTAACAACAGTTTGTATAAAGTAGGGGGGTTCAGCGCTGAGGACAAAGCCCTCGGTGGGAACTCTGTGGGCAGCTGTGCCTTGCAGAGCCTGAGAGTCGCGATGAAGTCACCAGAGTCAGTGAACTTGAGTCACGTGCTCGTCTGCACATCTGAAAGTTGTACCTGATCTGAAGCGATCTGAAAGATGTGTTAACATCTGAGCATAGAATGACAGCTTGAATGGAAGCAAAACATGAAGTAGAAGAGTTGTGGATAAGATCCCTGCTTCATTCATAATGCAAATTAGGTAGTCCTTGAAGGAAGGCAAAAATCCACTTGTTGAACAATGAACTTAAATTAATATTTGCAGAAGTGTTTTCATTCCAATGAGAGATACAGGTTTTATTTTTAAAAAATGTAAGATTATGCCAATTTGTCTGAAATAATTGCATAGCACATATCACCATGGGATCTGAATGCCTCAGAATTATAAATGCTTTATCCTTACAGTATCTCTGTAAAGGCATAGCAGTACTATTATCCTGTCGATTTTGTAAAGGAACAGAATTATGAAGGGACTGTGAGTTGCCTATGGACAAATAGAAAGTCTGTGGTAGCAGAGGAAATACTTTTATTATTATTCACCCAGTTTGTTAACCATAAGGTCATTTTTCCTGGCTTCATAAAATTAATCCCTCTATTTAAGTTATGCAGGTCACACATCATTTTTTTGTAGCATACTTTTATTTTTTTAAGCATTTCACTTTTCAGTTATGATAATCTGTTAAGCAGAGCTTTTTACTTTTTCTGATGAAATTTCTTGTTTAATTTTAGAGGATCAGCCTAACTGAATAATATACATCAATAGAACAGTCTATTTCCCTAGATAAAGACTACATAAAAATACAGTAGTATTATATCATTGCAAAGTACGTTTGAGATCAGAGTTCCATTCTTTTTAGTCTCACTTTGCACTGTGAAAGCAATAATAAGCTTCATATAACCACACTGCTTTCCTGTTTCTGTTGTGGTGCTTTCTTCTTTTTCACTTTTGTCCTATTATCAGATTTTCAATTGTAATATCTGCTTAAAATATTAGTATGTAAAGGGAATATCACAATAGCACATGTTACTTTCACACAGACTAAATTACTAAAAGCACTTTTTTTTTGCCATAGAACCTTTCTACACAGCACTGCAAGACCTGTATTGTATTCCTTTTCACAATATACAACAGAAAAGTCTACTGACATCACTATTGCAAACTCCAGGAACACCTCATAGAAATTTGGCAGGCACAAACAATATCAGAACAGCCTGTAATATGTTTTAGTCCTATAAAAAGAAACACTAGGGTTGTAATATGATTCTAAAAACTAGTGAGCTAAACATTTTTTTCATTCAAATAAAAACTTTAAAAAAAAGTTTGGGTGTATAATCAGGGCTGACACTATTGAGAGAGCCTAGCCCAGTTCAATTTCTAACTTCAGCACTTAAGTACCTAACGTTAGGAGGCACAGACAAGCTCTTTCTGTAGGACAGAACTTTCCTGGAAGGAAGCAAGAACCTTGAAATGCTTCAATCTGAAACTGTTTCTAGAAATTGTCGATCCCCCTATATAATTTAGGAAGACCTAGAAAGCCACATCTACAATAGAGAAATCTCCCTAGGCGGCTGCTTATGTTACAGTGCCTGTACGGTGTCATTTTGAGCCCTTGCTACGTACACACACACCTCACCTATCCTGACCCCTTCCCTAGCCCCTGGTACGTCTCCTGGGCCAAGTAATTTTAAGCACGATGACCCTCTTCTGCAGAGCTTGTCAGGTGAATCCACCTTCCCTTGGAACCAAGGCGTCTCATTTCACTGGGAACAGAGAGGCTGGAGTTAGGGTCATGCTCATATATGTACAATTGATGGTTCCACATTATCTAATTGTTTTAATTTCTTGGATTAACTGTTTTTTTAATATGGTGATGCCATCCAGAAAAAAAAATCAGAGCAAGAGAATCAAAATGCGCTGTTGTTAATTATACCACTTAACAGGAATAAGATGGAATTTTGCATCCTCTTTAAGAAAGCAAAATCACAACATTCTGCACTGCATTTCTTTTTCTTGTAAAATTATTCCTTGTGTTTTATTGATTAAAAAAATAAAAAATGGGTCTAGTGAACCTCCTTTGTAATGTATTTGTTTGCCTCCCAATGACACAGAATCAATATAAAGGAATATCAGTACCTAAAACCAAATCTATCAACCTCTCAATAGAAAGCTATTGTAGAAATAAGCATTGCACAGCATAACATCAATGAAATTTTGGAAGTACTGCAACTAAAATAAGCTGTCAAGCTTTCAGAAGGACATTGCCATTAATTGTACTGATTCTGTGCTTGTAGCCACATTTGAAAGCTTTTCAAACAACCATAATGAGATTCTGTGGCACAGGTTTGTTTTCATGGCATTATAGACATAAAAGTAGAAGACATATCTACTCATCTAACCTTTCTTCCTATCCAGTAGTTTTTTCTCTGCAACTTATTCCTGTAACCCAAATAGTCAGTTGTCTTGCATAGTTTTAAATGAGTCGCATCGTCTTCCTTAACTACCTAATAAAACATTTGCATCAAGACTTCCTAGAAAACAAAGATTACGCCTTTTATGTCACAATTAACTTTTAAAAAAAATTACAAAATATGTAATTAGTCTCTCATCAGAGACTACTTTGATGGTGAATCACAAGTCTCCTGACAACATCCTGTCCAGTCATAGGGGAGTGCTTACTAAACACACCACCGTATATATCTGATAATTAGAATTTTCTGGAAACTTTCCCTTGAAATATGTCAACAGCAATCATTGAAAAGCCACTTCTTTTTTATTTTAAATTGCTTTTTAGTAAACTATATATAAAAAGAATTTTAAAAAATTAGAATCCATTTCTTACAGCAAGACTCGTGCAGTATAATGTATCAGTTGCACAGAACTGGATTATAATTAATAACATCTAGTGGGACCATCCCTAATATTTAACACTTAGAGGGAAATAGCAGTTCATGCAGTGGATACGTTTGACTGCTGCAACAATGAAGAGTCATAGATTGAATTACTGCTGAAATTCTGGTAACAACTGGCTGATATTGCAGTTTGGAAAGCATAACTACGTTCTATTTAAAGAAGAAATGGATGATGAAATCAGATATCCTTGATTCAATCTTGTTTTAATTACAAAGGCTCAGGGCTGACACCCCTGAAATGTTGGACATTGCATATCCAGTCTTAAAAAAAGGTGATGAAAATGTTCTCAGGCAGCTGCTTCTGCTCACTGTTGCACTGGTGCTGCCATGGCAGGGTATAGTGCTTCTTTACTGCTTTTCACCTCTCATGCACTAGCCCTTTGGCCTCCTTTTCTCAGCGTTTTAAGCCTTTTCAGAAATCACAGACATTCCTCAGGGACTCACTGAATGTTTCACTTCCTAGGCAGCTATACAGAAAGGGGAGAGAGAGCAGAACTGCTCAAAGTGTATTGCCTGTTGAGATCCAGGGGGTCAGTTGTCTTGGCACACTTCCTCTCTCCGTGCTATCTGTTCACTTTCCGAGGTGCCCACTGTGAAATCCTGCTTCTTGGTTACGGTTCATCTTATAATTTTTGATTTAGGACTGGAAGATACTGAGTATATATTTACTGTTACACTTCATGTATCTGGTTCAGTATTGCATATGGTTCTTAAGGGTTATTCACATTAAGGGTGCTACCATTCATCCTCCGAGTTAATGGAATAGGGTCAATCTCTCTCTGAAAGATTCCTTCATATATTCTTAATGTCATAGAGCCTTTTCTTCTTAACAGAGGATATCCTCAGTTTTCCCTGAAAAGCTGTCATAGGTAAAACAGCCTTGACTCAAGGAATTCCACTTAATTTATTTTATTGCCAAGTAACATAAACTTTTAATTACTGATTGAGGTATTGAGAAACAAGTCATAAACAAATAAATAAGCATGAACAAGAAGACATAAACAACTAAACCTTCCTTTTCTCCAGGCTCAGCTTCAGTCCCCCCTTCCTAGTCTCCACTTCCCTTACTTTTGCCCCACATTACACTCAGGCCCAGGTCCTTCGGTGAGGTGACGAGCGGCGCAGGTGGGCTCCGTGACTCTGTCTGCCTCTCCATGCTTCTGCCTCTTTTCTACCACCGCTCCTGGCTTCTTACTCATTTCCTCTGCTCTGGCGTGGGTCCCCCACAGCTGCAATTCTTCAGGGGTGTCCCTGCCCCGGCGTGGGTCCCCCACGGCTGTGGTCCCTCGGGGGTGTCCCTGCCCCGGTATGGGTCCCCCATGGCTGCAATCCCTCGGGGGTGTCCCTGCCCCAGTGTGGGTCCCCCATGGCTGTGGTCCCTTGGGGATGTCCCTGCCCTGGCATGTGTCCCCCACAGCTGTGGTCCCTTGGGGGTGTCCTCGCCCTGGCGTGGATCCCCCTCAGCTGCAGTCCCTTTGGGGGCTTATCTCCTCTGGCATGCAGCACCTCCTTCCAGTAGCGTGTCTCCAGCCATGTCCCCAGCAACCTCCCATTCCACATGCCTCCTCCAGTTCTCCAAACAGGTCTCTTCGCATTTCTCCTCACATCTCTCCTTTTGTGTTGCCTTGTATCTTTCTTTTTGTGTGTCCTCCAGTATCTCCTCTTACATGCATCCTCACATGCCTCCTCCTCCCCTTTCCCCCGCTCCTAGTGCTACCACCTCTTCTCAGTTGTGTGTCCCTGAGCAGCGGTGCCATGGGCTCCTCTGAGCAGTTGAAGTTTTGGCATGCAGTGGGCTGTTTGCCGCCATTTCAGAGCTGGCTGGAAGTGGCCGTGATGGGCACAGGCCAGTTCATGGCCTCCTCCCACACAGGGCCCGGCTATCCAAACCCTGCCGTTTATGCCAGTACCCAGGCATGTGAAGTTTTGCGATTTTGTGACAGTTGACTTTTAAGTAGACTGAAAAATTTAATTCCTTTTATTGCTTTGGGGGAACGGTATACACAAACCTTGCTGAGTATTCTCCTTTGATGGCTGAAATTAAAAGCCATTAATGTTCACTTTGTTGTTTGCCAGCTCATAAAATGTCACTGATAACACAGTGCAATACTCTGGCCTCAGTCCTTTTACACTATGCCACAACAGACGTTAATATCTCAAAAACTGTCTGGTGGTATCAGTTTTGTATGTCTTGAGAATCTCAAAAATTACTGAGTTGTTTTTGTCCTTCTATCTGAGGGATCTGCCCTTTGAGGATCTCAGATTACAAAATTCATTCAAAGCCTGTGGTCTTCTTTATTACATAAATTTCCAGTATTTGAAAAGATGCCTATAGGTACCAGCAAACAATCACTAGCAAGTACATTTAGAGAGCAATATGTGTTTTATAAGATACTGCTGCAACATGGTTTGTACCATAATACAAAGCACCTTCAGATTTCATTCCAGTTTTTGATGGACAGCTAAGAGAATTTTTCTTATGGGATGGATAAAATTTTTGCAATCTGATTAGCAACACTTTTGATACATCTGGTCAACTAGATGATACTTGACCCTGGTACCACATTTTTCCCACCCTCCTATCTGATATTTCATCTTTAACTCAAGGTTAACAAATAGTCAGTTGAGAATAGGTCCAATTCAGGAGTTATGAATATACTGAAAAGTATTTTCTTAGAGATTTAGTATTATTTTTGAGTAGCTTAACAGGTTTAAGCTAGCAAACAATATAAAGAAAAAACAACAAGGCACTAAGTCTTAAATCCGTCTCATCTTACTCATTTAAAACTCATATGTGATTCAGTGGGAATTTTTAAGATTGTCAAGTTTGGTGTAAAAAATGCCTACCAAATGATTAAGAAACGCTTTCTGATGGAGAAATAAAAAGGAAGAATAAATAGGTTTTAATTCCACAAACTAGAAAACAATTGATGTGGTTTCAAAATAAAAATGATGAAAAATGTAAATAAAGGAATATTTTGAGGAGATAGAAGTGCCAGTCTTGCCATCATGTACTTACAACTCCTGTCTGAGTAATATTTGGAGGAAGATATCCACTATTGTTATGGGTTCAAGTGGTTATTGGAATTGCATCAAGGTTAATGCTTTGGTAAATGGGTTGAATCTGCTAGGGAAACACTCTGACTGTTTTCGAGAACATGAAATTATGTGAACTGCATTAGCAGGCTCCTGTATTGTGCCTCACTTTTAGGGCCACAAGTGAATGGGAACATTTCTTCACTGGCTGCCTCATTTCCTGTGATTATAATTTGCCCGTGGTGATCACAGACTTTGCTCAACTGGAAAATTAATTGATAAAAATGTGTGTGTGTGTGTGTGTGTGTGTATATATATATATATATATAAAATATATGTATATGTATATATATATATTAGGTGGGATGTAATTCAGACAAAACAACATGCAGTTGGTAAATATGCATTGACATGTATGAAGTAGGAAGCAGTGCAGTGCAAAATGAGCAGAACTGGAGAGTGATATAGCTAGTGCTGAGGACATGATGTCCACACTATATGTCTCTTGGGGTTTTACTTTGGACCAACTGTAGTCATGTTGCATAGGCTGACTAGCCACTAGAGTTGTTTGAATCCTGCTTGAATATCAATTTCATATATAATTTTCAGAGAACAGCCTCACTCTGAAGGCTCTGAATCTTATTTCTGCATGACTGCTCTTCAGATCAAGCCACTGGTATGCTTCTCTTTGCTGGGAGTGAAACAAGCATTAAACTATGGCTTCTGTGTTTTTTCCCTAAAATACTCGCTTCTTCAATATTTAATCCCTTTTAGTCCCCACAAAGTTAATATCTCCCTGTTAAGAAACCAAGTACATGCTGACAACTGCACTTAAAAACATTTTGCCATTGTCTGTTTTGAGTCTTTGTCATCTCTTTTAGCTCTTTTCTGTTCAGTTTTAACAGTTTGTGTGGAAAACAGATTATTTGGTTTGCAATTTTTACTCATGGCTGGATTACATTTAAAGATCTTGTAAGAAAAGATCTTGTACCTTGTAAGAAAATTAGCTTCCTAAAATGGATGTGAGTGATTGAGATGCATGGGGAGGTGGAGGAGACAGCTCCACACCTTTCTAAACTCACCTGCCTTTTGTCAGGATTAATGCAGCTGCAACTTTTTTTTGTGCGTGTTAGTCTGCAGCCCCGTCAGGCCCCCTGCGTGCCTCATCATGCAGCTGTTCAAGTGCTAGAGTTACCACAAGAACTGCAGTTGGGAGAACAGGGCTAGGGCAAAGAGGAGCATTAGGACAGACAGACATTGGTTTAGGCGTCCATAAAAGCCTAGCCAAAGAGCTAGAATGCAGGAATATGTCACCTATTGCAGCTGTGATAATAAACTGCTGCAGATGTTAGACAGTGACTTTTCAACTGAGAATACTAAGCTCAGGGTCAGGCGCTAAACCATGGGATTCAGTTTGCCCCAAAAGGGGCCTGGGGGGTTGGGGGAGCAGCTGAACGTCTTTACAGGCCAGGAAGGTTTCAATGTTTTCAGTAATCCATGGTGGATTCCTCTTCCTTGCCCATGGCTGGGAATTCAAGTTGACTTTAAACGTCTGTATTATTCTGTGGCACCTGCTTACACGCGTGAGTAGAACTGTGTCCTTTTGTTCATGCCGATCTTGCCACTTGCTAGCTTTATCAGATAACCCGAATTCTCGTACTGTGAAAGTGTACAACTGACCCCACTAGCAGGCTCCATGCCCCTTCTAATGTTATACTTCTATTATATTTCCTCTTAAGATACCTCTTTTCCAGACTAAAGAATCTTAACTTACTTAATTAGCCTTTGCACTGAGGCCATTTCACACCCTCCTTACCCTACTTGAGCTTTTTCCATTTCTAATGTCTAAATGACATCCTCACAGCTAATTTTAACACCTCCTTTTTAGATTTTAACTTTTTGGTAGCTTATTCTTTTTTCCTTCAGTGGAGATACTATTGTACAGCCCTTAACATAATGTTTTTGTTGAGCATAAGTCTGACAACTATTATCTGCCAAAAATAATAACTGACAATTGGTAGATTTTCATGTGTTCATTAAACACAAAATGGACTCTTGAGGATTTTGTGAGAGAGTATGTTGGAGCTTTTTGAAGCTGAGGGACTTTTCTTTATGCTACATTTTCTACAAAGACTCAAATATCTGTGTACAGATGCACACACACCTACAAACACATTCTGATTTTTAACAGCCTAAAATTAATTAACATAAAAGCAATAACAGAAATAGACACTATGAGGAAAAGGAGGTACAAACTACTTGGTTCTCACTGTCTTTGAATTCTCAGAGAACGGAAGTCAGGAACACTCAGGAAGGACACCAGTCCATGATGTTCTGGGGGCATCATGTCTCCTGTGGGGATACTTTTTCTGCTGAGTCTTGTCCAAGCTGGAAGATACCTGATTTTTATATTATTCTGGATTGTCAGTCTTTTCTCAAGTAGCTTGCTGTTGTAATACATGGCTTTTGAATTTTATCTTTCATTATTATTACTGGCAAACTCTTCCAATAATTTGTAGCCCTTCTGTCAAACATCTTCAGACAAATCACATCAAAGGAGTATCTTGGAGCCATACACCTTGGGGTAACTGTGTGCAAATCAGATCGCCTTTGTGAGAGCCCCCCCCAGAAATGCATTAACAAAATAATCATCCGTTTTGCATACCACAGAAACTGTAAGTCTGTGGCCACCCCTCACGAATGACAAATATGGAAATATCTGAATGTTTTTCTGAGAAGGTTGGCATTAAGTTTGCAATATGTCATCATATTAAAAAGCTATGAAAATATACATTAGTTGTAAATTCCCACGATAAAAGAGATGATTCAGTATGTATTCACTAAAAATAAAATTAAAAAACAGTTCAAATATTTGTTCAGCTTCTTCCCTTTCCAGTTTTTTGCTCTTCTTGAAAATTACAAATATTATAGTAATCTTTTTGTGGTGGAAGTGATCAAGTTACTTTCTTCCCTCAGTCTTTGCCTTGAAAAAAGAAAGTTACTTTGGCACTTACCAATAAAATAATTTTTTTAATGTGCAAGAAATCCATATTTGCATAAAACCAAGACTGAAATTTTGCAAATCAGATCAGACAGATATGGCATTTTTGGCAAGCGTCCTTATGATCACTGGACAAGCAGACTCAACAGGGTGCTATAAAAGGCATCATTAAACAGTGAAGACATGTAGAGCAAAGGATGTTTACAAGGCCCCATTTTAAATTACAAAAGATAAACAGCACTAACTAAACTGTTCGCTGGATGATTTTTTTCCTAGTGTTGGTGAAGTATAATAAGAATTTTTTTTTTCTGAATACATATAATATGCATAATGTAGATGAAGAGATTTGAAGAGAAGAAATACTGCACAGTACAGAAAATCTGTTTTTCCATAATATGCAATATATAGTTCAGGATGATATGACAGTGTTGTTATCAAATGCCTTTCAATTTGTTTAAAACAGAAGTATCCATCTAAGGGTATATTCTTAGAGAATATAATAATTCACATTATTTATTCTCCTACAGTCTATTCTTTGTATATATAGATAAATGTTAGTCTGGGAGACAACACTCTGGGAGACAGCCTTTGTGTGGGAGAAACTATTTTTCAACATTGCGTGTGTCTGGATGAGGAAGAAGGTTTCGAATCCTTAGGGTACATTTATAATTAGAATGATGTAACTGAATCGAAGACATTGTTTCTTAGAAAATGGAGACATCTTAGTTACTCTGTGGAGGTTATTTTAAGGTGGGGCAGAGGGGGATTCTAGGTATATTTCTCTGATTAAGAAATCATTTTTCTCGATGTTGTGGATTTTTGTTTTATTGTCCTTTCGCTTGTGTCAAGTAATTAGTATTTCTCTTCTTCTCATGGAAGCACAAATTTCCCCCTGTGTCGCAGAGCTGCAGACATACTCATGCACTTGGCGTGGACTGGAAGAGAAGCAGCCAGTACTGCTCTCCCAATCTTAATTTGTGTGTACATCACACTTCATACTCAAGCTGTCCTTCCTCCTTTAGGTAGCCGCACCTCGAAGTGTCTGTTTGCCCGACTTTTATGACACCATGAAGAGGAAATTGAGGGACAGTATTCAGAGACATGTGAGTCATTCTCGGTAAATGATTGACTGAGTGTTCAGAGGGAATATTTCAGAGTTAGGAAGTGACTATGATCTGGGGAGCGTTCGCAGAGAGTGAGCCTATGTGTAAGTTCAGATGTCAGAATGAGTAAGTAATTGTGTGTCCTAAGAAGGTAAATACATGAAAGAAATCAATGTGTGTTATACAATGACAGGTCCATGCTAGACTTTCATCAATTATTTTAATGTCCCAAAGGAGTTTTCCTTAACTATGCCATGCTGTAAAGAAGCAGTGTCCAAACAATTGAACAATTCTGCCTGTTCCACAGACTTGTTCATTTTAACTTAGAATTCAGACTCAGAATGTTAAAAAGAAATGAGAAACTGAGACAACACACGTATTTTTATAACACTGCTGAAACAAAAGCTAAGGTCTGTGTCACACCAAAAAGACCATGACCTAGATGGTGAGAAGGGGGGAGGAAGGAAGCATTTCTATTTCAAGTTTCCAGACAAACTGTCTTTTTCATTCCATGTTAATACCAGGAAGTTTAAACTTATTCATCAAAAATCACTGTTACAAAATAGAATATATCCAACATGAGAAGGTAGCAGCACAGATTTTGATACATATCAGAAATGTGGGATGGAGAAAAGGAACGTTTCTCAAATACTCTGAATATCCAGTATTCAAACAGTGCTGACAATGCTAAATAGGCTGAAAGCTACACAGAATACAGGTATCCTGCACTTTACACAGCTTTCTGATTTACTTGCAAGCGGAAATCTTCACCTTCACATTTTTACTGGCTTCAATTCATACTGTGTTTCTAGATAGTAGCCTGGCACCTAAGACTCTGTGGCCAGTATTCTGCATAGGCAATACAGCACCAGCATCATGGCAAACTTCCCATCGGTTGTGTGGCAAGTTTCCTGGATCCTGTTGCGCTCTCACATGCTGCAGAATAAGCATTCAGCCAATTTCATTTAAAAGAGAAGGTGCAGACTTAATATAATTGAATACGAAATTTAATACATGTGGAAGATACCCACTCTTACACAGTTGCGTAAATTATTGTTTTATCATGGTTCTGCATTTTCAGCAGCTTCAAATGACTCATGACACTTGAAAAGGGGAATTCACGTCCCTCCCCCCCAAACTGCTGTTTTGGGGTACCCACGGCTGTCCTTGCCACCAGGGCAGCGCCTTCACGCCCAGGTGCCGTCCTTCCTGCGGCAGCGCCTCGGAGCGGGCGCACGCCCGCCCGCACCTCGGGGGGCTCCTCTGGGCCACGAGCTTGGGGAGGAAGCAGGGAGGGCAGCAGCGCCGAGGCCGACCCCGCCGCAGGGCAGCCCGG
>NW_020448219.1:1143693-1226474 GCF_003343035.1 Apteryx rowi | reverse complement strand
CGGCGCGCAGGGCCGGGGAGGAGCGGCAGGAGGAGGAGGGGTATTTCGGGGCGGCGAGGAGCAGGTGGCGCTCAGTGCCGCGCTGGGAAGCGGCCAGCTCGAGAGCGGCCTGCTCGGGAGCGACACTGCCCGGCCCGGCCTCCGCACCGCACCGCTCCGCTCCGCGACATGGGCTCGGCGCTGCCGCCGTCGCCGCCGCCGCTGCTGCTGCTGCTGGCTCTGGGTAGGTCTTGCCGCGGGGCGGCGGGGTGCGGGCGCGGCGCGGAGCCGCGGGGCGCTGTGCACGGCGCGGGACGGCGAGGGCCGGGGGGCTGCCGAGCTGGGCACGCCTGCCCCCTCCCAGTCCCCTCTGCGCTTCTGGGCCAGAAGCTGCGCGTGTGTGTGTGTGTGTGTGTGTGTGTGTGGAGTGGGTGCAGTTTGCTGTGTAAGTTTACACTCATATAGCGATTGTGCCATTATAAAAAGGAAGATTATATATTTTTTTATTATGAATTCTGTTCCTAATTTGCAAGAAATCTTTAGGTCTGTTCCCACCCTGTTGGGCAGATGTTGCTCCTTGGAAAAGGACAGGGAAACTTGAAACATCTTCTCTTGGCTGACTAAATTACCATTACTTATATTTTCCTGGGAACTATAAGCTGTCATATTCATTTGCGATGAGTGAATTCCCAAGCACTTTCAGGGTTTAAATATTCTGTATGCTCTCATGAACCTTTAATTACCAAGTTACTGAAGAAGAAGCATAAAAAATGAATTTTCACTGATGAGCTGTTCCAACTTGTTCTTTCAGTAACTATAGAAAAAAAGTGCAGTGGAATGTGCGGCTGCAGGGTATGAAATCAAATACAAAAATATTAACCTCTGGTAAGACATACTTTATACAAACAACCTGGTAATTTTTTAAAAAAGAAGAATTCTTAAAGCATCAAAGTGGAAAACCCCACTCTGCATTTTTGCTTAATCAATCCTTTATTCTCCTGGTTACAGTCACTGCATGCCAGGAACATAAATATGCCCTGTAATTCATGGTGTCAAAGTCTTGAGACTTGCAAAGTTTTGTAGAGTGATGTTTAAAGTAGAAGACAAGGACTGATTGTGAGAGCAAGATTCCCCTGACAGTGAGAGCTGACTGAAGTGGATAGGTTGACTTTGTTTGGGCAGCATATGTGCAGTTCAGGCAGATTTGTCTTCATTTATATAGTTCAAAGCTGTCATAATTCTGATTTCAGATGTGTCGTAACGTTTGATGTTGGTGGATGTAATTGCTGAATTAATACTCACTTACACCTTCCTTGATCTTGTAGGACTCCGTAGGAAGAAGAGAAAGTTTTGGGTAGGGAGTGTTATCTCTGAGCCACTTAGGGTGCTGCTGTGGTGATACTATCGTAGCTTTCCCATAATCATTTCTCAGTCACCTTCAAAGGCAGTCTACTTGAATTCATTTGGGCTAGCTTAGCTGAATCAAGCAATCCTGTAAGAAAATAGGCCAAGTTTATTTTAAGCTGGATTTTATGTTCATTTCTGAACTATCAGCTGTATTAAATGTATCACATAAGGGTATTGAGTTGTTGCTCCAAACGCAACTAAAAGTAATGCAACAGTTAGGACAGGTGTGAGTTGAGTTATTGTTGGTGTGTATTTTTGTGTTTGGAAAATGATTAAGGCTTTTTACATACTGCAAAAACAAATAGAAATACTGAAAAACTACCATTTTGATAATGTAACTGTGCTACCAACCTTGTTGCTTGCTGGCAAAAAGTATGCAGCTGATAAAAGCAGATTATGTTATGAGAACTAATCGTGACTGAAAGACTTAATAGCACAGCCTATACAACAAAGCCTGATGCTTTCTGTTGCAAGACACTGTTTTTGGTTGTTTATAGGTTTGTCGCATTTTATTCTTTAAGTGTACGTTTTTCAGCATCAGGTTTCTTCCTTAGCCTGTTCATAATAATCAGAGTCAAAATAGTCCAGCTCCTTCTGAGAGTGAGGCTGGTGCAAAATACAGTGCCATGTCTGGGTTCAATTCTGGTAAAGTTTTCTTTGAGAAGCCCTCAAGTTTCAGAATAGATATTTAAAATTTGGCAGTAAGGTGCATCATCTTGAAAATCTACTCAAATTTGGCCAAGTAACAAACCTTTGGAAAAATACATTCCTCCGGAAAGAAATAGATTTTTATCAGCTTACTAGTATAAATTTGGTCCTTCGTGTGGAGCTCAGCTGGGCTTTCTGTGCAACTGAGTTCTGGTGGGGTGCAGCTGTACCTATGTGAAGTCTGGGTCTGTACCTGTAAATACAGGAACAATCCCTCTTGTGTTCTCTTGTTATTTAATATTTTTACAACAATCCGTGTTGTTAGTTGAGACACACTGCTTTTTAGTTAGCTTCTGGATCCTGGCTCTCTGCTAGTCCATGCTGCATACTGTTAGTTGGTTCCTGGGTTCTGGGTGAACCGACTTTTTCCCTCTGAGACAAAACCCAGTGCCTTCCTAAGAGTAATATCCTTCAGAGTCTATTCTCAAGAGACAGTGTTGGAGGACTAGGCATGATGGAGGGAACCAGATTTAGTGTGTTCTCATCTATATCAGCTCAGCAGGCCTTCATGTTCAAGCCTACCACACACCTTCCTGCCACAACCCAGGACATGGACAATATAACTCTGACATGTCCTTAAAATCACCACTCAGTCAAGCAAACACCCCTCCACTATTTCAGGCACTCAGAACTGAAAAATCACAACTAAATTTTATGTTTTTATGGCCACAGGAGTACCACTTGAGGACCAAAAAAGTCTTCAGCAAAGTGCTATCACTGTCAGTACTCCCAGTCCCCTTACAGAGGCTGGCACTGAAGAGTGGGGTGTGAACTGCTGTGCACGCTGCCCGAAGGCTGCGGCCAGGAGGGCCCGGGGGGATTAGCGGTGCGGACGTAGCTAATAACCGCACCATGGGATCCAGGGCAGCCTGGAAGAGGAAGCAGCCCTATATGAAAATGTAAAAGGAGGTTTCTCTGAAACTTTGGATAGAATCTGAATTTTCCAAGTGCAACCCCTTTTCTGTCATTCAGTAAATATCTGACCCTTGCTGATGAAAAGCATCCTGTTGTCCCAGGGAAGCGGTAGGATCCCATTGACCTTGTAGGCAATGGGCTGTGGGACTGTATCGTGAGATAGAGGAAGATCCCACTAATATTGCCCTGCAGTAGTCTTTTTCTTCAGGTTGCTTTTGTTTAAATCCCAGGGAACTATATATGTGAAAGCTGTGATAAAAGAACAGAGTCAAGCACTCAAAAGTTAGTAACTGCCAGAAATAAGTTAGCGATCTGGATTTGCCTCCTTTGCCCATCAGTGCATCACGCACTGCTTTGGCCACAGGTAGTTCCCTGTAGTAGTGGAAGGTAGTGTGATCAGAAAAGTGGCTGAGACTTCTGTCTCACTTATTGCTGAAATTAGAAGGTGCTCTAGGAATAAGGAAGAAGGGTAGGCTGAAGAGAAAGGATATCTTTTTTTCCTTGCAGAATCGGATTCTTTCTCTGTTTTTTTGTCACAAAAGCCTAGTGCAGTTTCAGGCAAGTCATTTAAATCAAATCTTTGACATGTGGTTGGAGCTTTTGTGTTCTTCCCTTTCTCTTTGCTCAGCCAGGGGTTCTCAAAACTGAAGCTGTGTTTTCACCATCTGGTTAAGCTGACCTAAATGCGGGGCTGCTGCTGCAAGGACTTCCTCCCACTCTTGCTTGCCTGTTCCCACCAGTTTTCCTGGGCTACCACTAGAGCTTGGTCTGGGGAACAGGTCAGGGACCCATCTGCTTGAGGAGTTACCTTTTCCCTTTTTGGGGTCAGGTCAGTTTTAGGGATTGGTTAAACCAGGCCTGTTCACTTGTGCAATTTATTCAAGTGCTAGCACTGGCCAGAGGTGGGAGGGAAGCTGGCAAAGTCCCTTTCACTAGTAGCCAGCACCTCCACTGGCTTGAGCTGGTTGTAAAACTGCATCTTGACTGCAAAGCTGCTGTGCATTCATAGCTGTGAATGAAATCAAAGGAAATTGTATTTTGAATGTGTTAAGCATTCTGAAAAAATAAGGTTTTAGCTGTATCAAGTTAGATATCCAGAACTGGTGAGTACTTTCAACCTTAATCTTTTGTTTCCCTTCTATAAATGGGGCTGAGGATAATCTCTCATTTTTTATAAGTGCTCAAAAATAATTTCACTTGCATTTGCAAATAGATGCCAAAATATTTAGAGATGTGGCCAAAATATGTAGCGATGTATCCGCAAGGAAGCTGCTAATTCAGTAAATTAGAATAGTGTATCTTGAAAGTACAAGGCAACGTACTGGGCAACAGAGAGAAAACTGATAACTGAATAGCAAGTGAAAGTTGTCCACTTTGTACAATAAATGAAGCCAAAAGTGCAGATAAAAATGCAGTGTGTGATTGTAACACACACACACACTCTCTCTCACACTTTTTCTGAAATCAAAACTATCTCTAGTTTTTCCTACTTTAAGAGAGTTTGTCAGGTAGCAAGAGCGTTATTATATATTATTCTTGGAGTTTTGCCTTTCACAGCATGGCACACTGAAGTAAGAGTTCTTTCATACTGTGTCACTGGACTTGTATTTTGTACAAATGATGTTTATTTTAAAAAGTGTGCAGGGTATTACCTTCACACTCCTAAATACATTAACAGTTAATATTTATTTGTGCATAATTTGGGCAAAGTAAACATGAGATGTTACCAACAAGTTTTAACCATGTGCATGTGCTGCCTGACTCTGAACAATTTTTGAATTGTTTACTTTTTTGATTCAATTACAGAATTTTCATTTAGGAAGCTAAGTTAAAGGACTGATACTGCTTGTTTTTACAGTTTTCTTAGCCACTATGCCACTATATAAATGTTATTCATTGTGGTCTTTTTCACTGTTGTTAATTTTGAATGAACGAAAATAGCTTTTGCATATATTTCATATGATATTTTTTCTTGAAGGCTAAGAACTGGAACTGCCAATGTAATGGATGGATGTCCAAACAGCTAAATGTGACTAAAATACTTTCCTTTAGGGCTAATACAGGTAGAAGGGAGTTTATACATTTTGAGATGCGTAAACCAAGTCATTTCCACCAGGAGAAATCTTCAGCATTCTCTAACCACTGTCGTTATTTTCATTTGAAGGTTTCCTTTGTTGGGCTTTGTGCAGGCCCTTTCCATTTCCATGGTTACCGTGGCGAAATGCAGACAGGACACAGGCTGGCTCTCATCGGCATAGCCGTGCACTTGCATACCAACACATGTTATCAGCTTGTTTTAGGACATTTCCATTAGTAGGTTTTAATGTTTAGGACTTCTTTTTCACAGAGTGATCTCTGGTCCTGTGATACAGAGCTCTGTTAGGATTTCAGACCCTGTAAAGTGAGAGAAAACAAGTTGATAAGCTTATTTTTTTTGTGTAAGTAAATTGGTTGTACTGTTCCCATTCAAATTAGTCAAGGACATCAGAGAACCGTCTTGGCCTTAGTTTTCATTTCTGCTAAAAACGGTAACGGAGAAGGATTTTTATTTATAAGCCTTTAAGTGAAAGACTCACATGTAGCTATACAAAATAGTTAATGAACATAACCCTTATTCCTGGCACTGATGAAAGAGTAATAAAAATAAATTAATGTGAATTAGACTGGATTAATGGTACCTTCTGTCTATATTAACCGCATGTGAATATGCGTTCCTATAAAGCAGTATGAGATAACATTCTTTCTGCTCATGATACACTCTTTTTTTTTGGAAGTGAAGAATAATTAAAGCATCCAGTGAAGTCAATACAAGCTGTGTGAGCATTACCATAACCTACAAAACAGGCTAGTAGTTCTGAATTATCAAATAAATACAATATTGAGTGCTAGTAATTGTTGCTTTGAATAAGAATTAGTCCTCTTGGGATCCTAAAATGCTGTTCAGGGACTAAATTAGCTTTATTTTCTCCTGGAGATGCATATTCTTTAAAAATCTAATAGGACTTAAAAAAGAAACTATACAGTCAAAGAAATAAGATAAACATGGACTCTCTGAATGCTGTAAGAGCAAATACATTTTATGGATAACCGAATGGCATCTGCATGTTTGAATGTCACACGTGATGAATGTCACAGATCCTTTTGTCCCTTTCAAATTACTGGTAGACAGAGTGAATGGCATGGTAGTTATGCACAGCCATGCTGGAACTCTCTTGCCTTATTCCCAGTTTGTTTTGCCCTTTTAATTCTGCTTCCAAATTCATCGTTCTTTCTTCCTGTATTTCATAGAGTTTTTTTTTTTTAAATCATATAAATCTCCTTGGCTAATATGTTTGGTTATTTCTAAAGAACAGATGATAAAGAATGCTCCTGAAGAACTGTTGTGAACAACATGCTTCTGGATGCGAGCATATTATACAGTAAAGGGACCATTTTTAAATGAGAAAATTACCTAAGGAAATCTGGAATCTGAGGGTGGTTTTCATATTTATTTAAGAGTTCATTTTCTCTGGGGGTGGAGGCGGAAAGGTTGAACTAGGTTTTTACCTTTGTTCATCCATTTATCTGTCTGTCTACGTATCTGTCACATATGGGTCTATACGCGACCCACGTACAAGGAAGCCAGCAGCAGTTGATGCTGTGCTAAAGCTGCGATACAAAACTGTATTAAATCAATAGAGGTAAGACTACAGATGACCAGGAGACCTGAGTATCTTGAATAACCAATTAAGAACTATCTTGTCTGACTGCAATATCAGACTTTTATTTGAATGAGGAATAGTGAACCAGCACTTAGCTCATGTGAGCTTAATGCTGTGCTGGACACAGTTATGAGAAATTGTGAGCCAGGCACTTTTATGGGGTGTGCCTGTGCCATGCTCTGCACTACCTAGAGTAAGGCAGCCGCCCACAGGTACGCTAGCCGAATTAGCTAAGGGGCTACATGCCTTTCCCACACTACGCAGTGGTCACGTCTCACGATCTCACTGTTCTTTTGACTGTTCTGTTAGGCCATAGGTGGTTTATGTTTTCGTTGGGCTACGAAAGTGCATTGAGTAAGAAATCCTACTTAATTACATAATCTGCTAAAACAGCAGATTAGTAAATTACTTAACTTTAAGTCTAAATTTACTCTGGGCTGGTCCTGTTCAC
This sequence comes from Apteryx rowi, assembly GCF_003343035.1. Lineage (NCBI taxonomy): Eukaryota > Metazoa > Chordata > Aves > Apterygiformes > Apterygidae > Apteryx > Apteryx rowi. The sequence goes on along the minus strand of NW_020448219.1, from coordinate 1,219,313 downwards.
TTAGTGAGGTTACCCCCATGCTTAAAACCAGGTAAAGGACTAAGTGGTTGCCTGAATCAAGGCAACTAGGTCCTGAAATAGTGGTCAGGATTTTTTAATACTAATGTGCTACAATAAGGTAAGTAAAATAAAGAAAAAATGCCCTTGGTACAGATCTGTTTGAAGTGGAAGTAAGCATGGTGTGTTGTCCCTGATCAACTAATGTGTTCTAGAAGGTTACAGAATAGCATTGCAATAGAGAATGCTTAAGATTCAAGAAAACTGGAAAAGGTTTCAGTGTGTATATCAATATTTGCATTTTCTATTTCAAGATGAGGAGAGCAGTAATTGTTCAGTGAAGAGAGGCACAACATTTTAAGAAATAGTTTTTCATAAAATTACTGTTCACTTATTCTACTTTCTTAACTGAAAACTGTAATAAGGTAATATGAGTAATGTTCTAATAATTAACAAGAGAGCAATTTAATCCAGAACTCCTTCTGCGTGGTATAAAATTGGGTTATCAATGTGTGCCATACTTCAGGTATGTGTAGAACTGATTGGTTTTTTAGATATTAAACTCATATGTGGCTGATATTTCTCAAATGAGAATTCAGCTAGCCTTTCATAAGTGAAAAAATAATTTTAGTAACTGGCCTGACAATTTGTCGAAGTATGCCCACCAAACAGAGTTCCCATTTAGATGAGCCTGAAATAGGTCAAATTTAGAATAGCAGAAATGACTGAAAAAGAAATAACATTCTTAAGATGGGCAAAACAATAAACAGAGAAAAAATCCATCAGCACTGCTTGGATAGTAGTCCTTTAGTAGCTTTGCTAATAATAGTTATTCATTTGACTCCGGCCAAATATCTTTTCATTTCACTGTCTCTGCTGTCTCTGGGGTTTTTTTGTTTGTTTGTTTTCTTTTCTTTTCCAAACTGCCCAAAGCCAGTTCATCCTATTGAATAAATACAGTAAAGAAAATATTCCAAGAGACTCCGGAGTTGTCTTTCTCAGAGGTTGATTACAATTACAATGGACTTTGATTTTCTGAAGACAAAAAGCAACTGTTCTGTTTTTGTGGAAGCAAGTATTATCTCCAGAAAACACTTCTTAAATATACGTGGGCCCTTCTCTCTGTCTCCAAAATGTACAATAGTTTCATTTTTTACGGAAAAGATAACTTCTTTCTGAACTCTGACTAGAGATAGCGTGTCACCCACCTGACCATGGGCATCTGAATACACCAGTCTTGTGTACGTGTTCGAGGCCAGGAGAGCGGCTGCTGCCATCCCATGGACATGGTCCCACAGCACCCCAAACCAAGGCTCCCTGCCCCAGTTGCGGTGGTTCAGGATGGCAGAGTTAGGTAGCCTGGACTCAGCAGAGACATTTAGGCACTTTTAAAGTGCTTAAAGAAGAGTTTGCCTGCAGCACGGGAAGGCTCCTGCAGTCAGCTCCTAGGTAGAGGGGGCAGTTTGAAGGCCCCTGCATTAGGTGCCTCTGTCCTCTGCTGCAGTGGGGAGTCCTTCCTGGAGGCTGGCATCTACCTGAGCTCTGCCTCGAGAAGTAGCTGCCTGAGAAGGGATGATTCAGGCTGGTGGCAATTCAGGCTCCCCTCTCGCTTTTCGAGAAGTGTCTTTGCTACCAGGTAATAAAGCACTACAAGAGAAGCTCTCTCCACCTCTGCTCTTGGAATCAGCTCTCTGCTTATCCCAGAATGTATATTCATGTATCCGGAAGGACAAGCAAAGGCAGATCTTGCCTGTGGAATAATGTTTGGGGCAGGTAGCTGGGAGGAGTTTGCCCTTTTGGACTGCTTTTGCATTTTACATTTGACAAATAGGTAGTGCATAAAAAGAAATTAATTATGCGATTAAATTATTTGATTGTTTAGAACTGAAGTTATTCACCCCAGGAAGCAGCTGTCACTCTGGCCCTGATACCACAGTGGGTCTCAGATAGGGAAGGATACCTTGCTCTTAGAGGCGCTTCTATACTGGTATTATATTCTAAATTTTGATGATACGTGCTATAAAACATAGGTGACAAGTAAATTTAAGTTCATTTGGGGTTAGGCAGCTGCTAAAGTCTGGGCTTCCTGGATCCTTTACCAGATTTTACGGAGCCCACCTTCTGCCTAAGCCCTACGTGGTGCCAGAATTGCTAATCTCAATGCATATTAAGGAGGAATTGCAGGTAGGTGATTCAGACCACCTACTGTTCAGGTTTCCAGGCCATGAGCTCCCTTTACAATCACTAGAGAGTCCTTAAGTCTGCAATAGGAAAACAAAAGTTCTGATAATTATAGCTCTTCCAACTATTGTATTGTATATCCTGTGGTACTTTGGAGGTTTTCTTGTTGCAGGAAGCTAATGTAGCAAGCTTGTTACAACTAATACTATTCCTGTTTCTCGGGCTGTCTGTGTACAGCCCAGAGAGCACAGCTCCAGGCTGGTTCTGCGGGAGCCGTTAGGAAGGAGCAGGGTCCTAACACTGCCTCTGCGCTGACGGCAGAGTCGCTTTCAAGCCTCTTCGTTCCCTGTGCTGCGGGCTACAACCCCGAATGGCAGAGTCATCTTGAGGCGAGTCCCTCAGCCTTTTCCAAATATAGCCTTTTTAGGTCACATTTAATGATGATGATATTTGAGTATGCTGGAATTTTCATATAGCCTAGAAAATGAAATGGCCAGAGAATACAGAGAGCTTTGGTTGCTTTCCTGTCTTCTTGACATCTGTGTACAAACATGTGCTTTCATAGCAGCTAAGACCAAACAAGGTATAGAGAGGTAAGTCACATTGGTTTCTGTGTAATGACATACATTTCCTCTCTTTCAGTCTTAATACGGCTCATGCTTCTCTGCCTATATTTGGAAATATCACTGGTTTAAAAAAATGGTCAACAACTGATAATGTGAATGTGAGGGAAGAGAATTTGCTGTAGTGAAATGCCACATGAGAAGTCGTTTTTTATCATAGGGAAGCACATGAAGTTTTTTTTATGATCATTACTTGTGAAGCCAGTAATCTAAATACATATGCAGTATTTATGTCTGTAAAGCTTGTTAACCTTGTGTATTTTTAATCTCTTTGTGGTATTGTTGAGGGCCAACTGTGGTAGTCTAAGGACTAAGCTGAAACACTGCTGTTTGTTTTACCAAGATAAGGAAGAGAAAAACTTGCAAGTCAGTTCAATAAGATGCAATTTGTGTGAGTTTTCTGTAAAAGAAATTTATTCCCACTGAACTTAATGATGGAAACATGCCAGGATAATAAAATTGAGTAAGTCTGAATACTTGCTGTCTTTATTAAAAATACACAGGAAGTTGTCAGTCCTGCAGGAACTTCTCTTAAACATGACTTGGGAATCTTCCCTTGTATGTACAGTAGATTGTTGAGATTTCTTAATTCCAGATAAAGGACAGGTTATTCATCTGTCCTGGGAACAGAGGAGAACAATGCGGGCCACAAATATAGAGTTATTAAGTGAAAGACAGCTCTTCCTGAGTAACTTATGCAGTTGTGGGTAAATTTAAATAGATCTCTTACGTTGCAGTAGTGACAGAACAGTAAAACACATAGCATCTAGTAGTGTTATCCCAGTCTCCTCAACTTTTCATTCACAATTTGTATGTTATTTTGTATTCTGTTTGCTTTTATAACAGGTCATTGGCATCTCTTCAGTGCTGCTTCTCATGTCATAAACAGTTCCAACTCAAAGGCAATGACTCAGACTTTCACACACTCTGAAGCTTCCAAACTCCAAGTTGACCTACTTCCAGGAAGAAGTAGTTAGCCAACGGAGCCAAGAAAACTTTTCGGAGGGAGGGAGAGGAGGGGAAGAGGAGGAGGGGAAGGGACGATTTCTTACTAAATGAGGCATTGTTAACGGGTTGGGGTTTTTTTGGTCGTGGCTTCTAATTCATTTCTTTGCTAAACCTTATAATCTCTGCTAATTATTAAATAGTTTCAGATAATTTAGTTGATGTGAAGAAAACTTAGGTCTCAAGATATAGGAAAATACACCAAATAGAGGAGACAGTAGAACAATCAGGACTCATCTTCTAAGACTTCTGTAAACATGATGAAGTATCAACAGAGTAATGGAAGTGAGGATCATTGGATACTCTGACTTTTAGCACAAAAAATCCAGCCTCTTGCCAATCACATTCTTTTCTCTTTTTGATTTCCTGTCAGAGGTCCACGTTGTTTTTATTTGGAGGGACATTCTCAATAAGAAATCTGTTCAATTTAAAATAAAAACAGATTAACTGTGATTATAAAAGTCGTGTTTCCGTGCACATGCTGGACATTTTTGACCACCCTTGTGGGTATAGACTGATGGGGTTTTGCGTGTTGGAGAAAAATTTACAAACAAAGAGAAGTAAATGTACAGGAAAAAATAATGAGAAATTGCCTTTATTTTTTCACTTATCCTGACCATAGCAGATTAAGATTAGTATACCTTTCCAGTCTGAATTACAAGTAGTCCTTCATTCTGCAGTAGGTAGCCTGGATTCCATGTAGCTCTGTCCTAGTATGCTAAAGATATAGCAAAAATATATTTCATACTGATTTACAGGAAAGCCCCCAAAACAATGCAACCAACATAGAATTACTTGTATTACATGAAATGAACTTTATTTGATGTCATTACTGCATGCATTACATGCATGCACCACATGCATGCACAAGAATAGAGTGGAGTAGATGAGGCTGAAAACTGTATGTTGAGGGAAGAAAAGGGGGTTCTTTGGGAGATGGATTTACTCCCTGAACAAGCTCATTGCAGTGTGAATTATTTGATGGCTTCTAGAAGCTGAAATGAATATCTGTGCTGCAGTGCATGCTGGTTGTTTTGTCCTTTATGTAATCCCAGTATTGTCAATAAAACTTTAAAAACATAATGTATTAGAAAAGGTGGTCAAATTACAGTGTTCATTCTGTAAGAACAGTCGACTAATTCCAGTTGAAATATTAGACTGACAACATGGCCTGTGAATAATGAGAGTAACTTTATTCCTACAGCAAAATATGCCATTTTATAGATTGCAATAAAATAGCACTAAATATATTTAATATGAAACAAGTACTACTTGACTGCTGTCTTTTATAACTTTTTTGCTTTCCCTTTCTGCCTTCATTCCATTTTTTTTATACCTAGTTTTTCAAGGACAGTAGGTGATTATAGTGTGAAGGGTATTTGTAGGTGCCTCTACTCCATTGCTAAATTTTGAACTTGTTGTCCAAATTCATCTGATTTTTGCAAACGGATGAAAATAATAGCCAATTGGGTATTGGAGTGAGACAAAACTGCCTTTACAAGTTCCCTGATGAATGAAAAGATCCGAGGCAATAATACAAAATGCCAGAAAAACCACCCTAGAGAGAGCCCTTATAAATGCCGCAAACATGAAGATAGCTTCAGCTGGAGCGCACAGCCCACTGGGAGACAAAACCAGAGGGAACCAAGAGTTTTTAGTTCTCTCCCCCCTGCCCAGTTTCCTTTTGTCTGCACCAGCAGAGAATAAAGGGTTTCAAGGCCCTTCTGATGAGTGTTACTTGGAGGAAGAAATCCTTGAGACCAAGAGTGAATATTTTCTTTGTGGAACTTGTTTTACATTGTAGTGACTGTCTTGGAACAGATGAACATAAAAGGCAAGTTAAGGCCACCCTCTGGAAATACTAAATACTTAAAAAAAAAAAAAAGAATGCTAGACTGAGCAATTAAGGCAAAGTAGGCTATACACCTCTTACTAGCTGCCAATCTATGAAACTGCTTCAGGAAGCAGACAATAATCCAGAGAGGATTTTCTTGGTATTTTGTTTTTTCCAAAACAATTCATGGTCTCAAAAAAACATCCAAGAATGTGTGTAATAACATCATATCTTTATCATAATGGTAGGTTATGGCATTTCTCTTCTTTAGTGACTACTTGGTTACCCCCTCCACTCCCAATCCCTTACTTTCCCTTTTTTTTTTTTTTTCCTGTTTTCCAAAGTGAGATATAACTGTTTTGGATACCTCAGATAACATACGGAGAATTCATTCTAGTCCCTTATTTTTGCTATTGAAAAATCCTTAATGTGTAATGAAAAACCTGGCTGAAGTAGGGCTGTTGGTTTTGGTTTTGTGTTTGTCGGTGTCTGCTTCCCTGTTTTGGAAGGAGATCTGAAGCTGTGCTGCAGCACAATGGACAGTATTTGTAGCTGTGTTCATGTTATAAAGCAGAATGCAGCTTTGCACAGTGGGCTGTTTCTGTTTCCTTTCCTGGGTTCATTAGTGGAGTGAAAGCTCAATTTAAAAAACAAATGGTAGCTTTAGCTTGATTATATAATGGACTTTTTTGGTTTTGGTTACATACCTAATAGATGTTTGATAAAGAGAATGCCATACTATTGAGGAAAAAAGGTTGTGTTTCCCTTCATCATAAAGTTTCTACTAGCAAGATTGATACTAAATAAGTCTACAACCAATGTGTAGAATAAAATGGATCCTTACAGATTCAGTGATCAAATTCTACTATGCCTTTTTTTGTCTTTATACTGTTTGTTAGACCTCTCTAATGCAAACTGTAGATAATGATAGCAGTAAATGCCTCTGTTTAACCAGCTAGTTTAATCAAAGCAGAGATTTGGTATAATTGAGTCTGTGTGATTGTATGATTCTGTCATACATCTCCACCATCTTAAACTGGAGCATCACCTTTTCAGTGTAATATAAATGGACTAAAAATTTGGTTTTAATATTTAAACAGAAAACAAAATGACACGTTTGTTATGACACTGTGAAACAAGACACAGACTAATAATCTTTTTAGTACATTTTATTACAAGTTTATAAGCTTACATCATAAATCATGCAAGCAAGCACACACAGAAATCTTATTTCACTTTGTAGCTTCTCATCCTATTAAAAAAAATGCTTTTATGTTATACTGACTAATCTGAATAAGGGTTTACAACTACACAATTATTATAATCATGACATTAAATGATGGATTACCCAGTGGATATTTTTTGCTTGCTCACTTAAAGTTGTGAGCTTTATTTAATTTTGCATACAAAATCCAAACAATTATAAACTGGGTGTACCTTATATGAGCTATGACTTCAAGAAAAAGCTTGCTCCAGCTTGTACTTTAATAGCAGCAAACAGAAGTCATTATAGCCATTAGACATGTTATTTGCAGAAGAATTCCCACATGTTCAGACTTAAAGGTGCACAGTCAGAGCATGTATTGCTTTTCATTTTCCTAGCAGCAGGAAAATGGTGATGCAGACTTATAAAAGCAGCTGTACTCTTACATTCCAGCTCCTGTTGTATATACTGGAATACAGTTGCTAAAGTATGGGCAATACCAGAAAAAATACAGTGCAAAGAGGTACTAGAGTTTTACTGGAAAGCTTACAGATTCCTTTTGCCTCATTAAAGATTTTTTTTTCTATTTTTTTTGTCCGAAGTGTTAGGCTGGGAACAAGTCTGCTCAATAAAGCAGTCCTCTTTAAACCAAAATGTCCGAGTTCCCTGTTTAGTCAGTGGAGAGAAACCGGCTTTTGAAGTCTTCAGAGGAGCCTTCAGAAGTTTACGGCTTGTATCTCGCTTCCTTTGTTCCATGCAGTCTGTTTATTTGACTGAATTAAGCAGCGTTTACAGACAGAAGTTAGGAAGTGGATTTTTACTTGTCTTAATCTCTCATCATGATTGTTAGGTCACCAGCTAGAATTCTGTCACCAAAAGCTATTAAAACCCAGAGCGTTAGCTTTCTGTATTTTGCGAATCTTAATTTATGCAAGTTCATTGCCTGAAGGCAGCAACAGCTACTGAATCTTTCCAGCCTCGAATATACAGTACTTTGAACCTAGATGCTTCAAGTTTGGCACCCTTTTAATGCATAAGAGAGGCTCTTATTCTGGCACAGGCTTAAAATAGTTTTGGAGAAAATTTAGCATTTTCTCTTTTTTTAGCTACAGATGCTTGGATTTCTGGTTCTGAATATGGTATTTAGATTCTGCACAAAGCAGAAAAAAGATCTACTTACAGTGTAAGCACTGTATAAGATGGAGGAAAAAGGCAGGAAAGATGCCTAGTGTATTTTTCTTCTCTGGAACTGACCAAGCCCAAAGCAACAAATATTTGTGTGGAGTAGATGTAAAATCAAAACCCTGCTAACAGTTATCAGAATGTAGAATTTAAAATGACTGTGATTCAAATATATTGACTCTCTGTTTTGCTTGATAATGTTTGTGGTGAGTCAGAGTGTGGTCACCAGTTTTTCTACTTCGCTTTTGCAAAGTAGTCATGGGTGAGAGGCAAAGCGGATCCATAGGAAGATTTAAGATGACAGTGTATCGTCAGAGGTAGGCTTTCTGGTTGCTTTTTTGTTTTTGTTCTTTTTCTTTTTGCTATTCTTGACTGGCTGCCTGGCCAGAAAGTAAGGATGACGGAGGCAATTTTGAGAAGTGAACAATGTGATCTGATTTTTTTTCCCCCCTCATTGTTCCATGTAAAAATTCTTACCTGTAAAGAGCAATGCTCTGATATTGAAGCTGTAAAAAGGATTAAAAAGAATAAAATCAAGCCACAGTGATACAGTGCAAAGGAACATTAAGAGCTAATTAAAATAAACACTAAAAATAATAACAATAAATGAGAGTTAACTGTAAGAAGTGGTGGCATTTTAAATGGGTGCAAGCAGAGCTAACCCTGCCAGCAAAAAGAAGGAAGTTTACCCCACTGGCGCCATGTCAAGCAAGGCAACGTGCTTACAAACAGTTCTAGCGGAGGAGGCGTTAGGAGTGGTGCAGGGACTTTGCAGCATGCCAAGTGTGATCGCTGCGGGGGTGCCTGTCTGGCCACCACCTGCATCTGTCCAGGCCCTGCGGGCGCCCCGAAGGGCTCCCCCACCCCCCAGACCCCGGCCCCATTTCAGCCCAGGCYGGGCCGTTGGTCCCTGCCTGAGCTCTGCCCCTCAGCTCCCCGTCCCGTAGACCCTTGCAGCTCCTTGACAACATCAGGGTGAGTGGAGGAGCCCACGTTGTTTCAAAGGTGGTGCTTGGGGTAGCTTGCGCCTGGTGTCAGCCTGCCCTAAAAGGCCAGGGTGAATTTGCTCCCTGATGCGCGGCCTCAGCTGCAGCCTGAAAAATGGGAAGAACCTGTGAAATGGTGTTTTTGGTGGGGAGAAGGGAGTGGGAGGTGTGAGCCTGCGTGCTGGCTGCCCAGCCCTGCTGGCAGAACGCTGGCCCTGGCCGCGTGCCCAGAATGGATGCGTGTACTGTACATGCTGACTGCCGGACACGTGTGGTGGGGACAGAATTGCTTCGCTAAGCAAATACTGCCCTTCATCCCGAGTGCCAGAGGAGCCCCAGGGAACTGCAGTGTCTCCCAGGGCTTCTCCTGGCAAGGTGCTGCCTTTATTCCTCAGATTCAGCCCCTATCTCAGAGTGAGCGGGAACGTAGGAGTGGTCTCCTGGAGACCCACCAAATTCAGCAGTGAGGCCCAAATCCCTCCGAGAGCCGCTGGGAGACGGAGGGCAGAGAGGCCGTGGCTGCTGCAGAGTCCCTGCCGTCTGATGGTGGGCGAGGCGCCAGAAATCCCACGGCATCACGCATCAGAAGAAAATGGACGATCTTTGTGCCAGGGCCTTTAGATGGTGGGCAGCACTTCTAGGCACAGTGACCACTGGAGGAATGGGGAGGGTGCAAGGGGCTGCGGGGAGCACATGGAGCCGTGGGAGGGCAGGGTATAAGCTGCCATGCATCTCATTGAGCCCAGGCTGGCTTGTTGCTGTCTTCTACGTGAATCTGACCCAGCGTGGGGATTTCCACCTGGGCTGACAGTTGTGATATCTGGTCTCTATAGTTTTATCCAGTTCTGGAAATTTCTGATCTGGCTGTAGCATTTAATGAGACTGTAGCCTCGGACAAGAAAGGAAAGCTCTCCCATGCAGCTGCACCTCAGTACGTGGGCAGAGTACATTTAGCAAAGTTAGAATTTGGCTAGCAGAGTGGACATAACACATACCTTGAAACACAGGGGCATTAACGCAGGACAGGACCCCTCTTTACTCAGTTTATTGGGAAGATTGGGGGCTAGCAGTAAATGTGGCAGAGGAAAGTGTGAAGAGCCAAGAACAGAGAAGTGTGAAATCACTTGCCCATTAGAACAGTTTCTTACTCCTGTAGTAGTCTCATGTGGCCTCTAAGAATGAGGCACTGCTAAATTACACTTGATTTCCGACTGACGTTAATACATTTTAAAAACAATAAGGCACAAAAATAAACCTAGGAGGTGGCATAAGCAAGATATTTTGATAAAATGCAAGTACGTTAATCACTGAAGAATTGCTGGCAAAATTTCTACAGTATTGTAATTTTTATATAGTTAATGTCTATCCAACATCTTCTTGCCAAAACCCAGACTTGAACTATGAATTTATGTGGTTGTGATTAGTGTCAAAAGTATTGCAAAATACACTGATTGATATGGCTGTACATACTCTCTTCTCCAGTCTTGAATAACATGACCAGGGAAAAATTCTTCTCTCTAATGGTGTTTCTCAAAGAACTATAGTTTTAGCAAAGGGTGATTACTTGCCTTCCAGAAGCCAGCTGTAGATAGTGGTTGTTTGAAATGACTAATATATGATTTCCTGTTTTGAGTTCATGGTCAGAAAGTAGAAACTATGTATGTGAGTTGTATTTAATCTCCTGCTAGTGACATTTGTCTTTACTATTGTATAAGCTGAGATACAAAATTCACTGACGTTTTTTAAATGTAGTGAACTTTGCTTGGTAACATGCAATTCTGACTGTAATATGTTATCTCTATGATGTTATTTGATGTTATCAAAATGCTTTGAACTTAAGCTAAAATTTTTAAGAAGCCAAAGAGTAGCGCATCTCTTTAAAGGATCCCTGCTCTTATATGGAGTAGTCATAAAGATCACCACTTTACTATGCAATAATTCTTATTAAATAACAGATATATTTCACATGTAGAATAGATAAAACTCATTCTGTCAGGGCACAGAGGAAGGGAGGGAAAATGTAAGGGACATTGTTTAACCAGGGAGCAACTCTGTGAACTCATCACACCAGGAAACCTAAGGCAGTAACTTCATAGTGGAATGATAGGTCATGATTTCTTCCTTACTTGCCTTTTTTGGAGGATTGTCATGAGCCCTAAAGTGTCTGCAGCTGATCTGTAGCTTATTCCAGGGATCCCACCATAGCCTCAGTCTTCCGCCTCCAAGCAGGGGCAGAAGAAATTATCTATTCACAGGTATTAGGAGTCTCAGGCCCTTTTCTTGCAGCTTCTGTAATAGATATTCTCCCTGATGTCCATGGACAACTTTTGTTTATAAAGAAATCAGGTCCTTTATGCATGAGTAACTGGACCCCCACACCTTGCAAACTTGGGACATTCCAAACTTTATCCCCAGCCCTGCTGATTCCCTGAAAGTGGAGTGGAGTGAAATGGAGCGAAATACCCTTACTCCTAGGCAGGGGAGTGAGTGCCCAAGGAAGAGCAGTTAATACCCTGATCCTAGCAAAGTGCAGTTTCAGGATTAAGTGTCATAATTTATTTGTAGCAATAAATCTTTAATTTTTATTATTCTAAGTTTTCCTGTTTGGACAACTGTTCTGACTGTTTGGACAGAAAACAAACACTTATGGTGTAATATTGAAAGAACTCAAAAATCTAGATTTTCTGATGTAGATAGCCTGAATTTTATTTCTGTATTTCAAACAATAACCTGCAGATAGACAGTAGAATACAAACAGTATTAACAGTTATCATCTGAAGATTTTCTTTTTAATGTACCTGAGTAGGCCATTGATGTGCTTGCTCTGTCTTAAGCCTATCTTAAGGTAGAAGAAGATAAAAGACCTCTGAATCATATTTCTTGTCTCTCTTCAACTAAAACACTTACATTAGTAATGGTGCAGCATTTGTTAAGCCAAATAGTGAATGAGTCATTAATCTGTGCCTGCAAAACACCTATGATGTGTGCTAGACAGGCTTTGCATATGGGTAGATGAATACCGTTGTTTATAGGGAGGAGAAAGGCTGCTTTTTATTGTGCATGTCAAAGGCTACATTTTATTTTCTTCTACTGGGGGAGCTGGCACAGATGAAAAGCCTTTTTCACTGGGATCAAAATTCTTTAATTGCTTCTATGGTAATATTAATCTTTCTCTTAACAGGCATTCTTCATAATTGTTGTGAAGCCTACAATGTTGGGCTTCTCGGAGCAAAAATATTTTCTGGTCCATCAAGAGAGCAGTTTGGATATGCAGTACAACAGTTTTTGAATGAACAAGGCAAATGGTAAGCAGTTTAAATACCTTGTTATATGTCCGATTAGCTTAAGGAAAAATGTTGCAACTTGTTTTTATGTTTGTAATTACAAATTTCATTTAAATGAGTTCCTGTTAACTCGTATGTATATTAAAGTTATCTTTTTATTAGTAAATACTGACTTTATTAAAACAAAGTGAAAATATTCTGAAGATGTGTGCATGTGAACATTCAGATGTTTTTTTTCCTTTAAAGTGTATAGCCTGCTAAGCTTTTACTTTCTCACCGATGCACTAGTTTCCTAAGACTCACAGTATCTTGTAGAATTTTAACTCTGATTTCAGTCATTCTTCAATCAATAGCATATCTGTTACACATTCCATATATTTGTGATATTGTTCCATTTTAACATTGCTGAGGTTAAAAAATCAATGGGGCTGAGAAGTTCTAATTATTAATATTAAAATTACGTGAACTTACATCTATATAACTTTGTTTCTGATATAATATTAGTTGTTCCCTTCTTGAGGAACAACATGTTTGGGTGTATATTGTAACAAAATCTGAGCAATGGCCTTGTCTCAGCTGCATTTCTTCACCTGTAAAATTTGATGTGAAATCCACTGTTGTCACAACATTGGTCTCAATGAGTAATTAGTAAAATATTTTCTCTAGGAAGATTGGTTGTCAAAAACTTTAAAAGTATTAATCTAATGTAAGCCCACTTAGTGGAAAACATGTTGTTTTCTCTTTTGGGGTCCCAGCAATCACAGAGCATAAGGTGTCTGTCATGGCAGGGACTACACATCTATAAATACTTCATCAGTACTCAACTACTCTGAGTAGTTATTCATATATATGTGGTCTTAAGTGTATAGTGAAAAGTCATACCAGCTATACAGATTATCATAAGCTGAAACAACATTTTAGATGCACCATTCTCCGTAGACTGAAACAATGTCAGAACCAGGACAACCACAAATTGGCATGTTTGTTTAATTGATGATGGACAGGTAGTAAGTAGCTGAACTTTTCTGAGTAAAAAGTAAGATATTAAAATCTGAAGTCCATGGAAATGCATATGAAAATGTCTTTAATAGTTTAAAATTTGGAAAAGTCCATATGAAAATATAGAGCTAGCTGAGATAGTTATGCACAGCCCTGCACAGAGACATGCTTTGTGGTTGCGAATTTTTGTGTATGCATAAATGTAAGACTACCTAGCTCCCACTGCTTCTCTGGCATTACCCTGTTTACACAGACAGTAACCAGGAGATAGAGTAAGAGGAGAGCACAGCTGTATCTTCTGAACTAAAAGTTTGAGGTATCCTCTCCCTATTTTGGGTAGGCACTTCCCCTTCTCCTTGCCTGATGCATGGCAGTTTCTCACTGTGCTTCTACCCACTTTAATTATGTGCTTAGTCTCCCATAGTTCAGAGCTCCCTTTTTTCTTTCTTTCTTTTTTTTTTTTTTTGGTGACTTCTATGTAAAGCTATTGAAGGAGAACGAGAATGTTTGCCTCAAGTGAATTGAATGCTTCAGCTCATACCTGGTATTTGGGGGGAAATTATGTCCTGTGTTCTATTCTTCTTGTATGTTTTTCTGTAAGCTTACAACAGGAGCACTACGCTCAAGACTCACCCAGCCTATTTTTGTTTTGTATTTCCCTGTTGTATGCTCCTGATATTCAAGAAAGTGGTAATGAAGGAGTTTTCATATTATACGCTGGAGTTAGAGAAAGAAAGAAACTTTGGATTAACTTCTCTGTCCTTTCTCCCAGGTATCTGAATATTATGAATCTGAGAGTCTTTTCTGTAGATAGATAGTTCTTCATCATTGGTTCATTCATTTCAGTGTGCCTGACCATAGTTCCAAAAGTCAGGGAAATTCTACCAGCTCTTGTTCTAGTAACTGTGAATTGTTACAGATCCTTCGGTGAAGAAAAGCTCTTTTCAGTCTTTCTCACAAAAAATCATTAGACATGCTTAAAAGCATAGTTTATTCTCCTGTTCTCTTCATTGCTAGGCTAACTTCTTTCTCTTAAAGTAACAAAACTTTTTCTTGTGTTTTTTATTAAAAAAAACACTCAAACTGTTCAATAGGATTGCTTTTTACTGTAAGCGATGCACAGCCCGCAACCTGTGTGTGGAACGCTTGTTGACATGGCTAAACTGGAAGTGAGATAAACAGGTTGAGGCCTTGCGTAAGGCTGTGACACTGCTTTCTGTCCAAAGGGAACATTTATTACTGTATCCTTTTATGAAGAGACCATCATTGTGCAGCGTGTGATGCACTTGAAAACTCTGTTCAGGCACAGTGGAGCTGCTCACCACATCAAACACTGCTGGGATGACAGCTATCTTCAAGGGAGAGATTATCCAGAATCTAAGATCTGCTAGGAATTTCATCACTTCTTATTTGAAGTGGACTGCACATTTCCTTGACCTTGCTTCTGTTGATAAAATCACATGGTGCCAAATTAAATGGAGCTTTAAAAATCCTTCTGTATTCTCTCAAAGAGCAGAAAGGAGAGAAAACAGCAGATCTAGGTATGTTATGTTATTTGAATGTATTTATGGGAGGCACCTGTCTGAGGCAATAAGGGCTATAGAAAATGATAAAGACAGGAGAATTTTTGCAGGATTGGGACTGTGCACATGGCAGTATGTTATCAGCTTTTGCTTGGAGATGAGTTCAGAACAGAGAGGGAAGACTATCACACCAGGAGTTAAGGACTGCAAGGGGGCTAGTATGTGCTGGGGCAGCCGTGACACAAACCAGCAAGGGAGCTCTTTTTGTGTAGGGTCAGATGATCCGGGATAATTGGACACTGGTCTGCCACCGTGGGCATTGATGGCACACGATGCGATACAAATAAGCGCACACTTGCAAGTCGAGCAAAGCTAAAGCTTCTGACTGTGCCTGGTGGAAATGTCAAAACTGAAGCTCTTTAATGGAGTCAAGGAAAATTGTGAGTGCCAAAGAAACGTACTCATCAAATAGAAGAATTTAGGCAGACCACCCCACAAGTAATTAGACACAACAGAAACATCATTCAGTTCACGCTGTGGTTCTCCCTGTGATGAGATCGCCTGTATTGGAACCTTAAATTGAGACCAAATGGACATTTCTCTTGAAAGCATAATATTTTATAAAGGGGGATTGTACCCTGTCAAGTTTGTCTTGACAAGTTTGTCTATGTATGCCAAAAACAGCAGCAGATAGTATATTCTGCAAACCCAGCAATACTAGTGTTCTCCAGAGGCTGGGTTTATTTGTGTGTTTTTGTATCTCTCTCCTAATGAGGAAGACAGCTGTATATAGCTGTTAAACTGTTTTTTCTTTGAAGATTACCTACATGTATGTGTCTTCAGGACAGTCTATAGATACAATCCACAGCAGAACCAAAATCTTAGTCTGTTGTTAATGTATTGTTTGGTACCAAGTTGCAGCCTCTCTGCTTGGTTATATCTGTGTTTAGGATTTGGAGGGTTTGAATTTTGTTTTGGAATTTGTTATGGATTTTTTTCTCTTTTTAAATATTTATTGTTTTATTTCATGTCATGTCACTAAAGACAGCTTAATATGCACTGGAATTACTGGTGTATCACATAGTCATTGCACTGCTAAATAGTTTTTAAAATCATTGCAAACTGCTCATTACTGATCAAAGTACAGTAGCTTTTCCTCTGAGTTGGTGTGTTGCCTCTTTGGACCAATAAAATGTTTTGACATAAAGACATATTTCTACAGTAGCTTTTCTTGAAATCAATAAATTTTCAAAACATTCTGATTTTAATTAAGATAGTACATTTTGGCCAATTTCTTTTTAAACAATATGCTGCCATCATTATACCTCCTGCTTTTAAGTGTCAGCACCACTGCTACAGGCAGACACAGTTCCTTACTCAACTGTGCTTCCCCCAACTGCATGACCTATAGTTTGCCTTTGCAGTGGCTTCTCTCTGCAATGCCTTTTAAGTTTGTCAGTCAAACCTCTCTTGCTATAACTCACCTTAGCTTTTGAGGTTTATAGCCTTTTGTTCAAAGGCTCCTAGGTTTTCGATGTTGATAAGGGCTTTGGGGTGTGCAGAGAAGCGTCTATGAAAATGAAGACTTTTCCGGTCTTCGTATCTATTCATCACTTCCTGTAATTGTAGGGATCTGGACCAGATGATTCAAGAGGTCCTTTCTACTTTTATATTCCTATTTCATTGGCCAACTTTTTTTTTTTAAAAAAAAACACATTGAAGACCAAATACATGAAAAGAAGTAGAGAAAGAAAAACCCACACCATAAAATATAAAACATATTCTGACAACAGCTGAGAATTCAGCTATTCATCATAAATTCTAATTTTGTTTTCTGCTACGGGACACTGCCAGTTATTAGCTTTGTCATGGTGTAATTTCCCAGAAATAATTCGCATCGGACTGCTCTGCCACTTCTGCAGCCTGTGTGGTATGATGTTGCGGCTGAACTTTATTTGACTTCATGAAGCTCCACTGCCTTGTATACAATGTTGGAGCCTGATTAAGGAGCTGACTAATAAAATCTGAGCAATATTGCATACTAATCACTATAGTATTATGTAAAGATGATCTACGAGGATACATAACAAAGTATTGTAAAAATAAACACTTAACTCATGCCTGAAAAAGACTGTTCATTAATATACTGTATATGATATAGTTTATTTAAAAACAAGTATTTGAGTAATCATATCTTGCATTCTTTCATGATACATTCAGTTTCACTCTGCTTCATGCACATCCTGTTTAATCACAGTAAGTAAGGAGATATTTTTGTAGCTAGCAGGGTGCTGTCCAGATACTCTTGCTTTCTTCATTTCCCATGTTTTAGAAAGAGGCACATATCTTTTCCCAGAGCCGCATTGTGTAACTGTCTACTGTAATGGTTCCTGTTAATTTCAAAAGGCAAATAGGAGATGCTGATTTATAACATAGTGTTTACATTAGTGTAAAGCTAAAGTAAGGCTCAGGATACAAGAGGAATAATAATTATTTCCTAGGTGCAGAAAGGCTGGCAGTAGAAAGTAGAAGGTTAGGGTTGGCAGAACATGGTTCATAATTTTTTCTCAGGCAAATATTGTTGGCAGGCTAGATTTCTTAAGTCAAATAAGGAAACAGGCTCTGATCGTTTTTGCAAATTAAAGTTCCAGTAATAGTCAATTTTAAGTGTTAAATTCTATGTATGGATTGGCATTTTTTTACTTACAGCATAGTTATGACATTGGGAGTAGGGCTAGCATTTGGGCAGGTTTAAAGGCTTTATATGTTGTTGGGTCTTGTGCAACCCACAAATGTACAATGAAGCCAATGAACTCTAGCGAAGAGGAAGGTAGTATAACAATTTCCAGTAAAGTATGAGGAGTATAAGCTAAATAAAAAAATAAAAGACAGGATTAAATTTGCTATAGGCACGGTTGGCGTAGCTTCAGATTTGCATTTAGAATGAGAGGAGTTTATCTTGTTTGATTTAGGTTTTTTGTTTGAATGACACAATAGCTATAAAGCTAATTTTAGGGCTAGAAAAAGTGAAACAAAGTTGTGCATATTAAGTTCTAAAAGTGGGCTGAGTGTAAAAGAGCGTAAAGAGTGACAGTTTTGTGGTATAAATAGATGTCTGGGTTGGAGTTAAAGTTGGGACTGGGAAAAGCAGGAGCTTCAGAGCCCAGGTTACTGCTGAGCAGCGTAAAGCCCATGGAGTAAGCTCAAGTACTCATGCTGACAGAGAGAGAATTGCTTATTTTTAACTTTATGGAGGGTGTGTGTCTCTAGGTTATGCCAATAGCAAAGGTTAGGGTTGGAGTTGGGCTTGGAGTTAGGCTTAGACTTTGAAACAGTTGAACAGCTAGTGCTCAAGCACTCTTCTCCTTTTCTTTGGTGGTGGTGGTGGGGAGAGTCCTTCAAGAGCCACAGGGCTAGGCTGAAGGCTAGTGGCAGTGGGAGACAACAGCTTGTGTCAAGTTTCCTGGTGCTCCACTTTTGGAGTCGCAGGTGGACTTGTGCCAGACCCAAGGTTGGAGTTTGGTCTGGGGCAGCAGGAGCTCAAAGCGCTCGTCTGTTGCTGGCTGCTGCCCGGCCTGCCAGGATAACAGGGAGGCTGGTGCCTGCAGAAGTTGTGGCTGTGTGGCTGTGTGAGAGAAAACGATGATGCTTCAAAGTCATGTTTGGGGACACAGATCCACATTTATATTTAATGCACATTCTTATCATCATAGTTCCCTATATAAAGGTTGTTATTGCCTTTTAATGTATAGGCCTGTCTCAGGAACCTCTCAGTTGAAACTCTAGCGTTAACCACAAATTTTTAACACATCTCTGTCTCCAGCTACCTAATCTTGTTTAACATCACATGTTATTTAAAGACATTTTCTCTCAAGTTAGTTTTCCAGGGTACCTTTCCCTACTGTAGGCATAGCTGAAGGAGGTGGAAGCTTTCTGGTCTGGTTCCCAGCCCTCGCAGAGCAAATGCCGTTCACTGGCAGACCTGGGAGAGGGCCTAAGGGAAGGGCTGCCACATCAGTCCCCTCAGCAGCGGAAGTACGAGTTGGGGATCTTTAATTTACATCAACCATATGTTAATTGAATGTACAAATGTGGGCAAGAAAATGATTATGGCTCAACTATTTGAGGAATGAGATCATCACAGAACAGTTTCCTGTTGCTTCGTGTTTTCACTCTGCCTGTATAAACAGTGCGCTTTAGACTTCAAGATAACCCATCGCGGCAGGATGCTTCCAGCACAGTCCAGACAATTACAGCAAGTTACATGACAAGACAGGGTGACGTAGAGGTATTTCCAAGATCCTTTAAGGTTATTCTTTTAAATAGTAACTGTCCTCCTGCGTGGATTCTGAATTATATTTGCCTTTTGGGAAAGATAGAAGAAACATGCAAATATTCACAAATGTGTGCAGTGCAATATTCAGCTTGAAACTTAATGTCTGAAACTGGAATAGCTTTACAGCATTACACAGGCCCTTATGCTGTTCTTTCCTTTTTTATTCTTTTTTTGTTTCTATGAAAATGGTTAGCCCTTTCTCTCTCCCATTAGCCCAGGTAGCATTTTATTACTGTACATTACTCTGTAGTACTTACCAAGGGGAGAGACTGTAACACCTCGTCTTGCTTCTGTCGGTGACTTCACTGGCTCCAGCCCTATGCGTCATTGCAAGTGTTTGCTAGTTGTATGGTCTACTGATGTACGCCCTAAGGAGGAGTTTCTAATGAGCTCTGGCTGTTTGATGCTGAGCAATGGTGGTTCTGGTTTCCACTGTGCAGAAAAGGTATGAGGTCAGAGGCATCCTCGCAGCAATTGTAACATACACTATTTTTGTAGACAGGTATTTATATGCACCTGAATTGCAGGTTTAGAAATGCTGAAAGTGCACAAAATTTGTTCCTGTTGCCTGCATAATCACTATTTTTCAACAAGGTAATTAAGAAGGAGGTATTTTCAAAATATTTGTATGCAAAGAAAATAGAATGTGAATTTTCTCCTAACTGAACTGGTAAAATGGAATATTATTTGTACTCCTAAGTTTGTGTTTAATTGAGATGAAATAAACTAAAAAAAAATGCAGATAATATTTTCCTTAGGGCAAAGCTGAAAAGGATTCAAACCGTTGCTTGTGCATCTAAAACTATATATTTTTATCAAGTCCATTTTATTCAAACTAATTTTATTTATTTTAAATTGCAGTAATGAAATTGGATGATCCCTGGAAACTGAGTGGGATATATAGCAATTACTTTGAAACATAATCATTTTATAAAATGTGTTGTTATCATAGTGCAATGTGTTTACATTAACTACTTATCAAGTTTTAGGGGAGGCAAATTGAGCTTTTAGAAATCTTTCTAATGAAACTCCATATTCCATACTGAGGTCCCATTGCTTGTCCTTTACAGTCTACTAGCAGAAATTTTGATGCATAAACAGAAAGTCCTACATTGCTATTGGAGGAAATACCCACAGTCCCTGCTTGCTAACTAGCCAGTTCATTTTTTTCATATCTGTTGAGGGTCTCATGTTCTTGGTCTTGTCTTGCTTTACCACATTTCACTCTGTGAAAATTGCATAAAGAGTTATCCTTCTCTTCTAGTCCTACACTGCCCTAAACAGTCCAGTGGACTCAGTCTCTTAGAGAGTTATGCTGAAACATAGGTATTGTTAAGCAGTATTCCCACGGGGTGAACTAGATGTTTTTTAAAGTTTCTGAGATTAGAGGTTGAGAAAGGTGTTTTGAGGAGTGGATACTAGTGTGGGAGCCTCATGGCAGACCAAGGAATGACTCATAGAAAGTGAATCACTTCATACCATATGCAGAAATTTTCCTAAGTCTTAAAGTTCTTGTTCAAGATTAAATATACTTCATGCAGCAGTCTGCAGTCACCTGCAGTATTTTCTTTCTGACTCAGTGTTTTCAAGGTGTGGTAGGATTGAAAGTCAGACATAGGTGCTTTGCTGTTGCTGAGTATATCTGTAGGAAATGCTTTTTATCAGTTAAAAGAAAAACTTGAATCGGTTAACTGTTTCCTGGCAGGAGAATAAAAAATGTTGTTTTTCAATTCACAATGTATGTATCTGATTTTTTATGTATTAGTATATATTAATACTTTTGCTGTATCTCTTCTGACATTTTGGCTTGAGAACACAATAGCAACAGTATATATATTTAAGCCAATCTAATCCCCGGAGGATTCTGTACCAAAGTTGCCCCTTATGTACTGAATCCAGTGTATTAACATCTAAGTAAAGCTCACCTTCTGGACAGCTCTGGAGAGAATCCTTTAATTCCTTAGGTGCTATATTTTTGGAAAGTCTCTTTACCTGTTTCCTTCAGTTTGCTTTGTGGTATTGCCGGTGGTCTTTTCCAGTGTCATTAAAAAACTAATGAAGTTCCTGTTATTTTAGGTTGTTGGTTGGTTCACCCTGGAGTGGCTATCCAGCTAATAGAACTGGAGATATCTATGCATGTCCTGTTGGTACATCCAAAACCACATGCAAAAAATTGAATTTACAAGGTAAGTTGTAATGAGTAATGTCTCACTATAATTTTTCAGCTTTTCCTCATTTTTGTACCAGGCCAATATGTCAAAAGAACAATCAGCAAGTAGCAAGACCAGTAACAAAAACAGGTGTCAGCAGAGATTGTGTGAATGTTGTACTGGCATTCAGAGGAATTTCACTTTCATTGACGAGATCAGCATTCCTTGGTCTTAGGCCCCTTGAAAAATAAAATACGGATATCACTGTATTTTATAAGGCCATTTCTAATGATCTTCTCTCTCCTTGTCAATTATATTTTTTGAGTTCTAAAATTAATTGCACATAATCACTTTTTACAGCTGCCCATGTGATGCGCACATGAACTTTTTGTCTTTTTGCCATTTGTTTCACACATTGCTAAGGTGAATTTGATTTCTGGAATCAGTTTATTCTAGAACTATGTTATCATTATTACTGTTTGCTATATCTTTCTGAGAAAACTTTTTGTTCTGCCTCTGTCAGTTCTCTTGTCGTCTTTCTTAGTCATTTGTATCAACCTTATTATTAGCACTGTAAGTAGTAGTAATATTTATAACATATTTACATTATACTTGAGGATTCTCATTACAATCTCATTTTAAATTGCACTTACTTAGTCAACATATTATATGAAGCCTTTCCTGCCTCTGTGTACTTATGGACTAAGTTTCAAATGAGATTCACTTTTCAATGCAGTGAAAATACAGAATGACAGAGAACAGTAATTAGATTTTATTTTTTTCTGAACATAGTACAGTATGCTGAGATGCCTACTATAACTTTATTTATGGTGCAAAGCATTTCTGTCATCCACGGGTCCTTTCACATTTTTGTTTAAAGCTTAATACTGAATCAGAGGAATCTGATGTCTTGTGGACTGTAACAGTAGCCACCCAACTGTAGCTACTCAACCAACTAAAAGTCCTTACAGGAAGAAATTGTCTTCTTTTCCATTCTGTTGCCTTAACTCTTGAGGGAAGGCACTCTAAATGGCATTTTCTCCCATACTTAATTAACATCTATGAATCAACATGAATTAACATTCATGTTTAGCAAATTTTTCACACAGATTAGCTTTCTTTTTTCACAAAATTTTATACAAGCATTTGGAAGAGGGATCTTAGATCCTGAGAAAAAAAGTTTTAGAAAATAAATTCTAATTTACTAAATTGCTTGTACATCTTATTTACTATTGTGTCATTATTTAATCTCTTTTTATTTTAGCTTTAACAACCATTCCAAATGTGACTGAGATAAAGGAAGAAATGAACCTTGGCTTGACTCTGATACAAAACTCAAAAACAGGAGGATTTCTGGTACGTGTCAATGATGTATTCAATAAATACAGAAATTCCTGTGGAGAATGAAGAAACTATAATTCTACACACTTTTAAATTAATTCTAAATTGAATATATTTTATTATGCAGCACAAGTTAATACATATTTTGCATATTTTAAAATATTTCATCCCGCTATCTTTACCTAGGTTACAAAATCAGGAAAATTAAGAATTGTCTCCTTCTGCATTTATCCAAAGATCCCATGGAAGAAACCTGCCAAACATATAATTAAAGATTCTGTAATATAGGTTAGACAACATAGACAGGAATATTTCCATCATGGATAGCCGTGAGCTGGTCTTGTGCTCTCAAAAGGCATTATAGGAGCTTTCCTCTGCTTTGAACACTGTAGTTGGTAAAGCACCTACCCAGTAACTGTTCTCCTGAGATGCTGGAGTTTCCAGTCCCATGAAATTGCCTTTTACTTTACCAAAGCAGTTTATTTGGTCAGTGAGCTGGAGGAGGATGTGTTGTCTATGCGTATATTCTGCAAACTGGTCTCCTTTGAGCCTGTAAAACTGAGATTTCGTGATTGAAAGGAAGTTAAGGCCTGTTCAATACACTCTGTCTTTTACACCGTTAAGCATTATAAGCATGAAGACTCTTGGGATGCAGGTGTATTCCAGATTACAGTGCACACATTGTAGGCCTGTGCAGTAACTAAGTGAAACAGTAAACTGCAGTTTTGAGACTCTGGCCTCTATTGGCTCACGTTAAATGTTGTATTTTTTATGCTGCATCTTGCTAGTAATCATGCAAGTATTCAACTATTTATCTTCACTATCATATGCCCCAGTTCACTGATGTACTTAAAAGTAGGTCTAACTCCAGGCTTTCCAGCAGCTCTCCTGAAGTCAGTAAAGCTAATCATAATTTTAAATTGCAGCAACAGTGCTTCTCTTGATTGTTGGCTTGAGAAGATATTGATTAAGTCTCTTGGGTGATACCTTTAATTACTGCTAATACTGTCCCGTGCATTCCCACTTGAATCAGTATTAGTAATTGCAGTAATTTTAAAATATCTCATGCAGAAAAATTTACATTTTCTTGTTATGCTTGAACTTCTTTCAATTAAAAAGGCTTTCCTGATCCATACAGTGTTGTCTGACTACCCAAATAGCATAAAAACACCAAAAAAACAGTTGAATATTAAGACCTGAATGGTTAGCCACTTCTTTGGTGAGGTGCATTCTTTCTGACAGAAAGAGAAACTGGTGCTTATCTGTGACTCAACAATGAAGAATATCAGAAGTCCCATGTCTTAGTGTGGCTTGACTTGGACAATAGCAGAGGTTGTCTTTGATTGCAAGTCCCTCTCAGCCAGGACTTCACTCCGAGACTCCGTCACTGTCGCAGCTTTCTGCTGTGAGAGGGTCTTTGCATTACGCCTGGGGCTTCTTTGCCCCTGCTCGCTCTGCTGCTTCCCCGTCCTGCCTCTGCTCTCAGCGTGACCAGCTTCCCGCAGCTCTCCCCGGGCCGTTCTCCATCCCCATGTTCTCCAAGGCATCCGGGCTGTTCAGTTTGAGTGTAACCCCACCTGGTGCACCTGCATGTTAGCTAGTGGATCCTGCTGTTCCAGTTGTTTGGTTCAGCGTGATTGTTTCTTACAGGTATCCTAGGCAAAGAGCAGTCATTTACACATGCACATTTCATTTTTCTGAGGCCTATTTAGTCCTGTTGGAAAGTTGTTTTAGAATCTCACTCCTCTGATGGTTAACAGCTTTTTTTTTTTCCTAGTCTAAGTTTCTATCAGTTTGTTCTTGTGGCAGTGTTGCTTCAGCTGAAATAGCTCCCATCTCTCTAAGGTGTAAAATCTCCCTTCTATATTTAACACACACAATCATTTTCTTTCATTCTGTGTTTTGGTAGGCAATCCTGGAGTTTTTCCTCCAAAATACACTTTTTAAAATTTATCTTTCTTGGACATGACTGACCAGATGTATGCTGTATTCCATGAGAGTCATGCCATTACACAGTGGATTCAGTATTTCCCTGTCTCAATTAGAAGTGTTTCTTGATGTATATCTTCAGGCCATATTTGCTTTGTATGTTGGCTGCCTGCTGATGGTCACCCTGTTATCAGCCAGTGCCCATCTACCTGCTTCTTGGTCTCTTCCACCCAATGAGCTCCCAGGTTATGTCCACAATTCTTAAGAGCAGTCCTTGAGGGCAGGTCCATGCCCCTGTCTGATATGCTAGTTTTCAAGTTCATCAGTTCTTAATATGTGATTTCCTGGTTTTCTCCTGTATTACTGATGAATCTTGAGTTTCTGACTGTAACAATCCTAGAAGTAGAACATTTTCCTTTTTTATTTTTCTCTCTAATGAAGTTCAGCAAAGCTTATTAGAACATTTCTATTCATTTGGTCTGAGATCATTAACATCACAAATTTAAGTTATTGTTAGTACAGGATAAAACTGGAAAAACAGGCAAATGAGATCCAAAAATCATAAAAAAAAATCTAGTAGCTCTCCTCCAGCTTCATAGTTACTGATATAACTGCTTCTTTGTGTACCTCTCACCCCTGTAAAATTCCATCTTTTCCAGTAAAACTAATCATGTCCCATGTGGTAACCTGTAGAGCACTTACTTGGAGATCAGATAACTTAGATATACTTCTTTCCTCTTTTCTAGAAATTACAACATCTTGACAAATATATTAGGATAGTTTGATGTGATCTGCATCTGGTAAACCTATGCTACATTTAGCTTATTTTCCATTTGCTTCTGCCTTTAATTACTTGTTTTTTCAGTACTTTTGAGAAAAGGGTAAGAATGCTGTTCACTTTCTCTTCACTTTCTAAATAGAGATGGTGCATCTTCTATTTTCCAGGCTCTCCTGACTTGATAGGTGAATGAGAAAGTGTTAGTAATGAAGCTATCATTTCTTTCAGAACTGTAGGACAGAGGTTATGTATTTTTCCCTTGAGTATCTATCAATACTTCATGTGATTTTCTTAAAAAGAAAAAATCCCCCAAATAACCACATAACAAAATAGTGTCTCAATATTTGTCTCTTCTTCTCTAGGTATTTTTTGTAAAAATCCTTCTAATATCAGATATTTGTATTCTGGGGAGGTTTCACAATATGGCTTTATGTGATCTAACTGTGTAAAGAGATAGTACTGCCCTCTCTTCCCCTTCCCAACCACACGTTTCCTCTCATGAGATCTAGCAGTCATGCAACCACATGGTTGATCCAGTGGAAAACTTTTCTTTTCGTAGTGATCATTTTCAGCAAGAAGCATTTCCTGAGAGGCAAAGAAACCTGTGGCCGAGGGGAACGTGGGGCTGGGGCAGAACTTCCTAGCTGCAGCCTGCGGTTGCATAGGATTATGCATACTGTGAGGCTGAGAGATGAAGATATTTAACTTATAAATATTTTGGCAAAGTTCACTTCCCTTGGGAACAAGCTTCTCAAATTAATACTTCCGGGTGTGTGTGCATTGATCACAAATAGTTTTGGTCCTGTCATGTTGGTCATAGTAATAGGACATACTGCAAAAAAACTTACCTCTGCATGCTCAGACCTAAATGTGCTCGCTCGTGGGTATGATGCCACCTCCTGGTTAGTGGAAGTACTTATTTTCATACATATAAGCAGAGTGCAAATGCCAAAACTAGTTTTAAACCAATAGTTTGTATAAAGCAGATGAACTAAAGYAACAGATTCCTTGCAAACTTATTCACACTCTCTAGAAGTTACAGCTGTGCATAGTTTGGAGGAAATAGTTTGCAGAAGCAGGCATGAGGATGATCAGGAATAGAGAATCTTTTTTATGAGAAATCAAAGTATGAAAGGGGTTACCTGATATGTCACTGCAATAGCAAGGGACTTGCACTGATAACCCAAGAGGGCTCATCCCATTTTATATTCTCATAGTCCTACTTACTATGTTTTTGTATATGGATACAGTGAGACAAGTATTTGTTATGTTTATAGCTTCTTTTTGTTGTTATTTTTAAAGACTTGTGGTCCCTTGTGGGCACAGCAGTGTGGAAGCCAATACTATGCAACAGGAGTCTGTTCTGAAATCAGTCCAAGTTTCCAGATCCTAAGAAGCTTTTCTCCTGCTGTTCAAAGTAAGGCAACATATGCAAAACAGATTCAATAAAAAAACAGATCAAAAAAATCAAGATACGTTGTGTCAGAGACACTTGGGGATTTTTTAAAACATGTATGTACAAAGAGCAAAATCCACTAAGGATTGACAGATTCTGCTCTAATGCTGATATGAATCTGGGCTCACTCTGAATTCAGAGGCATTGCACTGGAGCAGTGAAAGTGAAAACAAGCTAAAAATCTGCATATGCTTTTACTGAGTCTTCATTCTGGCATAACCTTCCTGTTCTGAAGTGTTGGCCTAGGTAAGACCCACGTATGCGCTTATGGATTTAGCCCAAGAGTTACAAGTAATTTGAGACTGAAAGTACATTTAATGTGCGTTTCTTATTTTTGTTTTAGAATGTTCCTCTGTCATAGATGTTGTGGTGGTTTGTGATGAGTCAAACAGCATTTATCCCTGGGATGCGGTGCGTGACTTTTTGAAAAAGTTTGTACAGGGCTTAGATATAGGCCCTACCAAAACCCAGGTAAGTCAAAGACATCTTTAAAAAAGACAAAAAAAAGAAAAAGGAAAAAAAGCAATGGGTTTTATTAGCAAATTCTGCAATTTTAAAGGAAACCAAGTATGCTTTAGCATAACTACAGTATCTCCCTCAAGACCGTAGGTTACGCAGTTGTCCTTTATCTTTCAGGACTGGGGCTTCTATCTCACAGCTAATGTATTCCAAAAGGAATTAATAATTTGATTTAAAACATTGATCAGCTGAAAGAGAAGTCAAGGTTATATCTAATGGAGTCAGATCTCCTTCATATATTAGGTATAAGAATCATTAAAATGTAATCTGTGAGGAGGTGTTAATAGTAGAACAGTTTCTCTAGTGAGATTTTCATATGGCTTTTAATTTTCAAGCCCTACATTTTTAGAACAGGAATTTTTCCTGCTTAGTTACTATCTGAACTTTGAGAATTTCTTTTTTCCTTTTAATTTGATGATGGTAGGGAAAATTTTATTTCCTGTTTTTAAAAATTTTCTGTCTTTGCAGTTGTCCATTTTCCAGAAACAGTTCTGGGAACAAAGATGGGGCTGCTGGAAATCTCTCCCCAAGGGTGCCTTCCTCATTGGGCTACTTTGGAAGCTAGGTGCTTAAAAGCTAGGCTTCCTGCTCAGTGTCATAAGTCCTCTCTGAACTTTAGCTTTAGCATCCTCTTCTCTTTTTCTTCTTTTGTAGTAAGTGTACATCTTAGCATATTTCTTTAGCATTCACCTGTATTAAAAACAAGCAAGGTTTGCAGTGCTAAGAAGTAACTAACCTTTAGAATTTCCTTAGGAAAGATCAGTATGAGGTGCTGTCAACTTGTAGAATTTTTGCTATTTTCTCATTTTTCCCAGCCCTCCCAGTATTATTTTTGTCCATAAATGTTTCTGGAGGTAAGTGAAACAAATGTTTAATGACTACAATTTCAGATTGTTTGCATTAACATATTGTAGTACAGAATAATGGCATAATATGCAAGAGTATTTAGCTTTCTTTACTTTCCAAACATGTATTAATATTAATTGGTTTTTTATGTGTTGAAAGAAAATGATAACCCCCGTGCATCTGTAGATCTTTTACTCCAGCCTGATGAATAGTTTAACATCATGATTCTGTGTAACAGTAAGGTATGATAATCTAACATAATTTCTTTATTGTATAGGTGGGTTTAATTCAGTATGGTAATGATCCACGCATAGTGTTCAACTTGAACGAATATAAAACAAAGGATGAGGTTGTTAAAGCAATGCATGGAACCTATCAGAAGGGAGGAGATTTGACTAATACTTTCAAAGCTATTGACTATGCAAGGTAAAACACGTTGATCATTACTGTGGTACTACTGTAACTTATCCAGCAAGGTGATGAGCATGTCCTGAATTTTGTTTGCTGACTTTTGTCCCGTTGGGAGTGCAAGTGCTCAGAGCCGCTGAGGAGGTTCCCAGCACCAGGCAGAATCCACCAGGTACATTTACAGTGCCCAGTGCAGAACAGTGTAGGGATGCATAAACTAAGCTTGCTGAAAAGCATATCCCATTGGCTTAAATTCTACCCTAAAGTAGTCCTGGTACCAAGGGAGTTGTTCGGACTGTCACAAATGCCTTAACATGACAGTGCACCAAACACTGCAGACAGTCTTTTAGGGAAAATACAAAACCATTGAAAGGAGCAAAGTTTATCCATTGATTCAGTGAGACTGATAACATTTGTATTCGCAAATACAAATGGATTGACTGTAGGGAAAATAAAATCTCTCGTCCAGTGCCAATGTGTCAACGCAGCACTAGCAGTATGAAGTATAGGAAAAACTTAAAATGACCTACTGTAACTCTGAATATGTATACGAATCAGGTTTGTTCCTCATTAGGAAGATGCTGTTTTGCAGTTGGTTCAAGGACTATACTCTTGGCTTAAATACCAACTGAATCAATGGCCTATTTGGGACAGATTCTTCCTTAAGTGGAACCAAAATTTTGGTAGCATAAAGAGACCTGTTTTCAGTCTACCTCACCTTTTGTTTGAAGTTAGTGGAGCCAGTTCCTGACTACTCTGGTGTCACAAAAATATTGATACTAGATCTGACAAAAAACTTTATGTACAGAAACATTTGTACAAAAAATTTGTTTTTCCCAGAATTTACATTTCCATCAGAAATATCCAGCCCTACTGTCCTTTCCTACTTCCTACCTTACATTTTTGACAGTTTTTTGATCAGTTCTTTGAGAATAAACTATCAGGAGCACTATTAAAAATTATTATTGAAGATTTTTAATTTATAAATAAAAAATCGCTAAGGATGCAGTTTGTTCTAAGTCGGTGATGAACATATTTATTTAAATATGTAGGCAGAATTCCATCCATTATAAATTTACATCTGATACATCTAATATTTTATAACAGACGTTATGCCTTCTCTCCTGAATCGGGGGGACGCCCAACAGCCACAAAAGTAATGGTCGTTGTGACAGATGGTGAATCACATGATGGCTCCAACTTGCAAACAGTGATAGGTAAATGCAGTGAAGACAATATAACCAGATTTGGCATTGCTGTAAGTAATTCTCTAATTGTATATATTATTGCAATTTTGGAAAGATCATTTTGGTGTATATGCGTGAATGTGTGTGTTCTGTACATAAGCTGTATATAATGCATGTACTGTATTGTTTCCACTGGTGAGGCTGAAACTAGGTGAAATTCATCTATATGAAGTAGTGGAATATTGGTTCTTTTTAATTAGCTGAAAAAGCAGAACTAATATAACCTCAGCATCATCAGGGTTTGCTCCTTTGCCCTCATTGTCTTTTACTATTTGAATGGTCCGTTGTATAGGAATACAGTCTGATAAGCAATTTGGTAATATGAATGAAAGTCATTTTATTTTTATTTTTTTGTACATATTGAATACTTAGGTGATACAGAAGAAAACAGAGTAACATCATGGTTTTTTCTTTCTTCCTTTTTTGTTCTTTTTTTCCCCCCAAGGTTCTGGGATACTTAATCAGACATGAACTTGATACTAAAAACTTAATTAAAGAAATTAAAGGAATTGCTAGTCATCCAACAGACAAGTATTTCTTTAACGTGTCATCTGAGGCTGCACTACTAGAAGAAGCAGGAACACTTGGCGAGCGCATTTTTAGCATAGAAGGTAAAATACTCATTGTATCTGAAGAATCAGATCAGATTCTTCCAGCTGAGAAGCTGAGGATTTAATTTGGCTTCATCTTAGTGTACTACTGTGAAAATCATGAGCACTTGGAACTGTGGGCTGCTTGCTGCTTACCAAAAGGGCTCTGTTTTTCACGGGCTGTCCCCAGTTTATTCTCACAGCTAAT
Organism: Apteryx rowi; assembly: GCF_003343035.1. NCBI lineage: Eukaryota > Metazoa > Chordata > Aves > Apterygiformes > Apterygidae > Apteryx > Apteryx rowi. The sequence continues at coordinate 1,188,687 of NW_020448219.1, read as the reverse complement.
GAGACTGAGCTTCAAGTCAGTTTTTGCCGATTGGTGGGAATTGCCCCCAGTTGCTGAAAACTTCAATAAAGTCTTGGTTTTCAGGCCTCTTCTGAGGGTTTGTTTGTAGGCATTCGAATGTGTTTAGAGCTATTATCACTGGAGAAGTAAAGATCTTTTTTGCTTGTTAGACTCACCTTTGTTTCTCTGTTAACACCAAGCAAGTGTAAAGATAAAAAGCAAATCAAAAATTGCAAAGTTACAGTAGTGCAATCTGTGTAGCTTTTACCAGAGTCCTTTCCTAGCATTGCCTAGAGTTGTCAGTGTACAACTTGCATGAACATGCTGAAGAGATGAGTCAGTGGCACTTCATCTCCTGAAAGCCAGCTTTTTAAAGTCAAATTTAGACCGTGCTTGCGAGACGTGTGACGTGCCCTCAGCCCTCTCTGAGAAGCTTTTGTGGTTGCGGCCTTACTCTGCTCAAGGTGAAATCTTCCCCCTCTCTCTCAGCTGCTTTTGTTCTTAACCAGGCTCATGCTGCTAATAAAATCAAGTAGATCATTTGAGCCCCTTCTTCTTCCGGGGTTTTGCTAAGTACTACTGAATTCCTGTTATGTTCTTTACTCAAGTCTCATCTGTTTAGCAGAGGAAATTTTCCTGCACTTCACAGTATTTTCAAGACCATTACAACAGTTTTTATAAAGCATATATGATGATAAACATTCATTTGAAAGTTGTAAATATGCAGTTATTAAACTCAACTCCAGTGCATTATTAGTGCTTCCTAGAGAACATGAAAACACATTAGCCACAGTGACAGAGAGTACCGTGCATGACTGTTACAAGACATCTTTCCCATCGTCTTCTGCCTCTTTTGGAGGAGACTTATAGCAAAATATATTACTCTTTATCAGGTATTAGATTTCCCTTGTTTGTAAATGTTGGAAATATTTTAAGAAGAATGGATAGATTTGGAGAAGAGAACAAATTACATATAGTTCCCATATTGTTACTCTCAAAGGCAGCAGAACTGGATCAACTGTATAGTTCTGTAAGGTTAACCATATACGAATACTTATTACACCAGGTACAGATCAAGGCGATACATTCCAAATGGAAATGTCACAAGTGGGCTTCAGTGCATATTACTCACAGAAAAAGGTATGTGAATTTAATTATTTAATCATATAAGCAGATGTGATTATGTAGACATGAATGCATAGAAATGCAACAAAACAAGACTAATAAAAAATGATGACCCAGTTTTAAGATTAGTGTCAAATGCCAAGGATGTTATAATTAACATTAGGATAGTGTGAAATTATTGTTGTTGTTGTTTTTTTACTTGAACACCACAAAAATTACTTCTAATATGTTTGCTGATGGTATATATTTCTGAGAAAGAAAAGATATGCATTAATAAATGAAGCTGAATAATAGTTTCTTTGATTATAATGATTTTGAGACAAGTTAATCCAAGGAATTCGGTGATTGCTGAGGTCACCTAGCATGAAAGGCTCAGTTGTTCCAAGCTGACATTTTGCAGTTGAATAACTCAGAGGAATTGAAACAATATTGTAAAACTGGCTTGTTTCTAGGTACTGACCAGGATGTAAATAAATCAAATCTGAAAAGAATTTGTCCAATATTTATAGTGTTAATAACATTTGTTTAAAACATATTTCACTTATATCTGATTTATTATTGTTTCTAATTTCTATTTTTCATGCTAATCAATTGTAAGATTATCTTGACCAGTAGGCCCTCTTTGTAAAAATCCAACTGTGATTCAAGCTGTTTTCAACTGAAAATAATGAAGTCTTATCCCTTTTTCTCAGCCCTTAAAAAGGAGTGAGATAATTTTTAAAAAGTTCCCCATATCAGTGCAAATTGAAGTTACGATTTACGGAGCACTTGATACTAGGAAAAAGCAAAAATTTAAAATCTTTTAGTGTTTGTTTAGGAAAGTGGCACATCCTATTTTTATTGCACAGTATCTCCGTTCAATAGTTAATAGTATGAATTATTTAAATTACGTTTATTTTCTGCAGGCAAGTCAAAGATTAAATATCTGTGTATTCATTTGGATTTTAGATTTAACTGTCCTCTCAATGACATTTCCTTACAATACACGTAGAAGATGAAATTTTGTATCTTTTTCTGTCAGCTTTTGTGTACTGTCATTTGCATTTGAACATAAAAACTAGAGCCCACAAAAAGTGATCTTTCATTCCTTCTTACCACTTTGACACTTTTCTGAGTTTCATGAGTACCTAAAAGACTTATCAAGCCCAACCACAGGGTGGACAGGCTAAGAGATCATCACACTGTTTAAATCCATTTTATCTTGAGTTGCAGTAGCCCGGGAGCTAAAAAAGTCACTTATCTTCTTGCAATAATGTGATAATTCCGCTTAATAGAGTAGTAAATTTCAGCACAGAGATGGTAACACTATAAAGGACTCCAGGCAACTGTTTGCAGTCATTAGACTACAGCACTAGCTAAAACTCAATGATGTTATATACCTATGGTAACTTCAGCTTCCTCCACACTTTTTCTGAAATAGGTAGTTCTAAAACATTGCTTTTATTTTTTTAAAGGATGTTCTGCTGTTGGGTGCTGTTGGGGCTTACGACTGGAGTGGAACAGTAGTTCAGGAGGCTTCAAACAAAGTGACCACCTTTCCAAGTCATGTATTTGAGAAAATTCTACAGGACAGAAATCATAGCTCATATCTAGGTAAAGGGCTGAAATATAAATCTTGAAATGTATCAGATGTTTATTCAGACAGTAAAGAACTTTGAAAATTCTGTTCTAGCCAGATTCCTGTTAAGAACTGATTTGGGAAAGAAGAATTTTGCATCTGAAAAGATTTTATATACTGGTCAATAGATCACTAAATGAAACTTCTATTATGTTTTTTAAAATTCTACTAATACCAATGTGCTAAGCTGAAAAAATAATTGGGCCCTATGACAAAGATATAAGAAATCATGAGATCTGAAAAGGCTACTTACTGTATCATACTGATCATTTTGTGTACCTTTAATTTCAATACTCCTTATTTACTTCCCCAATTACATGCAGATCAGAAGTTGATTGATTTGGTATCATTTCATCTGTGCTTTCTCTTTTCTTGACCTTTTCCAGTTCAGTTTATAGTTTTAGGAATATTGCTGCAGCTTAACTGAAGTCTTATTTGTAACCCCCATTTGTTTTCCAACACGTGTTTTTGTGACCCAGTAAAGCAAGACAGTTTGTCTTCTCAGTTTACTTACCGGCCACATAGTGTGAAATCTTTTCTGCAAACCTACAACTTGCTTGATCTGGCAGTTCATCTCTGAATAGTGCAACTATATTAAGCAACTCTGACTTCTTATCCCTGAAGTTATTTAATGAAATGCTGTTTTCCCATTAATATGTACTCTTTTCATATGGCTTAGTAGTACTTCTGTCTGACACAATGAAAAAATAAACCCAGCCTAATCAGCACTGGTTCTTTTGCATGTCTGATATCTTTGAATTTTCTTTCTTCCCACTTCTAGAATAACTCTTAAAAGGTCCAGTCATTTCCTATCAGTACTTCTCCACCAGGAACTTTCTAGAGTTTCATCCTTAATCTTTTTGGTGCAAACAATGTCATTGCCTTTTCTTACTCCTCAGGGCACTCTGTTGCTGTCTCCTTGTTTCTCTTCCACCTCCTTCTGTCCCCCCCCAGGTGCTCTCCATATGAGTGGGGAGCCCAAGCTAAAAAACTAAGCCCAGCTTGCTACTGTAGCCCCCATTCAGCTCTGCGCCCTCTCGCTTCAAATGGTTGTATGCCTTATTAGTGAGGACCTGGTGGCATAAGTGGCTTCATCTCCAGAATAAAATCTCGTTCTGTTGTTGGTTTTTGACCTTCTAGTCAGTGTTGGTGTTCTGTCCCTAGAAAAACATAGTGACTGCACAGAAATCTGAATTAGACCTGTATATGTAATCACCAAGGCTTAATCCTTTTAGACTGTGTTCTTCACTTTGTACGGCAGCTTGCCTAAAGATGTGTGTGTTCTGTCTGGTTACTGGGATGTGGTTCTTCAGTTTAACTGTAGAATTTAGAGAACTAAATTCTACAAGAAAATTCTACAAGAATTTAGAAGATTCTTTTGTTTTCTTCTGTTAAAATACACATACTGCACTAAAACCACAGAAATGTAAAATATGTAGTCATACTAGCTTTACAGTGCTAACTCATGTTTAAAATATTTGCAGATATTAAAAGATGTTTCTTGAAAGCAAATAATGTTATAATACTGGGGATGAGGATTAAAATGTTCAAAGAAGTTCAATCCATATAAGCCCTTCAGCTGACAAGCTGTTAATATGGCCGATTGTATTCAGCCAAAGTACTGGGCTGTGGTTTTCTGTGCTGTGGGAAAATGCACTGAGAGCTTTGCAGAAGTCAGGTGTTCCTCTTCGATTTGAAGACTGGCTCAAAAGCCAGTCTCATGTTTCTCTTCACTTCTTCATTCCAAGGCTACTCTTTGCAGTCTTTTTCCTATCTGCTTCACAAGCATGACATTTTTGTGGTGTACTTTTTACTGAATAGGCTAGACTATTGTCCATGCTATTCTGTAAACCTACTTCAATTTGATCTGTGTATCATTCTTCTCTCCAGAAGACTGTTTGATGTGTGTGTGGCAACTTAGCCATGGTATGGAAGTATTATCCTCTGCCAATAATGCACCAGTTTGATTCATCCTCTCAGCTTTTATGGATAATGAACTGACAACTTGTAGTTAATGGTCTCTCACACATGTTATATGTTGGCTTCTTCCCCCAGGTTATTCTGTTGCTGTTCTCTCAACTCAAAACTCTGTCTATTTTGTTGCTGGTGCACCAAGATCCAACTATACTGGCAGAGTTGTGGTTTATGATGTTGACAGCCATGGTAATATCACAATTGTGCAGTCCCAGAGAGGCGAGCAGGCAAGTACATTCTGTTCATGATCACAGAGTTTAGCACAGGAGTAAATGGCAATGCATTTGTTTTGAAAATTCATATTTCTTGCAAAGCATTAGAATCCTATGTGCACTTTTCTCTGCCACTAGACTGTTTCACTGAGGTTAACTAACTCTTAAAAAACATTTTAGGGAATCATTCATTTAGTGTAAAAGATAAAATATGAAGCCACATAATGTATCATTCTGTCAACAATTCTAGTTGGCAGAGGCTCAGTGACCTCCACTCTGCCCAGGAAGTTGTGAAGTAGATGACATTAAAAGCAAGATTTGAAAGCTCATTCTCTTTTCCCCATTTGAGAAAGGGCTGAAAGTTTAGAAGGTTTGGGGTTTTGTTTTGTTTTAATCAGACAAATCTGGGAGTAAATCAGAGGCCAGGTGGTCTTATGTGCACAATTTAATACAAAAATATATCTCTAATTTCTTATTCTCTGTTAGCATTCTTCTTGCTGAGTGGTAAAGCTATAGCAGTAGTTACTGGACGAAAACAGTGGACACATGATTCTTCAAACACTATAGGATGTTATATAATAATTTCATTCCAATGAGCAGTTTCATTTTTTAGTATTGGACTCTTTCTGGGTGTAAGAGTTTGCAGGGTCAGATGCTAAAACATTTTGCTTTACAAAGTCCACATATAAACATGACTCTCTTATTATTGATTTCAGATTGGCTCCTACTTTGGCAGTGTGGTGTGTTCAGTGGACATTAACAGAGATTCTGTTACAGATGTGCTGCTTGTAGGTGCACCAATGTTTATGAATGACCTGAAGAAAGAGGAAGGAAGAGTATACATGTTTTCCATCACAGAGGTAGGAATTAAACTGTTGTGGTGCTGGAATTGAGTTCTTACATCCCCATCAGTCCTGGTACAAGTCCAGGTATTTTCCTTTGCAGCTGAAGGGGTTTGCTGTTGTTCCCTGGACTGAAGTTTTGCAAAGGAAAAAGCAGTTCAAACTGCAATAGTACTTACCAGCCTTGTCTCTTCTGTTAAATCCAGAGAGTTAAAGACCAGAGAGTGATGGCTGTCTTCTTCCAAAGCAGACTGGCCACATCTACACCACAAAGCCCTTGGCCCCAGATCTCTCGTGGGCCCCAGGTGATGTCCCTGTGACCCTAAGACCCTGTATATATATATTTTTTTCAGTTCCAAGTGCTTAAAATAATGTGAGTGGTGTTTTTATAATGAGAAACAGAGCACCTGCTTTGCCTGGGGATGGAGTGTGGGGGCATGGGCAAATGGTGCAAAGCCTACACAGGACAGGGTTAGAGGCCTGTGGATGGAGCCCTTCCCAGTGCAGTCTCCTCCCTTCTCCTTCCTAGAAGCAAGCTGCAACCTTTCCCCAGAACCACTTGTGTATATAACCTGGGAATAAGCCAGCTGGAGCAGTCCAAAATGGAGCCACTAAGCAAGCTAATAGCTGAACGGTATTAGTGATCAGGTGTCTGCTGCTCTAGGTCGCTTCTTGGCCCCCTTTTATTTAGCAGCATAGACATAACCAAAAGTTTGTTTAGGGTTTAGGCACTGTGCTAGACACTGTATACAAATATAACACAATGTTGACCACTTCTCTGAAAAGCTTAGCTTAAGGCCTTTGCTAATCAATTGTTTGCCAATTGATTTTGGCAAATCTGTTCAACACCTAAGTAGTTATTCCCAAAATAGTTCTAATAAATGCTCTTCTGCTAGCGCATTTTTTGCAGACTTTCACCCTGAATGGTTGCTCTTACTCATGTTGTTTCTTTTGTCAGCAAGGCCACGTTATTTTGTCTGATGCTTGACTGACTGTGTTTTTTTATTCAGACCTGTGGTGGGTGTTTTCATAATATTTATGTTAACATTATGGCACCTTTGAACAGTCTCACAAACAATCATGGATATCTGAATATGTGAAGTAAATTAATACCTGCAATTAATCAGAGAAAACAGAACATGGCATTTCTACTAGGTAAATTGGAATGAAATAAATAGAGAGGAAGGACCACCCTTTTCAGCAGCAGCCCAATGTTAGGTCATCTTAGAGCTACGTGAAACTGTGCAATTCAGGGCAATTTCAGGGTAGACAGAAGTACTGGAAGCTGTGCTGTTGGCAACAGATGCTGATCATTGTGACTGTGTCATTAGGCACAAAATACAGAAGAAAAGAAAAATGAAAGGATTTTTTTTCCTTGTTCTGGAAACTGAACAAGAAGACTATCCTTACAGATTTTAGTCTGTGTTAAATGTAGATTTAAAATTATTTAAAATGAAATGTTAAGAACAATGAAAGAATGATTAAAAAAAAAAAAAGAACATGGATTTGTGTAACTTGCTTACATTGTGCAAATTATACTTTTCCAGTCATTTTGAATAAATAGCTTGGCTTATACTTCTAAAATTTTAAGTACAGTGTGGTAACTGAGGTTAGAGATGAGAAAGGTATTATTTGCTGAATTTAAACTAATATAAATGTGACTATTTAACTCTACAGTTCTCCAACCTTTCTTTCCTCATTGGCACTAGAGAGGTCAGGAGTTTAGCATTTGAACACATGTTTTTTGCATTAGTTTAGTTAGGAAATTCCATTTCTATTTCAAAGAATTATGTCCAATTACATAATTTCCATTCCCTCTGCATAAAAACTGGTAATCCAAAACTGGAAACCGTATTTTTCAATGTATTGTGAAATTTTCAGAACAGTCAGATGAGGACAGTGAGCACATTTAAGCTTCATACATATGGTTATATTTGCTGTTACTGCAGCTTTGCATAGCATGCTTTAATTTTGCTGTGTAATATTTGCCAAGATTCTGAGATATAATGCAAACTGAATGGGCAGTACAATGGGGAAGGAATTCAGGTTTGGGAGTCCAAGGGGAACGTATTAGAAAAAAAGACAAAAACAAAAAGCAATGCACATAGATCCTGCTCCTATGTCTAACTTGCTTCAATAACAGTTGTATTTTTGCTTTTTCTTCATTTTCCTTTTTTAAAGGGAATTTTGGATCAACAAGAACTCTTGGAAGGTCCACAAGGCTTAGAAAACGCTCGCTTTGGATCAGCGATCGCAATACTTGCAGACATTGATTTAGATGGCTTTAATGATGTTGTAATAGGTGCACCACTGGAAAGCCAAAACTCTGGAGCAATTTACATTTACAATGGATATCAGAAGACTATACGTACCAAATATTCTCAGGTAAATAACTTTGTTGCATAATGCTGTGCTCAGTGCCTTCAGATCTGCTAGAGGAAAACTGAAGGATTGCCTTTCTTTTTATTGGCTTCTGTTTCATCCTCTTAAAGGAACATGGTTATTCTCATGACTTATTTCAAGTTTTGTGCCTCTCCTTACTTCAGCTGTCAGCATGTTCTGAATGATGTTATAGTGCTTACAGATGAAGTGTACAGAGAAAAATGACTTGCAGGATGCTCCATCTGGGCCTGTTATGTTTTTTTGGTGCTTGTGTATGAAGTGAACTAATTTCCTGTACATTTTTGACAGCTGTTATTTTTAGGGTGATGCACAACAATGAAGGTTAGATAAATCTCAGCTCTGTAAATTATAAATATACAGTATTATATGTAACAGTTATAATTTCAATGTCACTTTCCATGCAGATTTTCTGGTTGCAGAAATTATTTGTTAGAAGTCCTGTTAAACTTCCTACTTTTTGAGTTGCTCAATGTAGAATGGAAAAAGTTTCCAGTAAGCACTAGTTGGCATATAGCAGTCCGTTAGTTGACAGGGAAAGACAAGGGACAAGACAGGGAAGTCTAGTTCATTGTCTGCTGTAACAGGGGAGGAAAAGCTGCTTAAAAAATTGAGAAAACATCTGCAAAAGTATTTTGCTTAAACAGTACATTTCATGTACAGGAAATATATGCAAAAATCCATTGCTTGGGCTGCTATCTAAAAGCTTAAACACTCTTGTGTCCACTCAGTAATCAAACTCTCTTTTCCAGAAAATTTTAGGATCAGATTCTGCTTTTGGACAACGGCTCCAATTCTTTGGAAGATCAGTAGATGGCCATAGAGACTTAGATGACGATGACATTACTGATGTATCAGTTGGTGCTGATGGAAATGTGGTTCTACTTTGGTTAGTAAACTCTTTTAGAAAGGCAGCACTTCATGATTCAGATGCAAGTCGAGCATTTAGTTAATTAAACAGCAAAACAAACAAACTGAAAAGCTCTTTCATTCCATGTGTTCGGGGCCAACAGTTATTGTAAAATTGCTATTATTGTAGCTAGTTGCAAAACAGTATTGGACTAAACCTCTTTTAAGTATGTATTGTCAAACCGCTGAAAGCCAATTTCAGGAGTGGAGTCAGAGAGCATGGGGGTGAAGCTAGGTGGTGGTGGGTGCTGCGGTGGGATCCAGCAGGGATGGGAGGGCTAGGAGAAGCCACTGCCGGCCACTGCACAGGCACGTGGGTCCGGAGCCACGGGGCGGCTGCAGGGAGTGGAGCTTGCTCAGGAGTATTTGTCACAGCAGGTTATATAACAGCCAAGGTATAATTCTGATAGCTGAGTCTACCAAAACAGATGAAAACACTTCCCCCACAGCCTGCGTGACTTTTGCTAGCTGACAGACTCATCTGTGTGAGAGAGTTGTCCTGCAGGGTAAGGACACAAAGCAGTGAAAGAGTGTTGGCACCCATTTCTGGCAAAAAACATCTTTTCTGGCATGTGGGTTTGCATTTTTGCCAGAGCAGTTTGAGTAGTTTCACAAAATAAGAAAGAAAGGCTWCACAAAATCTAAGCCCTGTGCTCCCTGAGCTGTGTATTTTCCACTGTTTCCATGCAGAGCTAAATTAAAACACAGCTTGCTTTCCTATCTGTCATCCTTCTTCTCGCCCGAGGCTCCCATTGTAACAAGAAAAACATTACTAAATTGCTACTTATTCCATCATAAAACAACATTATTAAAAATGAATGGTCAGTTTGGACCTTTGACTCACAATAAAACTGCTGCAGGTGCTAGTGGTAATTGCATTAAAGAAAATTATGCTGCTTGGAATACCAGTGTTTATGTCTATTTGATTAATGAGGATGCTTATTTTTCTTTTTCACTCCAGCATTTGGTCTGATTAATGAGTTTCACTTTTGATTAAAGTGTTTGTGTTTACTTGCAGGGTTCCTTTGCAACTATTCTTCAAAATCTTGATTAATTACATGAAAGTTGTTTTTCTGAAAAAGTACAGTATTAATTAAAAATGAAGAATAACCCTTCTTCGCCTTTCCAGAAAAGCTCAGTGACTTCCCTAAAGGAGCATAAGAAGGTTATTTGTTGGGGAAAAAAAGGCAACAACAGCTTCATTATCTTAAGAAAAGGATTAGGGCATTAGGATAAAGTTACTGATTATCCATTGGTTTGACATGATAAATTATTTATTGTCAGTATTGAAAGCTACTATACAACAAATGCAGTTACATGCAAAGGAAAATAAATCTACCAGTAGTGTAAAAAATGTTTACATGGGGAACCATAAAAATTAATTTTACATTTACAGATTTACCAGTGATAGAAAATGGTTTCTAAGTTACCCAATGCTCTTAAAAATCACACTTAGTCTTTTAAAATATTTTTCAGGTCACAAAGCATTGCAAATGTGTCCATAATTGTCTCATTTAAACCTGAGAAAATCAGTCTGCTGAACAAGAACACAGAAATAACTGTCAAAATATGTTTTGAGGCTACATTTAGACCTGCTAAGAGAAATAATCAAGTGGGTAAGATTATTTCAATGGCATGTTTTATATTAATTTCTTCAAAAGCCCATTATTCAAATCAGTAGCAGAAATTCAGAAGAAATACTGGATTGAATACCAAGAAAAAGAGAAATCAGTATAAAATTTAAGTGCTTGAGAAAGTATTTTTAAGACCTACTGTCATCACTGTCTCATTAATCTTTGAAAACTGAGGGATTAATAATATTCAGGAGTGCTATATCCTCACTGTCCTACAAACCCCAGGAAATATCATTAGTGAGAAGCTAATTTTTCTTCATCCTCTGCTCACCAAGTTCTATAGTTTTTCTTCGGCTGATACCACAAGAAACTTTAGCAAGGGTAACTGGATATCTCTGGAAGATGCCACTCTTGTGGATAGAGCCTTTGTGAACTGCTGGTTTCAACAGCAGACTGCATACTTTTCTCTTCAACAAAAAATAATTTCCATAAGCTCACTGCAGATGCCAGTGGGGAGAAGCTCTTCTTTTCAGAGGACGGGAGAGCACCAGATATTTCTGAGACTAACATTGGCCTCTCATGAAGCTATTTAGTTAAATGTACACAGCTTTGGTAGCACTACTTGGACTGCTTCAGTGCTACATACAGTGCCTTTAGGAACTCGTGATTGTTAGCTATAAAATAACAGTGAATTTCCACAGTGTATTAGTCATAATACAAAGAGAGGACAGAAATTATGATATGATTGAAGAGAAGATGCAGATTCTTTATAGTTTCCTTAGAATTCAGGAATATGGTTGTAAGGCCTCTTTATCTAGTATAATCCTGGCCCTGCTGTCTGGCTTCTTGCCCAAGTTACAGGCTCAGACATCTGCAGTGCAGGCTGGATTGATTGCCATTTAATGTGCTCTCTGTGGATGAGAACTTACTTCAGGATTTAAACCTGTTTGACTGCTTTGGAAAACACAAGAGAAAATTTTATCATTTTGAGAATGTTCTGTGTTTAGCAAGCTATGGAAAAAGTAAAATACTTGGGGTGGTTTGGAAAGCTTGGTCATTCTGTAATATTGAATATAGTAGTGAGATCGCTGACAGTCAGACGCAGCAGAAAAATTTACTGTTGTTCTTCTTGTAGCTATAAGGTACAATGCAACACTGGATGCTGATCTCCAGTCCTCTAGAGTGACTTCTAGAGGATTATTCAAAGAAAATAATGAGAGGTACATGCAGAGGGATCTTGTAGTACGTCGTGAGGAGAGTTGTGTTCATGACATCTTCAGTGTACAGGTAAGCGCAACTGCAAACAGCTTCATTTGATAAAAATGATCAGAAGAACAAGTTGAACACCTGGAAGATGAATTTCATGCATGATGTACTCAGTGATTTACTTCTCTCAAATTCTCCACAACTGAAAAATGCAGAGTAAGATTCTGATTTCAAAGAAACTAATAACTTTCCTATTCAGCACAGAACAGAAGGATTTTTAGGACAGAGAGGCCACTATAATTATGGGCTTCAGGTCTGACCCAACACAGAGCCCACAGTATGAGTAGATTTTAATTTCACTCTGAGTAGATTGAATCCTTAAGAACTAAGAATTTTATGCAAAATTTAATCTCAGACTAAAAACATTTTAGGCATACTTCTGGTGCATAGTAGCCCATGATATGTACAGATTGTGTCTGGAAAAAATAAAAAGAATCAGAACTCCATCTTTCTCCAGAACCAAAGACCAAATGCAGCCCAGAGAACTGCAGTAAGCCCTTTCCATGATGCTATGTCAGGTAATTAGAAAGTCAGATTACTTTAATTCCTGCTTGCTTTACAATTTGTACGAATCACCCAGATGAATAAATAGGTACAGTTTTACATTCCTCCCTTTGAAACTTCCTCTTTTTTGCACTGCATACCTGAATAGTATCAGGGCAAGTATCTTGAACTTGTTCACATTTTGTGTTGTTGTGGAGCCATAAACTGTAGGGCTAGAATAGAATCCATCTAGTTCAAAGAAATAGAGGAGACATGAAATATATTCTCTTCTAGTGTTGTTCAGAGGCCTAGCTACTATCTGTGATAGTAATGCAGAGTGGAATAGGAATTTGACTTATGCAGCCAGGTGAGAACAGAAGTAACCTGATGGTTGCTTCTGAGGACCAGCTTCTGTAGCCTCAGAGAATTTGTATGTTTTAGTCCTAGAAGTAATTGTGATGAATAGCATTTCTAAGAATGATTGAAAAAGGACTTTTATCATAGAAATGGCACTAAAAACTGTTTAGCATTGCCAAAATAGGTAATCTTATAAGATTATTTTTTTAAAAAAATGAAACTGCAGTGTTATTTCTTGTTTACAGTACATTAAACATTATTTTACTATATATTATCGATTTACAATAGAATTACCAATGTTACACTATTTGCTATGCTGCCAGCTATCACCTGAACACATGTTTTACAGGAACCTTCTGATACAGTGAATTCACTCAGTTTGCGCATTGACATTGGCCTTGCAAATCCTGGCTCCAGTCCTGTCCTTGATATATATTCTCCTGCATCTGTGGCCTATAGTGTAAGTATATAGTCTTACTATTGGAAAACACATGGCTATACACAGATATATAACATGTGGCCCCCACAAGCACCAAAGAAGTACATGCAATTGAAAAACGTTTTAGTTAGGTCACTGTGCTGAAAACACATGCCTGAGTGTATTTCCCTGTTCCATTTATGCCTCTGTCTATAGGCTTGCTCTCACACACACACACACACACACACGCAGATACACAAGTCAGCATGGCATAACAAGCATGTTCATTGGGCCCAAGCAACTGTTCATGTGAACTCCTAGTTGATGGCAAACATGAAGGAATTAAGGTTAATTTAACCTACAATAAATGAGTCAATAAAAGAGAGGCAGAGTCCCTTAAATTACATTGTATTTGTTGTGGGTTAAGATCACCCCATCTAGAGTATTACTATAGATCAGTTGACATGTAGTAACATGCTACTCAGTGTTAACCTCTTCATGTGTCAAAGCTTTTAATGCCCTTGTGAGGATTTTCTCATCTGCAAAACAAGAGTATGCTTCCCCTCAAAGAAGTTTAAAAATATCTACAGACTGTAGTGTCTTAAGATTGAGCCCTATCATTCAGGAAATGGTTTTGTTTTTCATAGATTCCTTTTATTAAAAACTGTGGTGAAGATGAACTTTGTATCTGTGATCTTGTCCTTAACGTTCAACAGAAGACAGATGATAGGTAAGAGATGAATAAGTGGAATTGTTGGGGTTGGTCATTTTGTTAGTTTTCAAAAGTTGGCTTGTCTATAGACTCAGGATGAACTTCTGGATGAAAATGTCTTTCCAGTTCAACACCTACTTCAAATTAGCTGACAGAGGCAGGAAGGGGGAATAGAAATGGTATTTCTGTCCATAATCAAGGAAAAAGAGGTATGCCAGGAGCACAAATATATAAGAAGAAAATTTTCATTAAGGTAGATAAACTCAGGTTTTGGTACCTTAGGGATGAGGACACCATAATCATTCAGAGCTGTAATGTCTGTCTGGCTGCTGTTGTAGAAGGGAGAGCACTGGGAGAAGCAGCAGCCCCTGAAGTGGCCATTTCAGTCCCTCCTTTGGGGAGCAGTCAGGGTGCCTGCAGCGGGCTTTGCCACTAAGGAGTAGAGATCAGCTGTTTGGGCAGCACATCTTCCAGATCCATACACAAATATAGGTATATATTTACAGTATGCAGAGAGATACGGCTGCCTTTTCCTGGAGCTGACATCCTACCCAGCTGCCCGTGCTGTGCTGATGTTTCTGCTATGGTGGAACCTTTGTAACTTCAGTAAAATGATTTTAATGGTACATAATCAAGATCCTTAACTTTAAGAAAACATTAATTCCCTTCAGTTTTAAGAAATACCATCACAGAATTTCTTATGTCAAAGGGTTTAGAAAATAGAGGATCTAGGTGCGTAGAATTTACGAAACAGGTCATGCTTTGCTTGTTATTTGTTATTGGCTACAGTCAATAAAGTATGATACATTTTCATGTTCCACAGCTGTTCTAGTACCTCTGTTTACAACACTGAACTTTATTTTCCAACAGCAAACAGCAGTTTGTTGTCAGCAGCAAAAACAGAAGGCTGACATTCAACGTGAAACTGAGAAATGAAAAGGAAAATGCATATAACACCAGAATCCAGGCTACATTTTCGGACAACTTGTTTTTTGCTTCATCTTCTTTACCAGTATGTGGAAATACCCATTCTAATTGTTTGTATTATTGCCACTGATTTTCCAGTTTCTTATACAAAAGTTTTTTCTTTCTAGTAGTGCCTATCCCAGGCAAGGAGAATGTGCATACACACCTCTCCCAATTTATTTCTTCAAATACCAGAATTATTCCCTTCACTATATCAGTTTATTTAGGTCAAGGAGAGACACTGCCAACTCAGCATAAAAGTTGGCCATCCATCGAGTCTGACCTCACCTCTATTTCAGTCATCTTTTCCTTACTTTAGGACTTGGCATCCACATCTTCTGCTTGACTCCCAACATCTGAATGCAGTTGCTGTGCCACAGGGAATACATATATGATAAATCAAGCATGCAGCATGGGTACAGCTTTAAAGCACAGAATCTAGAAACGGTGTTACGGCCAAGGCCATGTATTCCAGCTAGACAGTTAATCAGATTGAAGTGATTGCTATATTGCTATACTAGAAGCTAGTCTTCTACTGAATTTTGTCTTAGAAAAGGAAAAGAAAGGAATTTTGCAGACTATTTTGGGGAGTGCAGTAAATCTTTAATCATCTGAACTGTTGCTCCTGGACAATTCATGTAGGATGAAATCCAGACTTCAGTGCTTGGCCTATGTTGTCAGGCTGCTACTGGAGAGGTGCATGATAATACGAAGGGTGAAATCCAGAGCAATCCCTATACTGAAGGGAGAGAGGGAATGGGAGCATTCATCACCACCCAAGAGCAGTATTTTCCTAACAATGAACTGGCAGAAGTACTCCACACAACACTGAGGGTGCCCCTCTACCTCCCCATCCTGTTGAGCAGCAGAATTATTCATTCCATTCATGCCAAAAGACCACACTGGAGCTAGGATTTTCCTCTGCTTTAAAAGCCATTTTGCTTAGAAGCATACAAGTGAAGCTTTTGCCCCAAAATGTGCCTGCTTCAAAGCAGGAAAAATGCATAAGCTGAGAAGGTGGGGGGGGGGAGGGCATAATTCATGAATGGTAAATGTTTTGTAGGGATGCGTTTTAACAAAAGACAGTATATTTTAATGAATTCTTTTCAGTGTGATGATAACTGGTTATAGCCTTTGAGTTTGTCTTTCCTTTGGTGTGAGATGATGACATGCTAAATATTCTGTAAAGTGGTATATAAGCTCCTATGCACTGTAGATTTTTCCTACAAAGGTACGTTAACTGCACATTAACTTCTGCAGTTACAGTACTTAACTCTCAGTCAGGTTGTGTAAATATGACTATAAAAGTTCTGAAAAAATGCTGTAAGAAAACACTTTAACAGTTAATGCGATAGCTGATCTGTACTGGAAACTGTCCAGCAAACAATCTCACAAGATCTTTACAGCCCACAAGAAATTGCACATGATTGGGCCTTTTCCTACCTTTCACTTGTCTCACTGTAACCCCTGCCTCTCTTCCCCACCCATCTGGAGCATCTCCAGGAATTGCTGTCATAATACCTATTTGGGCTGCTCCTTAATGTAATAGATGCTCTGTTGAAAATACAAACCTGGGGATTTCCTGTCTATTTTATCAAAAACTGATATTAAGATGACTTTTCTGTCTTTCTTCTACAGAGTGATGGGACTGAAGTCTCTTGTCAGACTGGCACAGCTCAAACTACAGTCATTTGCCAGATCAGCTATCCTGTTTTCAGAACAGGACAACAGGTAGAGCTAGCATATTTAAATAAGCTTTGTATTGTACCCCAAGACTACCCCCCGCCCCCGCCATCTGCATTTACTGCTGGTGAGGATTTCTTAGATTTAGCTGCAGTTAAATTCCCTTTGCTTTTCAGAGACATTCAAAGAACCAAACTAAGGGCTGAACTTTAGTGACCCCTACCAGATTAAGGGAAAAAATTCCCATGAAGCACACTTCTCCGTATCCCTGGAAAATGCCTGAACTCCCAGATGCAACTCAGCTTTGTAACTCTGGGAGTATAAGGCCTGGGACCAGAAGCTGAGAGCCGCTGCTCGGCATGCTACAGTCTCCAGGGAACTGAACAGCATTGCAGTCAAGCTCCTACTGCTGACTGAACCCCGAGTTAGCTCCCTTTCCTGCTCTGTGAATGTAATCTCTGCAAGGAAACACGGTTGTCTTGAGAGGAGAGGGGTGGCCCACACAGCACTAGGATGGATCATATATCCTTTTTGTCATATATAGCATAAATCTCAGGATATCCATGGTTTTAGGGAACTTAATCTCTTATTCCTCTCGGGCAGAACAAAAACTGACTTCCAGCCTCTAACATAGTCAATTGGAGCAATAAGAAACTTGCCAGAAAGAATAGAAACATGACATTCTGCAGAGGAAAAGAAAGCAAAACCAAAACACCTAATTAGATCTGAAAAGTTAGTTTGTTCTAAATTTTTAATGTTGCTGGTTGAAGTGGACCTATTGGAATGAATGGAAGAAAAGAATGAAAACAAAGCTTGTGTCAATGCCAGTATTTAAAAGCATGTAATTCAAACAACCCTGAACACCTTTGTTGCAGCTTGCAGCTAGTTACACACCATTAAAAAACACAAATAGTTCATGTTTATGTAACAATGTCAATTTGTAGGTGAAAGCAAGAACAAAACAATTCTATAGTATTAGAGATTATTGAAATGGTACACAGAAATAGGTGGAGAATTCAGTTGCACAGGGCAATTCCAGATCTTTGCACATATAATTATGTTTCTATTTGTAAGTACTTTCCATGTTTTAATATAAACTCATTCATTGTCTGTTCCATGTCTCTTCTGTAGGTATCTTTTGATATTAGTTTTGATTTTAACCTGAAAAATCTTCAGAATATGGCAGTTCTAAGTTTTCGTGCATTAAGGTAACCCATATTATTATAGGAAAGCAAATTAGTTATTAATGTTCTAATTTGTATCAAATAATTTTATAACATATGACTTAAACATGTTTTGATGAACAGTGAAAGTAAGGAAGAGCAAGACTTGGACAACGAGGTCGGGTTATCAATTCCTTTGCTGTATGATGCAGAAATTCACTTCACAAGGTATGCTGAATAACAAAAGGGGTCATTTTTAAAAGGCATTTGAATATAGTAACAGCCTCTGAAAGACCACTGAAAAAATAAGGAAAGTTTGTTTTTGTTTTGGAAGCCATAAGAAATTCCCACTTCATCAGTAGTAGCAGAAATTTATGCTCTTCCAATAATCTTGCATTTAAAGAATTACAGAATGTGTACGAAGCAATTATGGATCCACGTGTATAATTGTTACAGGGGATCAGATGCTCACATGAATGGAGGCTATATAAAAAAAACAAACAGTTCTTGTGGTTTTGATAATATAATTAATATATGCTATATATCGGGGTGGGCCTCTAGGCCAAAATGTGGTGAAGTTAGATCAAATCTGAAGCTAAACTGAGCAAAAAAAGAAAGAAACAAAAATGTCCCAGTTCAAACCATTACTTCTCTCAGAAATGAAATGAAAAAGAAAACATTTTTATTGACATGTCTGCTGAACCTGAACCAAAATATAAATGCTTGTTAGTAGTTTGAAGTAATTATTTGAACTGAAACCTGAGGTGGCATATGGAAAAGTTTCACCTTTGCTGCATCCTCCCCTTTCTATTTCTATTCTACCTCTCATGGCAGCAGAAGCAGCAAGTCCTGCTTTCCCACCCTCCCTGCAGCCTCTGGCTCACACTTATTCCTTTGCCTGCTGGCATCATCCTTTTCTCATCCCCTTGAATGGTCAGACTAAACTGTTGCCTGAGGGGTCCTTTACGCCTGAGAAGGGCATTTTGTAAGGAGAGCCAGCGAGGCGGGGGGAAGAGAGACAGACGAAAATACCTGTAAGACTGACCTTAATTTCATGCCGTAGAAATCTCTTCTCTTCAGCCCTTGAAACTCCCAGTCATTTGGGATGCACTGGAGGAGTAATCAGTCTGTTACTGTTCCAAACAAGAGTAATTTCAGTTACAGTTTAAGCTAAATTAGAACTGAAACAAAAATACACTGGTTTGACTCTCAGATAACATATGTTATTTTACTTTTCATCAAAGAAAAGATCTGTTTATCTTTCCAAATTACTGAATTTCTAGGATAAACTATATGTAGTTATATTTCATGCACTCGGTCACCAACTGCTGGTGAAGAAATGCCAAAGCATTCCAAAATTTATAAATCTAAACTGGTAGAAAAGAAACAGCAATTATTCAAAGACTGACAGAAATGGAGGCATAAGTGTTGGATGTAAAAAGAGGAACCTGCTTAAAAATGAATGACAACAATGAATTTGGGAAGTGAATATTCAAAGACTACCATAGCCACATGAAACTGTAGGCTGTATGCAATGACCTGAATTGGAATGTGGACCCCAGTATAGATGTTGAGTTTAAAAACCTGCTTTGCAGCAGCTGTTCCAAAATATTCTGAGGCCCTGGATTCACATCACCCAGCTGCACCAATTCTGGAGTTGTGTAGCATTTTTCAGATTGTTTTAATTGCTGAGAAGTGTATATTTGGGTCAGCAACACAAGTTCTTTTGATTCACTGAGAAAGTTGCATGAGGTTTCAGCAGAAGTAGGGTGTTTGTTACTAAAGTTAGCAGTGGCACAGAGATACAGAAGCATCTAACCAGGTGGCTATCACAGCAGCCTCCTAGGAAAACTAGATGATGCACACTTGAATCTGCAAATATAATTAGCTGAGAAATACCAGTATAAACTCACTGCTTCAGAAGAGGCCAGGCAGGGAGTCTATAAAAGAGTGACTCAAAGAAAAACAACATTTAGAATTCAGGTGCATCTCCTGAAGTAAGAGAAAATGGAATTTCATATGCAAGTCAAGACATGAAGGAACCACTTCAGCCACAGAAGGACCTAGATTCCTGGAGATGAGTCAGTTTAAAAGAACTAAGGGGAATACATATTAAGCCAAGGTATAATTTTAAATGGTTGCCTTGGATCCTTTGTCCTTGACCTTGTCCTCCACTTAGGAAATATCTATCTGTAGATGAAGAACTCAGTCAGCTTCTCATGGTTCCTTCTTGAGGCAGGTAATTTAGCCAAGAGGCAACCTTTTAAAAGACAAGAGTTGAGAAAACTGTGTTGTCTTCCTAAAGAGAGAATTTTATAGGGAGACTCTCCTAATGTAAGTTCCCAGGAGAAGAGGTGGGAGTCAGTCTTGTCAATGACTTCTGCAAGGACAAGGAAGCTGATAATGCATCCAGGAAGGACTGGAGATTTGAGCAGTGAGGAAGCAGAAAATGCTTCAAATGGCTTTTCTGGGAGTCCTTGTAAGGAGGCCCTTTCTTTTCCCACGGGAGAAAACATGGAGAATTGAAAAGGATCCCAGATGCAGTATGGAGGAACATCAATTGATCAGGAAGTGCCTCTGCGAGACTGCATGTGTTGATTTGCAATTGTATGCACAGATGTTACCCAGATTAAATGGGTAGAGCTGCACTGCTAAATAAGAGGGATTCGTGCCTTGTGCTGCAGGAAGGGCTGATGTAATGGAGTCATGATTGTCCACGCTCCTCGTTAACTCACTCCCTGGCTTGGTTTTTGACTGCTCAAATTAGCCCCCTCTAGGATAAAAACCAGAAACAGTTCTGGGGATGGCTCCAGAGAAGCTGCTCGCAAGGAGCAGTATGGATGTGATGTACCACACAGGGATGCTTTTGTTGTATCTGAGCACTGGCCCAGCTGGCTGTGCCCCCTTTGGCATCCACAGGCCCTCCTACTGCATCCTTCCGTTACGCACCCCTAATTGCATGCCACGGTGGGTTGCAACAGCCCTCACGTTACTTTGGAAATTTTAAACAAAAAAACCCATAAACAATAAAGAAAGCGGCCGAGGAGACGAGAGGGCCACGTGATCTGTAACGTGCGCACAAGCAGGGTGCCGTGTGTGTTTTGGCACCCAGGCAACACAGAAACAAGCCAGTCTGTGGCATTTGGCATTAGGCCCAGGGTTTCCCTTGGGGCCTGTTCGTATCTGTTGTTATAGATGCAGCGAGTGGGACTGTCCAGGGGGCTCTTAATGAGGAGGGAGACCACTGGGAGGCAGAAAGCAGCAGCTGCTGTTGGACAGGAGCTTGCAGTCCCACGCCGAGGYACAGAGGGGTGCAGGAGGCTGCACGGAGTCTTCCCTCTGCCACAGCGCCGCCCAACCCTGCTGTCCCACATTCGCATCCTCACTCGGGGTTGGGGCTTCAGTACACAGGGTGTTTTCTTAACCAACTTTATAAAATTCAGACAGCATTACAAGTGACTGATTTTTTCTTCTGATTGTATTTCTGACCTCTGCTTATAAATACCTTATAACAAACCAAAATGCATCCAGTTACATATGTTTTCATAGCAGCTGCCAAGTTGAAATGTATTGTTTTACGGTTGTTAACTAGGCTTGCCAACATCAACTTCTATGAAGTGTACTCTGATCATAACATTCCTTCCACTGTGAATAATTTTGAAGAAATTGGCCCAACGTTCAACTTTTCAGTTAAGGTTAGTAAAAGTTTCTGGTTCTAGTTCGAGAAGCTGCTTTACCTCCTCCTGGTAGCCTGTTCCCAAAAAGCAGTTGAAAAAAACATTCCTGATTTCACTGTCTGATTTCGATGCTTTATGAATCAGCGAAACAGTTGAATAGCTTAGGGATAGATACTCACAATCTTTATGAGCTTAAGGATGAAATGTGTACTTCCTGCACGAGTGGAGAGGGGAAAGAATTGGTCCTGCACTGTTTACATCTTTGCAGGATGGTTAATGTTTAACTTTAGGCCAACTATTCGCAGTGCATGTTTTTTGCTGACTCAATAAATTAAAATAAATCTTCCCAGGCTTGGACTTTGAAATTTGAAGTTTGGCTAAGGGTTAAATGCTCAAACCAGATGCAAGAGCTAGACTGATCACAGCATTTATTACATAACTCAGAAAAATGTGGTCCCAGTGCAATGTGTGTGTGGGGGGGACTTTAATTATGTCCCATTTACATTTCATGTAACTGCTATGCTAAAGGACTAAATAATAGGCATTTTGGCTGTGGCAGAATATTTGGTTTTCAAAAAAGTATTTCATGCAGTTAATAGCTTGGTAAGGAAATAGCCTGGGACCTGAAACAAAATATTGTACTTTTTGCTGCAGTATTGGTATAACGCAATTATTACTTCAGTAAGTGTACTAATGCAAAAAAGATTATAGCAAAAGAAATCCAATTCTTTCTTAATCATCCTGGATTTATGATTTTCTTGCTATACAAAATAATTCTTACTTATGTGAGTATAACTGCATGAAGTAATCATGAATTATTTGCTTTGCAGGTAACAACGGGAAGTATTCCAGTAAAGATGGCATTTGTAAAAATCCATCTTCCAGAACTGACGAGCAAAGACAACCCACTGATGTATGTAACTGCAGTCAACACAGATCAGGTGAAGAACTTAATTACATAAACTGCTGTGTTTTGGGGGGTTTAACCGGCATCATATACATCAGTTATTTCCTTCATAGTATGGTTGAGATTCAGAGAATCTCTGCCCTTTCTTCTCTTCCCATCTTCACAAAGGGAAGGGGGAGGATGATCAAGACAGCAGTACACTACTCTAGTATTGGTAGAAGTGGATTATCTTTACAGTCCACAGCTGACTTTTCATATGACCCTGGAACTCTTCACCTAGGTCCTTTTCCAAGTTCCTGGGATGAGTATAATAAAAACGAAATTTTTAGTTTAGGACAAAACTTTCAGGTCACTCAAGGAGAAAAAAAATTACTATAAGAGCAGTTTAATTCTGACCTAAAACACATTCAGTCTCTTATTTTCCAAAAGTATCCAGTATTATATAATTCACAATCTAGCCTCCAGCAGTCAGCAGTGACTGTCAATATCCGGTCACAAAAATATATATTAGTATGATAAGATGACTATAAACTCCTGAGTATGATGTCATCTAATTTAATTCCTGCCATCTTTTCTAGGCCAGATGTGTTACTTGTCAAGCTCAGATAAATCCACTGCAAATAGGAAAAAGACCTTATTCTGCATCTTTCAAGAAAGAGAACTTCAGAGCTTCTAAAGAACTGGTGAGTAAGAATGAGCACTGTAGTGCAGTAGGATAGGGGCACAGATCTGATCCTCATGAGCCCATTGCTGTACCTGTGGGGTGTGCTGTGGCGGTGATGGTGTTCCTTGCTAACTATGCAGGAGTGGAGCCTATGTATTTTTCCAAACATACTGCATCTGCCATAGAGGGAAGGAAAGGTGCTTGTTCACAGCTTGCAAGCACTTAATTCATATGCACACAAAGGCCAGGGTGAAAAATCTGATCATTAAAAGAACATTTGTTAAGGTGTATTCTTTAATGCATACTGTTGCCTCTCTTTGCTGTTTTCACTGGAAGAATTGTAAGAATGCAAAGTGCAGTACCATTACATGCAAACTGGAAGACCTTATGCTGAAGGGGGAGTATTTTGTGAATGTGTCCACCAGAATCTGGAATGGAACCTTTGCTGCTGTGAGTATCATCAACTGCGTTTTCATGCAATATCCAAATATTTCATAGATTCTGACATTTTTCAAACTTAGATAAAAAGAGACCTTTCCCATACAGGGAGACCGTCCTTTACTTTACATTATCATGTCTATTTTTCCAGATTGAAAACTTTCATCTAAAAGTAAAATAAGTAGTGAGCCAGCATAATAGAGCTGATAAGCTGCAGTCTGGGACAAAATCTAAGAAAATGCCAGGAAAATGCAGATCTTCATAGCTGGAAACAAACAAACAAACAAACAAACAAAAAACCCTTGCTGTGACTGTTTAATTCATTCAAGGGGCCAGAAACAACAGTTTCCACAAAACTGAATGTGGGACAGCAGTACAGTGTAGTCATAGCCTGAAATATAATGCTGCTTTTAGCTTTTGAACGTCACAGCCTACATAGTGATCATTTTAAATCATATCAAAATATCAAAAGCTTGTTAGTGCTGCCAGTTATATTTGTTAGACAAGGCGTGGAAATTTTTTTATTGATTTTGTTGTTTTTATTAGAGTTGGTGTCAAGGAAACAGTCCTTGCTTAAAGAGCATCCTATAGGATGCTTAAAAATATCCTTCAATAATATCTTGACTGTCGCATTTTAAATCACCATGTGTCCTCCAGGATATAATTCATCATGAATTACCAGACTTTTGAAATGAGACCATGTTTGCCTCTCAGCTAGGCAACCGACCGAACATGACGCAGTCTCAGTAGTCTGTCTGCCAAATCTTAAAACTATGTATTGACATTTAACAGCAGGGTTGTTGTCAGGTTCAGCATTCTGCTTTTTAAAAGGAAAAGGTCAGTTTGATAATGTAATATACTTATGCTAGTGTCTGAAGGAAAGCATCTGCCTGTCTTTAAAGTAGGTATTTTTCAAATCATTTGGATCAAGAACACTGGGAGAGTGCTGACAGGTACACAGAAGGGAGAGATCTGAATAAAAGGTTGCTACTTTTGCAAGAAATTGACTGGAAATAATTTGTTTACCACTGGGAGGTGGGAAGATTACATGTCACAGTTTTCTTCTTACCTCCCATTTTGTTAGTTTCTATTTAATTGTCAATGTTTAGTGCAAACAACCTTGCAGGCACCCAGCAATGCATATAATTAGCTTTTTTACTTAATGGCAATCAGTCATTGTCCAAGAAGAGGACAGCAGGCTTGCTGGTACTTGCAAAACAAAGCAAAGAAAGATGTGTTTAGGAATTAACAAAGTACTTCGAATAGTGATCAGGCGAGTCTCTAAATATCTAGCAGCCCAGGACAGAATATTTGGACAGATGGCCACAGCGTAGGCATACAACCGTGCACTGCATGGGTGGTCAGTCCAGCGCATCGGCTGCTGTGGATTCAAGGTAGCTCATGTTCCCTCTGTCAAGTGAACTGTATCTGGCCCTGCCAGTGTTTGTAGGTTTGTTAGAACCAACTGCAGAGAGATGATTCAGGAGGCAAAAGGACAGAGCATTCATTGCACCTGGGACAGCTTCTCTGGTACTGTTTGTGACGCTGGCAGCGCTGCTTACATTCCCCCATGAACTTCAAGATGTTTCCTGTGGTATTCTAGGAAGTGGGTATCTCTGTGGCTGCAGAGTTAGCAGAGTTTAGCAGTGCTAAACTGGCAGCGCAAGCACAGCTGCGCTCCTCTGCCTTGGACAGTCGCAGGAGGAAGTGGTATCTGGCACAAGGACCCTTTCTAAATGGGAGCTGGCTTAGATTTTTTTTCTTCTTCTTTAAGTTGGGGGAGTGATGTCAGAATTTGAACAGTGGAGAGGAACAGATAGTGATAGGAAAAACTAAACGGGGAAAACCAGAGAAGCATTGGATAGAGGTGAGGGGGGAAAGAAGGGAAAGAACATTCAGATTCCATTTCTTTCAAAGGCCAGAGCTACGTCCGCATCTGTCTTGTGCTGCTGGGCTGTTCCTCCCTTTCTCACTGGGCTTTTTTTTTTTTCTTTTCCCATTTCTTCATGATTAACAGCATTGAAAGCTTTGAAATAACTGTAAAAATGTATATCTAATCAAATTCTTCTGTTTTGCTTGAACTGTATGATAAAGAAGCAGAGCCAGTTCCTGACTTTCATTGCTAATAAATAAAAATAGCGAAATTAAATCTGGATTACTGATACACTGTTGCTTTCATGGAAACATTATTAGCTCAGGACAATTAAAAAGAAAGATCATTTTAATCTTCTCAATGCTGTGACTTTTTTTCTAGTTCTCAAGGCTTCATTTCAATACAGGAGAATTTTTTAGGATATCTATATATTCTGATTGATTTGCCCTTTAATAGAGCTTCACAGTTTTTTTTTTTCTTTTTAACTTATTTTTCAGTCAACTTTCCAGACATTACAACTCTCAGCAGAGGCAGAAATTGATACGCATAACCCTAAGTTATTCGTAATTGGAGAGAATACCCTAACTGTAAGTGATGGATAAATAGATATTTAACTTCTCTTTTGGTTTATTAAAGTGATAATGTTTAATATTCAGTGTCACTGAGAAGTCTATAGCAAATTACATGCTGATAATATTTGACTATGTTGAACTAAAGTATCCATTGGCTATATACATCCTCCTTTAAAATACTAAAATGTTTTTATCTAAGTCCTGTATATACAACAACGATCAGCTGAAATTAAATCTGCAGATCTCAAATAATAGATTGTAAAACTATGAACAAAACTCAATTAAAATCTTCCGAAATTCACTTAGCTTCCTGTTCTTAAAAAAGATCAAAATTTGGACTTCTTTCTGCAAAAGAATTAATTGCCCTAGATAAATGAGCTCTGGGAAATATTTTAGCAAATCTGATTTATAGTCTCACTTGTGGAAGTGTATTTGTTTTGATAGTTGTAAACAGATATTTGGCACAGCTCTCCGGCAAATGTACTTAATCTCAACTGTAAAACGTTGTGGAGTATTTTTGAAAATGGAATGGCAGTAATATGGACAATATGGACAATGGACAATATGGGACAGGTAATCTCAGCAAAAGTCACTAGAACACCACTCTTTTTAGTTTGGAATCCTTCTCCCAAGGATTCCATCCACTAAAATACAAACGTAAACAGCACCTGAAAAATACTTTTCTACTATGGTGCTATTGTAATAAAAAAAAAATCCTTGTTCTCTTGACGTGTCTACAGAGTAACACTTTTCCATTTGCAAGATTTAGGTCATAGAAATATAATCAAGGCCTTTGAAGATCAAACTGCAACTTAGTAAGGGAGTCAAGTATCTGTGAGGGTGTGTAGCATAGCTGTGTCATAGGCAATGGAAAATTCAGTTAAATGTGTACCAGGAAAATTACTGATTGACCTTTCTCAAAGTAAAAATAAGGCCATAATTCAGTACTATTTTTATCATTATTTTCTCATGGATCACTCAGTTTTTGTAAAGAATCTCTAAATAGCCCATTTGCATTCAGGGAAATCTCTAATTCCTGAAGGAGTAAAGGGAATATATTTGAAGTTCTGAAAATAATGCCAAGATTTTGCAGAAGAATAACATGACAGTATTTGGAAGTGTGCTGAGGGCCCTGAGCTTTATGACATGACTTTATTTCTACTAGGAGATGAAACTGCTTTATACACCATTCAAATATTCCAAGTAATTCTACAGGCCTCTTAGGTAGCCCATAAACCATCTATTACTGGACATTATTCCACAGCTGTACCATGGTAGTGCCAAATTTTGCAGCACTAGCAGTTCTGTTGGTGATTTCAGGAGAACCAGAATTAAACCTTTCAAATGACTGATTAAATTGACAGTTAACAAGTAAAAAGTAATTCTTCAATCAGCCATTGAAACATCTGCAGCTGGGACTTTTACAGCTCCAAGGCAGCAGCTGAAGAGACCCTGAAAGATGTCTGCCAGAGCTCCTGAACAAGGAAATGTATTTTGATAAAGTCTACACACTGATTCTTACTTGATAACCTTTTGCCCTGTAAATATTTGGAGTGTCACGGCAAATTTATCACCTGGTGAAGGGCAGTGCATTGTTAAGCTCTACTTAGGGCAGACAGATAGTTTCCTTCGGCACTTTGGCAATGGAGTCAGTACCCAGCACTGCATTTACTTCTTGACAGGGCAGAAATCATGCCCACTCTTTGCCTCTTCTCACTTTCTTGGGCAGAGGGCAGTGCAGTAGCAGTTCTGGGTTTGTTTGCCTACTTACACTATATCAGACAATCAGCTGGGATGGTAGGAGTCATCCAGCCTGACACCTACATTAGTCATTCACATCTGAGTTAGCCTTCCCATAAACCCTAATCACTAGAAAGAATAGGTAGCAATAGGAAGCAATTCATCTCATCTTAAAGATGATACTGAAAATAAGTAAGGTGAATTATGCTCTAAAATCACCTATTCCTCTCTGTTGGAAGCCAAGGGTCTATATTTATAGCATATATAGATTGCATATATAGATAGAGCATATATAGATTATACAGATATAGCATTAGATTAGGTGAATTACAGCCATGGTGTCTTACTGACCACAGTTTGACTTTAAGGAAGACATTTGATCATAATTATGTTAGGCATAGATTTACCTCTCAAATAGTGCTACTTCACTGTTAATCTAATAGAAAAAATATTACTAGACAAGCTGCACACGCATATTGGCTCTTCTAATTTGGATGAGCTAGGTTGCAGTGTAGCCAAATGAACTGATATTATCTTGTGATGCTATGTGGAGAAGCTGCTTAGATATTTTTGCGTAAGAGCTTTCAGATTTTTTTCCAAGTTAGAAAGGACTGCCAGCTGGAGGACAATATGTTAACCTGCTATAATCATCATTATGGCCATTTTATTAGAAAATACACAAAGCCTGCCTCTGTGAAATGAATACATATGGCCACACCTAGCACAACATTAGAGCCTTCCAGCAGAAACGACTTAAATCACTGAGATGTCAGTTCAGCACAAGTTTCCCAGAAAGCCTGAGATTAAATTACATCAGACAAATGCAAGCAACCCTGAGAAAGTAAACCGACATGACTTTTTTTATCATGTTTCAGGAAGAAAAAAAAAATCTTCATGCTAAATGAATGTTATTCCACGATTAAATCCAAAGATTTGTCAGTTCATAAATATTAGGCCAATATCTCCTTGAGCAGCTATGCTACATGTAACTATATAGTTGGCCATACCCAATGCAACTAGATAGGATAACACCTGAAAACTAATCTGCAGGCACTATATACTGTTCTGGGAGCTCTCTGGTATTGATTGTAGTTCTTCTGACCAGCAGGAAGCATAGGTGTGTTAGAAATACTCCTGTTTGACCCATACATCTTGCTGCAACTTCATGCAGTTTTCTCAGGAGAACACACTTACATGAAGGGCAAGGAATATCTAACAAGTTGCTAGTGCCTTTCCAAGAAGGTCAGAAGAGCAGGCAGAAGAGACAGAGGACCTGCCTGGCAGAAGGGCAGAAATGTCAGCAGCCACCATGAGCGTACAATAGTGTGTGGACTCCGTGATTAGTTTGCCCTATCACAGCTGGCCACCACAGATAATGGATTGTAACAGCAGTGAGTTGAAATAGTCCCTCTCTAGCTGATGTAGTGGAAGCCTGTTTTGAGCAGATGGTGGATCTGCATGATTCTGTTCCCAGCTTGCAATCTGTGTTTAAGCATGTCCAGTTTAATCTAGTGATGGTGTGTCTGTGCAGTATGGGGACAACACCGAAAGAATTCCTTTTACTGAAGAGACAGGCAACTGATGGGAAGCTACTGCTTCTCTACCTGTGTATAGCCAATAGTGATGAGGGACCCTAATCCTTAAAAGGCATTCCTGTGTGCTACAGAGGTGCGAACAGGTACCTGTGGACACCAGTAGACACTAGTGTAAGGGCTGCAACTGTCTGGTGTGTTACAGTCTTTTTTTCTGGAATGTGTACAGGCCAGCTATTCTTGATAAGTAAAGAATTTGGTTTACAAAAAAACTACTTTAAATGCTGTTGACATTAACCCGTAACACACAAATCTGTCTGCTTTCAGATCCCAGTTACAATAATGAAGCCTGATGAGAAAGCTGAGATACCAGTTGGTGTTGTGATTGGCAGTATATTGGCTGGACTCTTTTTGCTGTTAGCATTGGTTGCTGTTTTATGGAAAGTAAGTAGGTGTTTATGTTCTTACAAAGAAAAGCAAAAAATAATGTTTCGTCATAATTGCACTTGGGCTACTTTCTTTGGAATCTTTCTCTAGTGCTGAACAAAACTGCCTATGCAGTTTGGTAGTAATAATAATACTGTATTGGTACTACACCCTGGAGGTAGCATTTAGATACACTTTTAAAAATTCTGAGAGAAAACCTACTGAAATGAGTGGCCATAGATATTGGCACATGAAGGTGTTGAACGACTTGCCAATGGCTAAAATCAAGGGCAGTGGCATTTTTGTCTTCTGACATTGCCTGCGTCCCTCCACAACTCACCAGCTGGACTCTGAACACTCCCACGATATTCCTGGTGGGCAAGGCTGGGGAGTAGGAATCACTGGGGAAGACCAAGGAGGGAGAGGATATGCACTGAACAGACAAAAAGAGGGCAGAGAAAGGCTTGGGCAATAAGTGGCTTACAAAGAATACCTAGTTTAAGGGGAGGGAAAAGTGTGTCTGTGTGCCAGGGAATTGGTGTTTAAACAGCTCCTTGGCACACGAAGACAGCCTGGAGAGGGCTTCAGCCTCCTCTATTTTGGCAGAGAGACAACTTCTGTTGTGCTGTTTGGTTGTGCCAGGCAGTTTACGCCCCAGCTCTTTTCACTTTACAGTTAAGAAAGTTCAACAAATTAAACACTGTATGTGAGTACATACATACACATTTGCATTTTCTACCACCATACTATTAGCTCAACTGAGAAATGTAGCTGTAAATGACTAAATAAACGACTCTTGTAAATATCCTGTTTTAGCAATTATACTAATGGATAGCTAGTTTTAATATGACATGATATGTTACTTTAAAACTTCTTACAGCTTGGCTTCTTCAAGAGACAGTACGAAAAAATGACGCAGGATATAGAAGATATTGATGAAATTACAGAACTCACAAAGGACAAGGACTGAAGATACAGAGTGATGGGGATAAAGAGAGGACATCTGAGCCACCAACAGTAGTTGTGATCCAACCAGTTCTTCCGCTGGAGTGCCTTAAAGTTTAATAACATTTAAACATTTTTAATTAAAGTGTCTTTTTTACAGATGAAAATATTTTACAAATTCTACTCTATTGTAAGAGTAACTGCAGGACAGTTTTGGGGTTTTTTTTTCCAAAAATGATTTATAGTGCCTTTTCTTGTATATTTTTGCCTTTCAAACACACTTAGCCCTTAGAACTGGCAGGTCCGGAGTTTACAGTAACATATTGTGCCAGCAACCTTCTCCTGATCCACTGCAGAGTGAAACAGAGCAATTTATTTCAGATTATTGTGGGACAGCATCAGTTCATAATTCAGTTGACAAGTACCATATGTGTAAAGGACATTTTCTATTAACTTGATGATTGTGTGGTGAACACTGTTTCCAGCCTGGGAGAAGAAAATTCAATATATCATTGACTAGCTCCATCCTTATTGTTTTAAAGAAGTGATTTGCACCAGCAAACCTTTAACTAATCTATAAACTATAAAATGGGAACTGCATATGAAGATGTCTATCCATGTGTTATAGGACAACCAGACGGGCATACCGCTGCAAAAGATCACCATACTCCTTGCACTAAGGTCACAATTAAATTATTGAAGTATATTGGTTTTGGAAAATATTGCCAAATGATACATATAACTGCCTTCTGCATACTGTCTTTTTGAGAAGAAAATATGAATTTCACAACCACTTACAACATGTTCTCTGCACTGTTATGACTAGTTTTCAATTTTCATCTTGAGAAGCACTACCAATACTGTTACACTGGGCTTTAAATTAGCAGTCCCTCTGACATCAGATTGACTTTTGGCATAAATACAGAAAAGAGTCAAGATTTTGCCTTTAATTCTGTACTGGAAGATTTTTGCAAGCATAAGTGTGTGAAGTGAACTAGAGGAGATGATGACCGAAGAAGTAAGCTGCTGTTAGGCCAGAGGAGAGTGAAGATCTAAGCTCAATAAACTGTGTACTGCACTTTTTCCTTTAGCATCTCAGTGCCCTCCAGGAGAACAAAGCTCAGTATGACCTACTTACCTGTTATATGTGGTCCCATGTCTCCATGTCTTGAAGAAGTTAACTTACATTTTATAAAGTACTGTATTGCTCTGGATGCAGCTCTGTTAACTGCACAACACTTGAGTGCCTGTGTTGGTTACTAACACCTCAGATTCATCACATGCTATTACACTGCCTTTGTTGTAATGCAAGCTCAGTCTCACGAAGGCCCCCGCTGTTAAGACAGGTAACAGTCAAGATAATTGGCCTTTTGTCTGCCTTTCACTCTCATGGCTGGCAGTAATAATCTGTTGTGAGAGAAGATGTGTGTGTTGTCTTTATGTATACTGATTTACAATTAAGGTTGTTTCTGACTCCGAGGTGATTCACTTGAAGAGTAAAACATTTAAATGTGCCTAACTGACTTGGAACCTCAAGCCTTGTTTTCCACAAAGCTAGTTCTTCATTATGTGTAGGCACCTTTAAAATTATTTTCTGAAAGGTTCTTCAAAAATGAGACTTGAGCATGCTTAAAAGTTTTATTCAGTCTTTTAATCAGTCAGGAGCCGATAGCTTCATTTACAATGGCACCTGGATTGTGTTCAGTCAGTGTAATCTTATGTGTGTTTTGGATTTATATCTATGAAATGTTATGTTTTAGTTTTTGGGTTAACATTCTGAAAAACAATCTGGATTCTGATCTTGATTGTCGAACAAGATTGTTGCCACCAGCTGAGTCTGTGGCCAAAACAATTATTTAAAAAATAAAGAAATGTAGCGATTGTGTAAATTTCAAGAATAAGCTCCTGATTTGCAGTTATGAACCCACACCCAACTTTTTGGAGAATTTAACAGTTCATCAAGTAGACAGCAGTGATTCAATTCACTTGTCTTCACTGGGTTTTATTTTGTCCCAGACAATAAGACTTTCCCCCTTGCCTGGAAACAATACTATTCCCAAAATAAAGGGAAGGAACAGCACTGGGTAAGGTTTTGTATCCATCACCTAACCACTTAAGGTTAGTGTTTTATGATTAATACTTAAATGGCTAATTCAGTTTTTGTAATGGGTGAGTTTATTGCACTTTTGAGTTGGCACAGCTGCAAATAATGCTGGAAATATGATGTATATTTTGTATTATGCTCAAGGGGTTTTTTTTTAGTTTTACTTTTTTAAAACAGCATGTTACAGATGAAATAATATTCTGAAATGTCAGGCTTCAGCATGTGCTTTTGTTTGTGCTTGCAGCAAAAGAAGTCAGGAATAACTTCAGCAAGCTCAAGTTATAAATAGATCTGATTCTGGTCTTGAATCTAGCTGCAGACTTCTTGAAGTACTAGAATCAAGTCCTAACTCAGAGTTAGTTTCATATGAGACTTATGTAGATTTGGGATGTACAAGAGAGTTTATAATCAAATCGAGTTCTGAAAGCTAGTGTGTAAGCTCCACAGGAGCAGGGACTCTCTGTCTAGTGCCTACCTGAGGGCCTAACAGCGTTACTACAATAAAAACAAGAATACTGCTGAACACAGAGTCATTTATTTTTAAACAGCACTTTGAAGGGAAGAAATGCTACTGAAAAAGCACTACATAAAATGGGGCCAAATATGCCGTTGTTCCAGTAGCACACAGTGAAACCCTAAGGGGATGACTCTGCTAGGTTTACAAAGAAGCTGCATTTGAGCTCTTGTAGGTTATCGTCATGAGTATAACACCAGTAATAAGCTATATTGTAGTATAAGTCAGTTCACATTAGTGCAAAACACCTATATTTGGATAGTTCTGAGTGCAAATACATTGATGATAAAACTGTACCAGGCCCAGGCCTTCATATACAGATGTGGTTATCTCACTTCACTTGCATCTATTCTGCCAGCCCCATGCCCCCTCCACTTATATAGTTTGTTATGTACAGAATTGCTCAGTAGTAGCGTCTCCTGACAACAGCTCTGGCTATTCCCCACCATATGATGAAAAAGCAGAAGGCAGCATTGCCAAGGGAGACTGGTGGGAAAGGAAGGGAGGGAGGAATTTGGCTGTGAATGGGAAGACAGTGGACAGCCATCACAGTAACTACCACCTGAAAACTAGCCACTTCTGTGGAGATTACTTTTTTTCCTCTTAACTCCTCCATACTTTATTAGCCATAGATAAACTTTCCAACTACAAACTTTAACGCTTCTATAATACAGAATCAGATGACCCTACTCTTAAGGCACAAAATTCTATCTTTCATCAAGTTTAAACCTTTTGCAGAATTGAGAACCAGTTTCCTTACATAGTGACTTGCCTGCATTACACACCAGTTTTGGATATAAGACAGTAACAAAAGCTTGTTCTCTTTCTTCAAGTAACTCCACAGGGCAACACTTACTGGAAGAGCTTAAAATTGAGTTTTCAGAGGGTTGGGGTTTTTTGGGTTTTTTTTTTTGAGGGTTTTGCATCTGTTTTCATTACACTTTGTTTATAATTAGTTTTACTATTTCCTCTCCCTTATGTTTTTGACAGAACAGATGAGTACGTTAAACAAATATTTCTGTGAAGCTACAAATTCCCTGAACAGCTATAGGAAAAATGAGCCGAAAGAAAAGCCAAAAGAAGACTAATTTAGAATTGAGTAAATTAACGGCTTCATTACTGAGTGCAACACTGGCAGTTTCATGAGTTACAGTAGACGGGAGCACCTGCATCTCCCAGCATACCCCAAATACAGGCAAACGGGCTGCACTGGCTGAGAGCTGGAGACCTGTGCAGTGCTCCATCCTCGCCAGGAGCTCCCTGCCCGGCACAGCTGTCTCTCTGCTGCCATCTCCTGGGTAGGCTCCTTATAACGCAGCCCCCCAGTTTATTTCGGGACAATCTTCCATCAGTTAATGCTTTCATAGCATGTATCAGTCTGAACTCCTCTTGAGAACAAAAGAAAATGAAATATTATGAGGCAGGAAACTCAAACTTATGCAGTGTTAATATGTGGACGTTCTGCCAGGCAAAGGGACAGTCTATTTTAAAATACTGCCAGCCAAGACCACATCATTTTCTCAGGACAAATTCTAGCTTTGCAGACATCTACTTCCCTCCCTGCCRTACACCTTGGCTTGCATATCTTTACACAAGTCACACATCTACACTCTGGTCTACAGTGGCTGTTCCCAGTGACTCCTGTCTCCAGCTGGAGCCGCTGGCTCTGCAGCATGCTGTCACACAGCTGGAAGAGCCACATACGGGTGGGATTACGCTCCTCTAGAGCCAAAAGAGAGAAACAGTTAGACATATCCCAGAAATCTAGGGCTGCATTTTATATTGATCTTCAGTTGCCCATCATGCAGCTTACAGACCTTGTTAGAACACAAGATATTTTTTGACCAGCAGCCTAGTTTTGTGTGTGTGAAAACCAGGACATGTGCAACCACATCCTTCCCTGACACATAGTCAGAAGCAGCTGGGGTTCTTCCCCCAGCCTGGAAATTTGGAAGAACTTCTGGGTCACTCCAGACATAGCCTTAGGCAGCTATCATAGGACAGAATAATTTGCCTTCTTAAGATAATCTCTGCCCAGCAGAGCGGGGAGCTCTATAGAAGGAGCCTCAGCAACTAACTCGGAGTATGTACTTAAATTTCAGTGAGATACATTTTACCTCTAATTACGCTCATCATCCCTCCTAGGGGGCTTTTCCATTTCTCTTTGAGATGCCAGCTGAAGATCCCAAAGTTACACAATCCTGATACATCATTGTTCCAGAACAAAGCAGTACTTGCCTCATGCACAGCTAGGGACACAAAATGACATTTCATTGTTTTGACCATGGCAGCGTACACACATTGTAACACTCAGTTGTGACTCAGTACAACATATCTTCCGTTCATTGTTCCTGGTCACTGTGGGGAAGTACACCATTATTCTTTCTCTTTTTTTCTGCACCCTCCTTTCCAGTTGCATTGCTGATGGAGAAGGTGCATTTAAGGTCACCCTGGATAAATCTTCTACAAGACTGCAGCACTAGAGAAGCATTAGTGAAACACAGGAATTGCCTATGACTCTGGAGTCCCAAGCATGATTTAGCTGTTCTAAATACCACTGTTTTTCTGTCTTAAAGCATAGCACTCGCTTACAAGCACTGTACAGGTTTTACTTCATTCATAAATCATCCACCACAAGGCAAATTAGCTATATATTTGTTTGAAATTAACACACTCATTAGTTGCATGGTAACAGTAAACAAGTTAATGTGGAAAAATGAATACCAAAACCAGGAAACAGTCTGTATTAGTTACTTTAACAAAAAGAAGAATTACTGGTCTGAGAAAGCGATCTGTAGTCAGGGTTCTGTACAATTCCCAGAAAAAATGACATTTGAATAGCAGAGGGCTTCTCTCCAACACCCAAAGCAAAGGAAAATGCAACCCTGAACTTGCTCAGCTCTGCCTAAATAATAAGGCCCACATGGTTTGGAGGCATGCACGCAAGGAGCAGCTGCTGTCCTGCAGAGGAGCTMTCTCTCACTTCCACTGAGGGAAAGTACACAAGATAAGCAGCACAGTTTAACCATGCTCCTGCCTAAAGTTTTGTATTTCACTGGGGTTTAATTAATACAGATAAAATAAGCATCACTAAGTATTAAAACTGATAGATATCATTGGGGAGGGTAGATATCACTGCCTGTTTTTCAGGTTTTATTTTGTGCAGCAAACAGCCGTTTGTAGATTTTCACTGCAGACACAATGAAATGGATGATACAGCTGAGGCCCAAGTGTTGTGTGATGTAACAATACACGAGCTTGAGCAAATCATTTTACTTCTCCTTACCTCTTTCATTTGCCATCTTTTATATCTATCTTGTCTACATTGATAATAATAATTAGACAAAAACTGCCTTTCAGCATTAGTAAAAATGCCATACACAATGGGACTTTGAGCATCCAAACACTATCGTGGCACAGAATAATAATATGAAGAAATGCTCTTTCTTTGGTGAGCAGCTGATTGTTTTCAGTGGAAGCCCATGCTTCCTGTGTCAGGCTTTTTCCTCTTCAGGTAGGTTTCATAACAGTAACAAAACTGTACTAAAAGTTTAAATGTGAATATAAACTGTAAGAAGTACACTAGATTTCACTGTCCTTTGAACAACCAATACATTTTGATGACTTTGAATCCTAACCCATCTAAAGTCAAACTACTAAAGCCAATTACTCTTAGAGTTGCCTCTTTGTAAAAGAAGATGGCTTTTTTCTGCAGCACCATAGAATTACACAGTTACAAAAGCTCTTTCAAAATTAATCATATCTAGACATCACTAAGATGTAGTTAAGGGTTTGCGTGTTAATGCTAATGCAAGTTTGTTTCTGGTAGAGTATTAGATCTAATTTTGAATCAAGGTTTGTCCATATTTTTTTAATGTGATGGACTTGTAATATCATCTGCATGGTAAAAACATTTCTGTGAGACACAGTTACCAGAAAGTAACCACTACTAAAAAATTAATAACTCTGGGGTATAGTTTATATTTTCTCCCCTGTCTGTATCAAAATGTTTAATCTACTTCAAGTAGCTTTCATGTTACAACTATGTCAAAATAGCATAAAGCTTGCAAACTGACTCAGCATTCATATAAAACTAAACTCAGGATTTTTTTTAAGGTAAAAAAAAAAAAGAAAAAAAAAAAAAGCAATTGTCCTGTTATGACCTCCCATGCAGACAGTAAACAHGGATTACCAACATAAAGGCATTAAAGCAGTATATAACAGAGAGGAACCAAACTCTTGCAACCAAGAATTTTAGGGAAGATTGTTTTAAAAAATGACTCTAGATGAAAAAATACAAGGAGATGATTTCAAAGGAAAAATCAAGACCATTTAAAAACCTAATTATTAGTCATTCATTTAACTCAGTCCTAATTAAATTGTTCAGATTGAAATGTCTATTACAACTGACTAAAAACATATAGATTCTCTGTAAAAACAACTCAAAACTAAACCAGCATGCTCATTAGGAACAGAAAGACTTTATTTTTAAAAGAGTACAGTTATTTTTCTGAATTTGCCCAAAAGCACTCCTTGTTTTCTTTCCAAGAATATTCGTCCTCATAAGTCTCCTGCAAATATAAACAAAGAATGGGAAATACTGTGGGAGTCTCTGCTACATACATAGCCGCAAGCCGGGCCAAACAACTCAACAGCCACCCAGCAATTATTTACTGATCACATCAGGAATACACAGCACTTAGCCAGCAAACAGAAAGCAGAGAGGGCAGCAGCCTTAGAACATATGGCCTTCCATGGGGGTAGCCACTGAACCTTGGGCTGAACGCAGCCTGAACCCCAATAATTTCACGAGGGCCCACCTGTGCAAAAGCCACTTCAGGAAAGATCTAGAAGAAAGGATGTAAAAGCCATGGAGCATACAGCATTCATGTCTGAAACTAACATTTTACATGATGCCGTGCTACTCTACCATCATTTGTAAGAATTAGAATATTTAAGTGTACATAAAATGTTGATGTTAAAAAAAGTGACATCAGTGCTCAAAATACAGTAAGTATGACACAATTGGGACAGATTAGTTACTACCCAGCAGTTACTAGTCCCAAATTCAGCAGGGCTTTGAACCCCGGAACAACCACTGGTGCTAGAAAGAGGTGTCCCCTCAGCAGCAACTGCTGCCCATCATGCTTCAGCTCCTTCCCTAAGAGCAATAGCAGCCTCCAGCCCAGCTGTTTAAGACTCTGGCACAATCCTAGAACCAAACTTGGCCCAAATGTACCTTTTTCCATATTGGGACGGATGCTTTTAAGGTGTTGATGCAGTACCTCACAGCTTCAAGGGATTCTGCTCTGTGCGGAGAGGAGACCGCAATAATCACACTTGCTTCAGTTATTGGAACCAAGCTAAGGAGAGAAAGAAACAACAGCACTTTTAGCTAATGTTTACCATCAAGATCAACCAAAAGTTGTGGCCATGTCACGTCAGTATTCTGGCCACCCACTCTCCTGACTCATTCATACTGAGCAAGTGTCAGGCCATGTCCAAAAGATAATACACTTTCAAAAGGAAAGGAAACCACAACCAAAATTAGTACCAGAAGGGAGAATTCCATGCTTTAGAATAAATAAACCCACCAGCCATAGCCTTTTTTCTTTTCTTTCTTTCTTTCTTAATAAAGTTTATGGAATTAGAGGGGAAAATTGCTAACTCATAACAGTGCATAGGATACTCACTGGAAGCTGGCTGATTAATAGTAACAAGTCAGGAAAGGCCAGTTCTTACCTGAAAGCCTGAGAAATCACCTCAGTTTGGAAACAAATATGTGAAAACAAAGAAATAAAGCACCTCAAACTATAAGGATTTTGCACTAAAATCTAATTTTTGACAAATTCTTCTTTCAAATTATGAAGTTTTTCATTTGGCATGCTATATGCACCAAACTCAGTTAAGAGAGGTAGCACAGGGTTTTGTCTCACTCCTCACAAGGGCAATATTCCCAAAAGCTGCTTCCCAAGTCTCCCTCTATAGTAAGACTCCTCTGGCAAACAGCTCAGAGGGAAAATTTAAATTTCAGTGCTCTGAGCTGCCCTTGAGGGAAATCACTCTCTGTTGACTATAGAGGAAGTCTAAAGAAACTACCCTCCAGAGCTAATATTAGCCTTTGTGATCACCTGCTAAGTTACTCCTGCTGAGAGAAAAAGAAGCAGGCATTTGTGACACACTCCCCAAGCCCTGCTAATTTCACTGAGAAATCTGATGAACAGAAAAGCTCAGGAGCATGTCAGAGACTAGCATTCTGTGTTTTAAACCCAACAAAAGATGGAATTCCAAGATTCAGGGACTGGAGGTTTTCCTACCAGCATGGTTGGCAATTCCCATTCCCATTCCCACCCCCCTACTCTAAGCTTTTAGGSTTCCTATGGCATAATTTGACTTAAATCTGACCAAAAAAAAATTGACATTCTAAAGCACTTCAAGAGAAAAGAGAAGAAATAAAGAAAGAAGTGCCTTAAAAAAAAAAACAACTCTGCAAGGAAATCACCAGCCCTTCTCCCCACTTTGAAACTAAAACACCAGTATCTAGGTTCATGCAGTCTAAATGCAGATTCCAGCAAACATTACAAGTATACACTTTTTGAAAAGCGAAAGACTAGGTATTTGAAACTTAGTTGTGCAGTGAGAGGTTGATCCTGCAGCAAGCTTTGCTGCATTACAGAATAGATAGACTCCTGCGCATCCTGCAGGTACATAAGCAGAGCCAAGCACCAGTCAAGGATTAATAT
Source organism: Apteryx rowi (assembly GCF_003343035.1). Taxonomy (NCBI): domain Eukaryota; kingdom Metazoa; phylum Chordata; class Aves; order Apterygiformes; family Apterygidae; genus Apteryx; species Apteryx rowi. The sequence continues at coordinate 1,148,850 of NW_020448219.1, read as the reverse complement.
TCAACCTTCAGAAGGATGGGGTCTGACCATACATACCCAAGTCTATGGTGCACTGCAATGTGTTTGACTGATGGCCATTTCTGTCTAACATCTCTGCAGATTTTCTTTATTTCAGTCTCTGCCATTGAAGTATATGCTTCATACTCCAAGTGAATCACTTTTTTCCCTTCAAAATTATTTCTTGTAGTACCTAAACACAAGTAAGTTATCAACTAAAGCACCAATATATACTGAGTAAAACCTAGGATCTCCCATCATGGCCAAGGTCAGCACTGTGCAATCACACTGTCCTCCCCTCATCTTGGCTGTGTAAAGAAATTCTTCACACAAGAGAAGTCTTTAACATTCCAGCCAGAATTTAGTCCACAGATTGTGCAAGTCTGCAGTCAGCAATGCCCTGGCTGGGCTGGAATATCTTTTGTTGTAACTGATAAGGTGCTATTATTGTATTTGCCCATGCTACATTTAAGTGCTCAGTATTTGGGAGCCCAGTGGCACTCAGGTTTGAGCACAAGTGGGTTTGAAGATCTATACCATCTACATTAAGCAAGAGGATAGAGCCATTAACCTTGACCTTCCCCAGAGCATTAGTTTACTTTCAACCAAGATCTGAGCAGCAGCAGCTTCCATACAGGTGAGCACATGTGGTTTGCATAGCCACAGTTACCCACTTCCCACCTGGAATGAGGGTGGGGAGTAATTCCAAGCAGTTCTGTGTTCCAAAGCTGCTGTTCTGCTGAGCCAGGATAGCAACACGAGCAGGGAAGCTTCTCACTACTTCCCAATGCAGCTGCGTAAGAGTTGCCATGGTCTTGTTCTAAATAATTCAGAGTGAATTTTCTAAATGTCCTGGGTTCACTCCAGAAATGCATTTATTTGAGAAGCACGAGTTTGGGGTGTGGGGCAATCTGGGTTCCATTTATTAGACTATTAACACACCCAGAGATCCAGCTTAGAGACACTAAACTCACCAATGAACAGAGACACTGCACCACAGTATGGTGAAATAACCAGCTCTGACACTTCATCTACAGAGAGCTTTTCAGACTTGAGCTTGATAAAATCTTTTGGCATGTCTTCACTTTCATCCATAGCTCACTAGAAGAACTGAAACCAAACAGATTCTGATGTTGTTTTTGGCAATACTAACATTTGCCAGTTGCTTTTATCCAGTACTGATGCCCCAGTTTATTCAGAAAACATGCACCACCTACTCACTCACCTCAAGAGACCAGCCTCCATGTCAAATTCACTTCCCAGCAGACTTGCTGAGAGAGTATTAACTGCAAATCTCAAGGGACCCCCTTTTATTTTTTAATGTGTATGGGATCCTTTCTGGCAGGAAAGTCTGGTCCAGTAGGACTAAATTAAAACTAGTCCAATGCCCCAATTTAACAGTACAGTCAACTAGTATGGACCATTTTGCTAGCAGATCTGTAAGACTGTCAACCCCTTCTGCATTTTATCCTGAAATCAAACACAGTTTACAACAGAGATTTCTAATAAAGAGAACTCTTGGGTTCTAATCCTAATATGCTTTCCAGGCCTTTTTTTTTTTTAAGCAGCAGACAATTTTTCTTCTCTAATATCTTTTCTCTTAAAAAGTAGCAGCAGGTTTTTCACTATTATCTTACTTAGGCAAGCTAGATGTCTATAGACAGCCAGAAACAACTACTAAAGCAGAACAAGACCTAAAAACCAAAATCAAAACAATGCCTGACCTCTCTGGCAATTTTCTTCCATTTACTGCATATGTGTTAATCATTTATTTGTGCAGCAGCTTACAGTTTCTGGTCAGCACTATGATTCTCTCCAGCAGGAAGCACAAGTTAAACTCTCTGAAAAGAGTGGGGGCGAGAGGGGGAAATGCACATCACATCTCTGGACCTAAACWAAAAGAGGAAGATTATACAGAATCCATGCGATATTTCAACACAGGATGATCCTTCATAGAAAAATAAACAAGAAGTGATACCTACAAAAGAGAATTTGGACAGATTCAGCCTCCACTAATTGGTGGGATGATGGCAACCTCATCTCCTGGGTGCAGGACCAGGAGCTGATCTCCAAGAAGCACGTACTCCTGCTGAACAGCAAAAACCACTTGATCCCGGATGACAGCAAGCCTGAGGGGGATTGGCAAGAGCACAAATAGGTTTCTAAATAGAGTGTTTGCATTTAACCATGAGATTTCTTTAAACAACAAACTGGTGCACAGCCTAGGGCAGCTGAGGTCAATACTTCTAAGACTTACACAATTCTGCTTCCAATATACTTCTAAAACATCAYACATAACAAACACCCACCTCCTACTCTTGGATTTTATTGTTGTGGGTTAGAAGCAACCAACTCAGAGAAATTTTAGAAGTCAGGAATTGAGTTTGTTACAGGCATTCATAAATGACATCAAAACTGACTGAGGTATACAAGATCCACTTCAGAAGCTTCTAACAAACCAGTAGGTAACTCAAAGGATACCAGCTATCTGATTCGGGATTAGAAGGAAATGTGTCCCCTGATTCAGTCTGGCTGGACAGAACAGTAATTTTCTTCCACAGCAAGAAGTGATGTGGGATGCTGTTCCTAAGATTTCATGGAGACTCAGTGGTCTAAGAGTTGCTCTTCTTGTGCAACCTCACAATTTATGAGGCTTTTGGTCTTTTGTACTTACAGATCTGAAATCTGCTGTTGCTAAGGAGTGGTAAAATGGATGACAGAGGAGATATAGTGTTTTCTGGCATCTGGATATGTAAAGCAGATCTTCTGTATATTTGCGTGGTCCTCACATCTTTGAGATCTTGATGTGACAGGCCACAGCTCTGGACACCATGAGGTAGGGAGTCTCTTTCATGACTAAGTTCAGTCATGCAGTGAGTATGAGGACAAAACCAGTAGGACAGAAAAGAATGCCAACACTTTACTTTGAAAGACGCAGGCATCTAATTACATTATTTGAGAGTACAGAGTGCAGCACAGACTGCAGAGAACTGTATTGCCTAGAAACGAGCAGGCAGACCAAAAGAGCCTGAGTAAAAATCATCTTATTTCCTACCAGCCAGATAGACAAAGCAGGCAAGGCACAGGCTGAGAGAAACACAGTAGCACTGATTCAGAGGACAGCCTGAACAGAGGGACTGTAAGAAAGTAAAGCAAGTCACTGAAGAACTTAGCACAACTAAGAAACTAAAGTGYTCATCAGAAGGATGGCCTCTAATTAGTGCCACTTCCAAGTTAATTCATTGGGGAAAATGGGTGGAACAGAAGAGCATTGTCAAGTATGCTCAAGCTGCAGTTTGAATATCCATTAGCAATGTGAATAGAAGTCTGTGGTCAATGCCCTACTATTATGTTGAGTTTTTCCAGAAAAGCTAGGAACATTTCCAAGAAGGCCACTGTGAAGTAACTACACATGCAAAATGTACTGCTCCAAGTCTTCATTCATAAAAGGATGAATTTGGCAAACTACAGCAAACTGAACAAAGGTGCTACTGCTTCTGACACCAACTGGAGCAGTAATGTAGGCTGTAATGTAGGCTGCAAAGTAAAATACGCTCATTCCTTACTGCCCTCTTCCCCCCAAACACACCTGGTCTGATTCTGTGTGAAGAAAAGGCCCCTGGTCTAACATTTGTTTAGAACTTCTCACTAGAAAACAGCTACCATTGCTGAACAGGTGGGTTTTTTTTTCTTTCCATAGCCATTAAAGGTACACCCAATGAAGAAGGGTGGTGCTGAAAGGAGGACTTTGGCACCTAAATCCAAAGTTATAGAAACTTGGGTGCAYTCAGCACTTAACCCTGAGGGCCTTAACCTCTGCTCTAACCTTTTTTTTTTTTTCTTTTTTTTTTAAACAAACAGGCTGTGCAGAGAGGTTGTGGAGTCTCTATCCTTGGAGACAGTCAAAAGCTGACTGGATATAGTCCTGGGCAACCTGCTCTAGGTGCTCTGCTTGAGTAGGGGGGTTGGACCAGATGATCTCCAAAGGTCCTTTCCAACCTCAACTGTTGTGTGATTCTGTACATCAAACTCACTATTGAGAGGATTGAGTGAATTACCTCAGCCTTAACCTGAGATGGAAATTCCTCAGCTGACATGCCCCAAAACTACTGGTACAACAAGCATTCTTACAGCACACCTAATACTCTTTCAGGGCCTGACTCCCTATGAAACGCAACGAAGACTCCTTTCGAGGCAGAGGAGGTTGAACGTCGCTGTGCCTATTTCTTATGTAAGGGTTGAGTGGCTGGAAGCCTGTGGCAGAGCTTGAGTTCCCTTCTTTACCTGCCTTCCAGAGACTGCCATAAGCTCAGACAAAGGGCTAGGCAGACAGAGAGAGGGAGAAGTGATCAAAAACACCTGCTCTTTATCAAAAATTTCTTCTTCATTGCACTGGCTGTGCTGGATGCCTTTTGGAGACATTTCCCTTTCTCCATAGACACCAAGCACAGGTTAGGTGCTCTACTGTCACCTGCAGAGTTGCTTCCACAGTGGCCCTCCTGGATGATAGGTCGCATATCTTACTTATGTCCAGCTTTTGGGAACATTTATTGGATCTAGGCTTTTCTAGTGTAAAGCTATAGAATTTGCAATCTGTCAAAAAGCATGCAGATTACAAGAGCAAAGCAAATCCCTTTTTTTATGATACCAAAATACTGACACATGTTCCAGCTCTGTATTTCTTTAGATAAACTGTTAAAATTTGCTGCACGCCGGCAGTAATTTTCCCGAGTACCTTGGATGAATCTTAACAATTTCTTCCCAGAGCTGCAGCGAGGTTATCTGTCGCGGTACGGACACGGTCTCGGAGCGCAGCCCTGCCAGTTCAGCACTCCTGGCAAAGTACAGCACCACCACCTGTTTAAGAAAAAAGGCGCCCTTCCGACTGCGAGCCCATGAGCACGCAGGGCAGGGAGGAGCTCTTGCGCGTTAACGTCTCCTAATACGTATATATATAATATATATATACACGCACACAAAAAAGCACGAAGCTTTCTTGTGTTTCTGCTGCTTTGGTTGTCAGAAGGAAAGGAAAGGAAAAAAAAAAAGACGGATTTTTTTGAAAATAATCGCGAACCCGTGCCTGGGTCCAGGCCTCGCACGCAGCCGCTGTGCGGCTCCTGCCCGCCGCTCCCGCCCGGCACCCGGCGGGGCTGGGAG
>NW_020448219.1:1103840-1143429 GCF_003343035.1 Apteryx rowi | reverse complement strand
CGGGGGCGGCGCGGGTCGCTGCGGGGCGCAGGGCCGCGCCGGGCCGGGGGCGGTGCGGGCCCGCTGCGGGGCGCCGGGCCGGGGGCGGCGCAGGAGCCTTTCCGCTGCGGTGTTTAACGCGAGTGGGAGCCGAAGCGGGAGACGGTGCTTGGGCGCCCCTGAAGAGGGGAGAAGCAGGGGGAGCATCGGGTGGGAGGCCATGGTCTCGGTTGCACCCCGAAGCGTGGCCTGTAATTTTGGGGAACAGCACCTTAAAAGGTGGATTTCAAATAGGATCAATCCAGTCTGTGTTGCATACAGCGTATATTGCACACATTATAAATCTGTAATATATACGTATAATGCATGTATAACGTATGTGAACCAAAGATCCGTTCAAATGTGTTGCTAAGAGATTTCTTGGTAAGTCCCTTTTGGTACAGGGACTGCCTTGGCATGATGTCACCTGTCTCCCTAAGGACAACTGTACGCCTTCAGCAATCACTTGCATGGAAAAATAGCACTGTGGAAGAATGGTAGCTAACTTTATGCAGTTTGGCACCGGGGAAAAGGGGAAAGCAGCATGGGGTATGTGACAGGTGCTGCGGAGAGATCCGCAGCAATTGGTGTACAGGCCACAACTGTGCCCCGAAACTGTCGTTGTGTGTAGCTAGAGTTATTTTTGTGCTGTTTACCAGGCAACACTTGTAAGCTCACGACACTCAAAACAGTAACTCCTTCTATCGCGCGAACCAGAGAGAAATCTGTAATTGTTATTAGGGACACAGAGTTTGCAATACATAAATGAGCATTTGTGATTCCAGCCAGGTAGTCAAGTGTAAAACATCCACCCTAGCTGGACTGCAGCAAAAAAGTGCCCTTAAAATAAGAGTTGCTATTCATGATTTCGAAAGATTGTGTTGAGAGCAAAGCAGACTGTTCTGCATAATAGTTCTTGTTTCTGAAGTACAACAGCAGGGAAAGCATCACAGTTTTACTGTGGAATGAAAATCAAAGTGTCAAAAAAGTTTTCCAGAGAACATGCAAAAGAAAATTACTTCCATGGAGTATTTTGTACCAGTTATCCAGTACACCGTGTCTTAATCCTCTGCTGTGAGGAACAAATGAGTTATTTTTTAAAACTCTATTCTTTTGTTTGTGAATGATTAACTGCTGTTACAAATTGAACTCTCTTCAAGACAGCATGTGTCAAGTGAATAAAATGCTTGCTTTCTTTTTTGTCAGGGCTGTGTAATTTTGGATCTATACATCTTAAATGAAATAGATCACTTTGACAAGGCACGCATGACCCAGTCAGTAGCTAGCAAGTGGCTGGCACATTTTTCCAGTGCAAAAGATGTGCCACAGGTGTCTGTCCTTAGAGTCAAGAGGGTGAGTAGTGAGGCTCAGCTGGAGCAAATTAGTCTCTCAGTCCACAAAACAGTGAGCTTTGAAAGATTTATCCCTGGATTTGGCATTGAATTTAGAATTAGGTCCACTGTGGAGTAAGGAGAGAGTAGTTGCAGGCAGCAAGTTTGTGGATTTTCTTTGTTTGTCCTCCAGCTAATGACTCACCTGCTCCTGTGCTTGACTGCATGTTTCAAAGGATGGGTCAGTCTTCATCCCTGTGTTGCGTGACTTGTGTTAAAGGCAGAATTTGGCCTCAAAAGACAGTAATAGAGTAGGATTTCTGACTCTTATCATCTATTAACTGTGTTCTAGAACCAACAAAGATAGGTTAAAAGATCCTAAGAAACAAAACGGGACTTAAGCTGAAGTGTTGTGGATGTCCAGAACAAAAACTCTCCTTAAATACCTCCTAATTCTGGAGATTTTTTCTTCATCCATCTTAAAGTTTCCTAGATATTTATGATTCTACTTTTGAAGATGCCTAGAACTGCCACAGTCTGAGATGCCCTAGGACATACATGCTAGCTCATACCAGAAACATCAGCCACCTCAGAAAATAGAGCTGTGACCACTACATTTCTTAGTTTGCAAAAGTGAGTTGTATTCAGACTGCTATTTTTTTGTTTTGTGTTTTTTGGGGGGAGGACAGGTATCTATGCTTAGGAGTTATAAAGTGAAATGAGAGGAGAGAACTTTCCTCAGCTCTGATGGAGGTACGTTAGCTCCATAGAGACTGGTATTTCAAAAACATCTCTTTCCTAATTCCTGTAGGTTATCTCCATATGCTTTCTCCCTTAACATACTGTCTGTTTTGGATCCTTCTTTGAAGCACTTATTTATCTTGCAGCTTCTGGTTTGAAGTGTAATTGTGAGTAGCTGCAGCATGTAATGTTTAGTTCTAAGTGTTCTTTATTGGGTCTAAAAATTTTAATTAGATCTTGTCCTAAGCCATGACCTTTGCTTTAACAATCAGATGTGTATGCATCCTCCCACACACATGTATATAGTAGCCTCTAAGATGAAACTTCTTTTGCATGTTTTTGAATTTTATAAGTTGTAATTAAGCCCTCCAAAGCAGACATTTCCTATTCTGCTTTGCAGACTTTCCTCATTTTAATAATGTTTAATATTAAAAAGAGCAAATCTTACTGTAAAGGATTCCCCTACACCACCAAAATAGAATGTGGCTTAAGAGAAATTCAACTCTAATAATGCCAAGGAGAGAGAATGGCAAGGGGCTGTTATTAATTTATTTCTTTATTGACAGCAACATACCTTGAACTTGAATATCCAGTCTGAACATACCCAAGGACTAAGGCACTGGCTCTGCAATGTGCTGTTCAAGAGATAGAATCACAGTAGAGCCAGTGAAAATTAGGTAGGTACACTAGTCTGCTATTACTAAGCTATTTTTGTAATAGTGTGTTATAAAATTTGGCACAAAACATGACTAGACACCCTGGGAAAGCCAAAGAGGAAAGAACTGGAGACATGTTATTAATCTTTATTTCTTTTTACTGAAGATTTACCTATGGTCACTGCAGCAAAAGTGAGTCTTTAGGACTGTACACAATTCTCTCTCCTCTAGTAGATTTTCTGTTTCTTTCCATTTCCATTTTGGATCGTTTCTCAGGACTGTTTGGTATAAATCTTGAATTACTGCTCTGAAGTCCAGATTTATACTTAGGAATTCTGCAGAGAACATCTCTTACTCCTGTTTTAGTGTCGTGATCAATTTTGCTATATTGGTGCTAGATCTGAATGCATCTGTGATACACATCAGAGACCTAGATGTTGATGCATAACACTATATTTAGAAGAACTGACACAAGGCCCTCACTTCATGGTTTCTAAAATTACCAGGAAAAATAAAAAATCATTATCTGGAATAACTTTTCCTTACCCGTTGCACCCTTCATTTGTCTTGGGTGACCAGCCAGATCTAAAGTCAGTTTAGCATTAACCCCCTGCTAGTGAGTTCATTTAAAGCAAAACAAAGCTGTTTGTTTGGCATAACCTAAAAATGGGGCAGATATAAGAGATATGTCATCATGAATTCCATTCTTTCCACTGAATTCAGTTCTGAATTTGGCCTCATACACATCAACAGTGGTAATAATCTGGAAAACATTTCCTTCCTGTTTTGGGAAGAAAGAGAGCTGTTCCTTGAGCTTCCATGGTGGAAGAGTGGGGAAAAAAGTGAAAATATGAATCTGTCTGAGGCACTATGACCTCTAGAATTCCTGTGTGTGAGGTATATATGGCCATTTGACCAATGTCTTTAACATTCCCCTTGGCACTCTTTGAAATTGTCTATTACAAAACAGATGGTGCACTAGTTACTTTCTGAAGGGCTAGAAGAGCATGACCACATCTGGAATTAATCTTTAGCTCCCTAAATCAATAGATCACCCAGTTTTAAGAGGGCCTTCCAATACAAATGCATTGCACAAGTACACAGAGAATACACAGCTTTAAGGCAGAGTATAAGCAGCCTGGAACTATAATTCATAGGCACACAACTCTTTCTGTTCAACTGTCTCATTTGTAGGCAAGTTCTTTTTACAAGCATTTCTTTTTATTTTCATTGAGCAACAGCAGTAAGTGAAATATGTAACTTTTAAAATGTGGTTTAAAAAATCCATAAATTTTCAGTTTTTGTATAAAGTATTTCCTTTTTTTGTTGATGGCTACAGTATTCCTAAAGAAATGCCTCTCTTCATTTTCATACTATCTTCTGCCTTAAAGCATAGCAGAACGTTGTATAGAACCAGTGTGTGCACAGCACCATGTAAATAGAACTAGCTATGGCATTTGGGGTGACCATTAAGCAGTAAAACATGTGCTGTATAGAAGGATGGGAAAAGGGCATTAGGGCATTCAGCTGATGAGGCTAGGGTAAAAACTCTTTCTACAATCTTTGATGCCTGTGCAAACCACAAGTTTTATCCCAAAGAACCTCACATTTTGAAGTGCATGATACTGAACTGCACGTACCTGGCTAGCATTTGGTCTGGAGAATCTAAATATTTGAAAAATCAAATTTCTTATCCATCATTACGGAAAAAAGTAGTAATGGCACAAATGCATTACTCGCTGCAACGGCCCCAAACTCCTGTAACAAAGCTGTGGTTAAGAGCAAAGAACTTTGAATACCACAAAATCTACAAGTCATGTTTCTAGTGTTATATTTAAAAGGATAAAACTTCTCTCCTGTCTCTAGTTTTTCTGTTGCCTTGTATGCTCTTTTGTCCTTCCTTTATATAGCACCTAGCACCTAGCTCAAAGAGATATGGAATACCTGCAGATTGATAACTACGTTGTTACTTTATATTCCCAAATTAATTTTTGGCCCTCTAATGACCATAATGTGTAAGAATTTGAAACACTACCCAAGGTAAAACATGTTTCACAATGTGGGTTTGCTGAAGCCAGTGAATTTTCATAGAAGCTTCGCTGGTCTCTGCGTGGTTGATGAAAATAAAATCAAATTCTTTACGCACCAGTTCAGAATTTGAGTTCAGAGGGTAGACACTTGCCATATCAGATTTCAGGTTGCAGCTACTCGACCTATCAATTATTTACAGTGACTGTTGCTGCTTTGTACAGCTTGAAAAATGCGGTTTGGCTCAAATTTTTACAATATTTCATATCACTATTTATCATCTTTACTTACCTCTGGAAGTTCATACAGCACAATCGTGATAGATATTCTGCAAATGACAGTCGAGCTTAATTTTAGATTCTGATCGTATCAAGTTATGAATCCTTTCAATACCAGTTAAATTATTCCAGTTGTTTTGCTTTCAGTCTTTTCTTTACACCTGAAATGTAAAGGTTATTTAGCTGAAACTGTAAAATGTTGGGCTTGTATTTAAATATGCTGATTAATTCTATATCTCAAGTTTAGCATTTTTGAGAAATAGGGTAAAAGTACATAAACTTTTGAATCATTTCACAGTAAGCACTCCAAAGATGAAATGGTAGAAGATGTTCTTCACAGACAACTCCTGTTGTAGACAATTAGAGACACTGCAGGTATAGCTGCACTGACCCTGGCATGGCATGTTGGCAGCAGCTTGGAACAGGCCATGTTCCCCTAGCCACCTGCTTGCCATCTACATAGGAGCCTTGCTGATAGTCTGCAGATGTTGATCCTAGCACATACAGTATATTCATAGTGGAAGTATCATATGCTTTTCACTCACCTGTTTTGCATATTTCCAGAGATACATGGCTAGATTCTGAGTGATAATGTCATTATTCCACTGAGGCTGATCAAACTGGAATAATGTCCACCTGACAATATGCACTGTGCATATTCAACTCTTCCCTGGGTTGGCTGACAACTGGAATGCTTTCTTTGTAAATAAGAAATGTGTTTTTCCAGAAAAGATTATATTCTGTTGAAATTTTTGCAAACGATGGAAAACAGTTGTGTGATTAATTCTGAAAGTTAGTCATTGATAACTTTTACTTTTTAATATGAATCAGTAGTTTTTGTGAGGGAGATAGACTGTGGCTTTGTGGTTAAGAATGAGTTGAGTTTTGTACTTCACATCTACCTTAGGAGCCATGCTATATTCTGACATCCAGCTAGGAGATTCTGCTTATGACTAAGTAATTTGGAATTGCCCACACTGCAAGTAAGTGATAAAAGGTCATCTTCAGTAAAGTATCAAAATTTGTGTGCAAAACCAAGACTGTAAAGTTCCTACTGCTTTGCTCTGACTAAAAGATTAATTTTCTATATATAACAGTACTCACATCCACATGAGGGCACCAGCAGACATCTTTTTCTCAGACCAATGTGTAATCTGTTTCTGGAATGAACATGTCAGTCAATAATCATGTCAAACATCTTTATGCATTGCTAGAGAAAAGATTGATCTGTTAAATGTTGCAATTTGCAAAGTTTACTGTACTGTTTTTTGATTCTTAGAGAAAAAACATTTTGGCTTTCCCTGCATTCTACTATTAACAGGAATCTTAAAAAAAAATTATAAGCACACAGAGCTGGGAGGTTGCATTTTTTAAATAAATAAAATTGAAGTACTATTTAATCCAGCTGCATAAGGGCATGTATGTAAATTCTAATTAAAATTGGTAAAGTTTATTATGTCTTAAAAATTTATTATGTCTTAGCTTTGAAAGGAGAAGAAAAATCCCAATTTTAACTTCATTTTTATTAAATCCACAGAAATATGCAGACAACACCCACTCCATTTGTAGAAATTATACAAAAAAAAGCAAAGAGCTATTATTTTTGCTGTACTCAGGGTTAGACCAAGGATTCAGGACCAAGATTATTCACTCCCTTTTCCCACTGAACTCAAGAACAAATTCACCAACGTAAGTATTGCACAAGAATGGTCATGTTTTGTCTTTCCACTTTCAAATTGCTAGACCATCAGAACTGAAAAAAGCTTGACTCTTTCTTCGGTGGGCCGGCAGACTGCATGCTGCAGCGAGCATTGAACAATATATTAGTTAAGTAAGGAATGTTACGCCAAGTAGACTGCAGGGTTATTTGATAGAGATGACTGCATACAACATGAAGTAATGCAGAGGATGTTTTTCTTCTAAATCAACTAATAGCGTTCTAAAGGACAGAAAAACTTGACAGGAACTTCCAAACACTTAGGAGGGTATTCACAAAAGTTGGCTTAGCCTAGTGAGACTAATCTCTGTAGACTCTAAGCAGTCGAAAACTATAGGCTTTTCCAAAGAGTGGTTCAGAAGAACTGAATTAACTTCTGCTTGCCTCTGGCTAAAGCCTGTTTCTCCATTGATTGTTGGGGTGGTCTGGAGAAATTAGCCTCTCTGGGCTAAACTTGGTCTTAGTGAATACCATCTCCTGGTGACAGAGCAATAAAATAGCATTATTTAAAGATTATAGATACTATGGTATAGTATAGTTCTCTGTAATGGGGGAAGAATCTTAGAAAATTTTTGCATCCTCAACAGGAAGCTGAAGAGTTGGAGCACTCGGTGTGCCAGGATCCATTTGGTGCATATGAGTCACAGCCTCTTGAGTCAAAGTGGTACTGACAACTCAAGATTTCAAAGGCATCACTGGAACTGGAAGAGCTACAAGGTAAGGATGAAAAATAAAAGGCCAAAGAGTGAAGTTGTAGAATAGACTGGTGGCAAAACCAGCTAGAATAGCTCCAGTTTCTGTGAAAGCTTCTGAGCTGAGGTCTTGCAGAAAGGATGGGAGTCATTTTACCTAATTTTAGCTGTCCAAGAATTATTTAGCTAACCTTAATCTGTTGCCTAGGCTTCTTCTATAGTTAATAAAGAGACAGAGGCATCTCCCTAAAGCAGTTCAGCTTGCTCTTTCACACCAGCCTAACTTTGCTATTTAGCTGGTAAGATATTTCCTGTTTAGAGGCAACTGTGGAGCTCCACTGACTATAGAGGTATCATCTGTGACTAGATTAGAGTAGACACCTAACTTTCAGACAGCTGAAGTAAAGTAATCCCATCAAATTGTAAGTGGTTTTGTGCACTTACAGCTCGTGTCCAAATAATGGTCACTTTTATATGGCTTATACTGAGAAAGTTCTAATAGTTGAATTATCTGATATTTAGTACCTGGAGACACAAAAGCAAGAATTTAGTCAAATGTATCTTCACTTAGGGAATGGATGCTATTTCTGTTTCTTCTAAAAGTAGGAGTTAGCTGGGCTGTTAAGATGTTCTTAAACCTCCTGACCATTTGGCTATTACATCTGTGAGGGCAAAGGAAAACCTGGGAAACTATAACCCAGGCAGACAGTCAATCTTGGATAAAATAAATGAAGACAGAAGAAAGAGCAGATTACCCAGCCTACCTGGCTTTAAAGATCTTCACAGGCAAGCCTGGTTAAATTTTTGCTGAAGAGATTCAATGATAAAGGTAAGTGGACTTTCAGCTAGCCATTCTCAAACTCTTTTTCTCACTTTTCAGCTGGTAATATTCTGTACCATATTACCAGTTTGAAAGCTGCTTGCTAGGGCTTCTGGGAATTCCTGAATCTATTCAGCACTTTTTTCAGTGATATTCTAAGAAAAATAAAATTAATGACACAAAGATTGGCAAAGCAGAAAGTAATGATGTAGTCAAATGCAATGCAGATGCTTAGTCATACATGGCTGAAAAAGGAATGCGGTCCTTGACCACAGAACAAGGGTCCTTGTACTGGGAAACAATGTCTTTGGCAAAAATGTAGAGGTCATAACAAGAGAGGTCATACATGGTAATTCCCTGTGCAACTCTCCTTGCTACAGATATTCAGTGAGAACATGGATCTTGTGTACATAGTGTTTCCCTTCCTTAGCACTTCAGCTCACAAATGCAGTAAATGTGGTCAAATGGACAGTTTCACAAACTGACACAGAATGTTTTAGCATGAGGTTGGTGTGATACAAGCTATTAAGTCTCCTAAAAGGCTCCTGCTTTTCCAGTGCTATATTTGGAGTAATGCTATTCAATAATTAAAATGAAAATTGACAGAAAAAAAGTGTGTATTAAGAGAACACTCTTTCCATGTGCAGAGGCACTAACATGTTTTCCATATGCTAACTCAGATAACTTACTAGATAGCTCTCTGGTGGAGATCAAGTTATGGTGGTAAACATATTGGATTGTTTGGTAAAGAAACTACCGTTACAGAAATTTTTTCCAGCTGCCAGGTAAAGTCATACGTTTATTACTATAAATGATAATTGAGCAGAATTGTGGTGTGAGTTTTTTTGTTTTTTTGTTTTTTTAATGCAGGGTACCTCCCAATTATTTTTTCTCCAGCACCTTCCAGACTCAAGGCACTCTTCCCTTTCCTTAGTCTACACTTCTCCTGGCCTCCTCAGAATTCTCTTTCAGCTTCCACTCTATCCCCACCATCCGGGCACTGCAGCCCCTCTTTCCAGGCAGGAGCAGGACCTGGACATACCTGCCCCCACCTGTTGTTTGCTCTGAAGGACAGACACCAAAGGCACTTTTTCCTTGCCTTTTGAGGGAAAAGACACACTAGACACACTGCAGAATGCTTCAAGAGTGTGGTAAAGATATTGCCCGTAGCAGCTTGAGAGACATGTAGTCTATACTGATACACAGCAACTTTAGGGTTCTGGGAATTGCAAACTTGGCTCTCTTTAAGAGATCTGATCTCAATCATATTCTGCAGGACTGATATAAATGGAAAGTAGGTGTTGATTAAAATAAAGCATGTCTGTGTCCATAAATTTGACGCTCAGAGATATAGCCAATACTGAAACTCAGGTTTTCCTGGCTATTCAGATTTTATAGCTAATCCTAAAAGTAGAGTCTTGTCATTTTCTCTCAAACCTGTATCTAAACAGTGAGAAGTAAAAATAGCTGGAAAGTTTGGATCATGCAGTGTCTGCTTAATACACGAAGCGTGGTATCTGCAGCTTGAGTTTCACTCAGTTTTATGTGCTTTCTGCAATAAAGACATTTGAGTCTTTTATGAAAAATTTGCACTTACAAGTCTTATCAAAATTCACAATACTCTTTAAAGTATTGCAGATAACCTATTTTCTTATAACAAGCAAATACAGTTTCATCAACTTAATGCTAACGATTACTGACCTTGTATTAAAAGGCTAATGAAAGCATTTTGTTACCATACTATGTTTACATTTAACATCTTAATTCCATAAGCACTTTCAGTAGTGTAGCCAGCCTCACCATCAAATGTGGTAACTGCTGAAAACCCTCCAGTCGAGACAAAAAAAGCTTTGCAAAGAAGGTGTATTGGTTCACCATGCAGCTGCATGGACATTGATGCCAGTGTGAGAGAGGCAGTACAGGTGGGAACAAGCAGTGGAAAGGTGGGATCATTTGTTGCAGCAGTAGTGTGGGATTTATGCCAAAATAAACTGCCCATGGAACTGCCGACTAAGAGTTGCCAATATAACAATGACATGTAAGTAGAAACTCACACTGATAAAGTCTTTAGTTAGTCATTCATAAATTTAAAAGCAGGAGTGTAAACCCAGATGTCAGAAGAACTTCAGATGTCTAATACCAGAAAGTAATTGTTCTCTTAGTACCAAATTTAAAAAAGAAAAAATTTGGAAACCTCTGCACAAAGATAGACATGCTCTAGTCAAGAAAATGAGAGTGTAAGTTAAGGAAATTGAGTGCATTTCATGTGTCATTCATGCTTCAGCTGACCTGTACACCTGGGGTCAGGGTGCCAGTGCACCCAGACATAGGCTGTGATTGTGGGAAGATCCAGAGGTAGTACCTCTGAAATAAAATTGTCCTACATTTTGACAATAAATGAGTTTTAAACTCTAAGATTGGTTTATCAAATTAACAGCTCAAAAGTGATTAGTTGAGCTAAAGAAATGATATTAGACGTTATGAGCAGAAATGTCTAGAATATCAAATAGCCTCCTGACATTAAGTGAGAGTCTATAGATTGCTCAACTAATCTGGAATAAAGCTTTCACTGTAAAAGTAAACTCTCCAAAGTAGAAATTGATATGGAATTTCCTTTGGGCTCAGTAGTCGGATCTCAGACCTGGGAAATGAATGTGATCTATAAAAAACCTAGTATGAGCTCAAATGCCACACTGCCTCCTCCAGTGACCCCAAGGTAATCATTCTTTTCTGCAGTGCTTCCGTTGCAACTATTTCTTTGGTAAAAGAATCTTGGGAAGGCTTCTCAGGACTGAGGGAAAATCCCTCATTTTTAGACCTGTCCTCCTGAACTCCTGTCTTAGTTTCATATAGCTCAGCATCAGTCAAATTTAAAACTAGTCATGCTCAGTTTTGAACCCTTTATTTTAAAGATTGAGTGGTATACACACTCATCCACATATATGATTAGCAGAAGCCTATAGCTCACAAACCTATAGTAGATCTGAGATTTAGATTTTGTTCTTTCCCTTGGACTTGAACAGAGAGAGAAACTTTTTGTCATTTCTTTTAAAAAAATAGTTGCTCAGTATAGTCATGCTATTCCTCTCCAGCAAGGAGAAGAATGGGAGTTTACTTATTCATTCAACTTGGATGCTGCAGCCTAATTAGTTTTACAATCCAACTTATGTGTGAGAAGGGATATGCTGTAAGTGAGGAACTGTGGTTTGGGAATCATTTCTACTGTCTAGTCTATTTTTGGCTCATTTGATGTGTGGCAATCCTACTTTTGTAAACTCTCATGGGATCTCAGAGATTGTGAAACTGAAGGTGACAGGGCCAGAATTAACTTCAAGCAGTTGTGGACCAGACTCAGTATCATTTATACCTCCTTCAAACCTGTTTTATGTTCTTACAACTGTAAAATTCCCTCTTTGTGACCCACTGGTGTTGGAGAAAATGTTAAGCTTATGTTTGATGCAAATTGCAGTCCCACTTTAACTATACAGACGAACTATACAAGACTTTTCCCCTTCGCATAGCACTGATACTTGCTGCAGAATTCTCCAAGAACTCACATACATAGGTCATAAATGTCTTGGAAATTCACTAGCCTTCCCTATAACTGAGGATGATGATGAAGCCGCCCTTCTTCACTTCACTGAGCAATTCCAGATGAATAAAATTCCCCTGGTGGCATGGAGAAATTTGCCAAATATACAGAAGGAACAGTAGGTATTGATAATACAATATAATAATTTTTGCAACTATTTCAAGTTCAGTACTTGGTGAAAAATGCAACTGGGTAATTCCCATACAACTTCCCTTTAGCTGTTAGTATGTACCAGCAGTACTGGCCACTACATCAGTATTACATTTATACACAGGGAAAGAACAGGATAATCGCTGTAAACGTCTCAGGAAACACGGATCAATGGCAGAATCGATTTAAACTGACCTTGACAATGAAATGGTTTCGTTGCAAGTCCCTGCAGCCAGGGCCTGTTAGAATAATCTTTTATTTTCATTGTTGTTTTTGAGACACTGAACATTTTCAACCTTGAAACAGAATGAACTGCCAGGATTGTAGTTGTTTTGAGTAAATATTCCCAGAATTTCAACACACCATGGATGGTAATGACGTCTCTTTTAATGTTTGTTGTCCGAATTCCAATACACAATGCTGAGTGTAAAACACAAAACTGCAGGTTACTCTGCAGCAGAATTATGCAAAGAAAACAAAAATCTTAATAGCTCTATTACCTTCCTCTTTTATTTTAGTTTACCTCCAGCATGTCCAGAATTTCTAGCTATACCAGTTAAAGAGGTTACTCTTCCAAGAAGAACAGTTTTTTCAAGGGCAAAATTAAAGAAGACTAATTCCTTAACATACATCTTTAAATTTTCCAGAAAAAAAATCTTATTGTTTGCATCTTTTCCAGGAAAGGCTTAGGCTGGATTTGATTTTTATGTTTGGGGGAACAAGGACTGGACCTCTGAAGCAAAAAATGTTGCCCTCAAAGGGCTGTCTACCTTCAGTGCAAGGTAATTGGACAGTTGGAGCAATATCCATTCCCATCCCTCTCCCAAAAAACACCTACTGTTACTCCAAGAATTATCCCTTGAAGCAGATAATGAAAATATTTGTACAGTGGGATTGGTCAAGCACTGGAAGAGGTTGCCCAGAGGGGCTGTGACATCTGCGTCTTTGGAGAGATACAAAAGTTGACTGAACAAGGCACTGAGCAACCTGATCTGACTTTGAAAACAGTTCTGATTTAAGCAGGGGCTCAGACCGGATGGCCTCCATAGGTCCTTTCCAAAGTAATTTTTTCCTATGATTCTATTATTTTGAGGACTTCCACAGAAAGTATTAGTTCCTTCAACTCCTAACACTTCAGTTCTCAGCGGATCCCTGTGCTCAAGACCATGCATTTATTGCTTGCATGAACTTGATAGCCCTTATTAATCAGTAAAATAAAATACCTAACTGTAGAGGAGAAAATGAGACAGTCAGAGGATTTTTACAAGTTATGTGAGTGTTTAAAAAGCTGGACACCTTTCTCAGGAGCTAAGAATTGAATAGTCTTGATCACCAATAACAGAAGGTGAATTTCATTTCACATGAACTACATTTATATATAGCAGCCTAACGTCATTGTCCTAAATGGGGTTGACACTCATCTGTGTATTGTTGAGACCAGAACCAGGTCACTGTTTCTCAATAATTTGGATACCAAATTACTTCTGTGTGCTGGCTGTTCTGACTATTTTCAAGTGCTCAGTAGTATTAAATGTTTGCAGAGAAAACAGCAAGTGCATATTTTTCTTCAACTGAGGCATGGTCTATATTTTTGCTTTCTGTCCAGGTACTGGGCTGGCAACTGTGCCCAAAGTTCAGGGATCTTCCTACCCCTTTTTTTTTTCTCAGCCTCTTAGATAGTAAACTATTCTGAGGTGGCAAATGTTATTTTTATATCTTTGTCAGAGAGTAGGAGACCTGTTTCCACTATTTGATGCCTTTTTGTGGGTTTCTTCAGACCTCTCATGATTTTTTTCTTGCTAGCTATGTCGCTTGGGATATAAGAAACAAAGACTGGCACATTCCTTGACTGTAGTGCTGAGCAGTACTGTGGCTTTTCTGGTTACCATATGTCCCAACACACAAATGCATGGTGCCAACTCATGCAGCTACATGAGCTATGCTACTGGCTGAATAAAAGTGTCACACAGGATTCAGCTGCATCACTTTCTTGGCTGCTGGCCTACACTTTTTCCTCCTGTTCTTTCTCAGTTTTATGTATTTAGAATTAAGGTTTGTGAGGCATGAACTGAATGCAAAGGCCCTATTCACCCAGCTTAACTGAGAGGCCTGAATTAAGAGCATATTTTTCCTAGGCCACCTTAACACTCCTTTAAGAGAGAGACATTTTCATGGGGTGTTTAGAGGGGAGAGAAAAAGAGGTGCTGATCTGAGGAGGTGACAAACAGAAAGACAGGGAGATGGAGATGAAGGAACAGTAGAAAATCTTGGGATAGGAGAATATGCATTTGAGTATTTTAGAGGAATTTAGAACTTCTAAATCCTGCCTGAGTTGTGTAGGGTCTGCCTTGACACTAACAGCTGTACCACACACTGCCATGTCCTCCAGCCCCTTTGCTCTGTTACAGAATGGAGTCTAGCATGAGTTCAGAAATAAGGGTTATTTGTAGGATTCAGATCCAGATTTGGATTTGACATCTCCATCCCCAAGACCGGAGGATAGACTGACTCAGAAGTACAGAAAAGGTGAAGCAAAAAAGAAGAAATGCAAAACTGACTGAAAAGGAAATTATGGAAGATGTGCCCTTCTGGATTCTCTCTTAGTTACATATTTCAAGATCATGTATTAGCTGTCATTTTGTCAATATTTAATAATCATCCACTAGCCAATAGCAGGTGCCTCTCACTAGCTTCCCTGTCTCGGGGTCAAAGAGAGCTTCCTGTAGCTTCTGTCCACTTTATCAGGCATTGTCCATATTTTTTCTAAGACTTCCATCTTTTTCAAAGCAAGTTCTGCAATGGTTTGGGACTATATCTGTCTCACTGAAGCTTTTGTGCATGAATAAGCTCTGTGGATCTGACGAACTCCTGCTCCTGCTGAGCRCATGTTTGGGGGCATCACATGTCTTATTAGAGACAGACAGTGTCTTTTAACATTTTAAATTTCAGTGTTTTCTTGAAGACATTTGGCTTCATCCATAAAATTTCATGCAATTAATATTCTGAATCTACATGCCAGACTGGCTAGTAGGGGAGGGAACAGGATCTAGTGATAGTGCTTACATTCTGTCTTAGAGATTTCCTAGTTTGTCTCTGACCATCTATTTTTGTCTATAATTATTCCACTATTAACCTTGTTCTGATACCAGCTTAAAATTTTATAAATATGCAAATAGAGGTGGGCGCAGTCCAGTCTGAACATTTGTGTGTATGTTTGTGTGTTTATCTCTGCCTCCATGTGTGAGGTTTATTTCTGAAGAATCCAAACCTGGATCCAAATTCTAAGTCCTCAGATGGTCCCTGTCACTGCAGTAGGCTAAACCAAAACAGCCAAGCACAACTTTGAAGACATTTAGATTCTAAATCCTGATCCAAATGACTTGAATTCCTCTTGCTTTCCCATCCCTTTAATCTAGATTAAAGATAAGATCTTGGGAGCACAGGAAGAAGAAAAGAGAATATCAACAGTTGATACTAATTGCCCTCTTCCAATCCCAGAAGAATTCTCAAAATATTTAGACAGTATAATGTGAATAACAGCATTAATAAACTAAATGTGAGAAAGAAAAAAACCCAGTAATTACAGCAAAGTTTAAACATCACATCTGATATGTAACAAAGATCTCTAAATATAACAGATAAAAAAGATAAAACCAAAACCGTAGTAAAGAAAAAAAATCAAATCAAAGCATTGTCCTTAGTGCCATAGAGGTCACATGGATTAAATAACTCTAATGTCTTTCCAAAAAGAAAACATCATTAAAAGCCTGGAAGAACTTAGTTCTGAATTAATTCTTCATCAAAATTCAAAGCACTTCCCCCTCCCTTCCATCCCAACATTTTTCCTAAGGCCTCTTGCTTGACCTGTAAAAACATGTAATTGTCATAAACAAAAAACAAACTTCTGACCATTAACAGAAGATTAAAACTTTGCAAGAAATAGCATGGAGTAATCAAACCTTAAGCCAAGAGTACAGTTCAAGGTCTGAAAGAAGCTCTATAAATATAAACATATGGAATTTCTTGGATTTATTATTATTGCYATTACATACTGTGTTTCCTAATTAATTGAATTTATTAAATTTCAGTTACTAGCATGAAGCAAATTTGTTTGTTTTACAGGTAAAATAACTATTTATTCTTCATGGCAGTTCTGCAAAGTAGTAGAACCCAAATTTTTACCAGCAAAAATTGTTAGTTAGTTAGTTGAACTAACTTGATTAGTTCAACTTGGTTAGTGGAACTCAACCTTTTGGAAAATAACATGAGTCATACATAATTCTTCTTGTACTGGGCATGAATGGACAAATCTCTTCAAACCACCTTAATTCTTTGCATACAAGGCATCTGGGCAGACTGCTGTTCAGCATCGTCTGCCCGGCACTCCTTCCTCCCTCCTGCTGGAACCTCCTCACTTATTTCTTTACTGCTTTGCGTCTTCTGATTTTCTTCCTCTCTTTCATCAGTCAGCTCAAACAAAGTGAAGCAGTGGAGTTTAATATACTTCACTCTAGGGTTAGCCAGTATATTTTTTGTGTTTTTTTGCTTGTGTTTTCTTATGAGAAGTTACATTTCAGTGCAGCCCTACAATATTTTCATTGAGATGAAGCACTGGGGGCATTTCCATTGAGATGAAGGGTATGCCACAATTTTAAGACTGTTTCTCATGTGGTTTTTCAGTGACATATATATTTTTTTCCTGTAAAAGAAAAACACAACAAAGGGAATTGTCCTGGGGAAAATGCCACTGAGATACTGTTAAGAAGTCTGACTTAAAGCCAAGTAGCATATGCAGAGTGAATGCTCCATCCACCCATTGTGCTTGCAGCCACAGGGGGCTGAGAATAATACCCTATGTGATTTTAACCAGTGTGGTAAAAATATTTTGGTATGGCTGCCTTAGTTTCTGAAATTAGAGGCTTTAGCTTTTAATCTAATTTATATTATATTATTTTAGTGTAGATTTTTATTTCTATGTTAACACTGTATTATTACGCGCTTTAAAAAGAGCTGCAAAAGGTGTGCAACATGCTGCTTTGCATAGGGCAGCATTAACAACTTTAATCCAGGTACCACTCTTATCACTGCTGATAAGGAGTTGGGCACTTCTAGATGTTCTGGCCATGGTGCAGTACTAGCTAGTTCTTTGCCCAAAGAGCAGCCTATGAAGAGCTATTTTAGCCTAGTGTGATTTTGGGTTATCTTTTGACTGTTTTAAATTGGACTAGGAAAAAGATACATTTCAGACATGGGCCAGAATCAGGAAGGTGAAAAGAAGAATCACCTTTTTTCAGTTTTAACTTCCCTGTATCCAGAAAAGTGTGATTTACCAAAGAATCTGATCCATCTCTGACAGTTTTTCTTTTCCCTTCATCTGAAATAAGGATAATAATTTAGGGCCATGTGATAGCTTGGAAGTGTGGAAGTGCAAAGTGAAAAGGGGACACTGTGCTGTGCTGGGCGATCTTCCAGGGAACACATGCTTTAAGAGATAGAGAACTGGCATAATCACTGCCTCTGACCGATGCAGAAAGTGATTCCTGAAATCACAACTGCCGTCCTGGTCTTTTCTGGTGGCAGTGCAGCAACATGCTGTCTCTTGCTTGGGGCTTGGAACAAATCCATGATTCAGCCTTAAGGAAAGGAAAGTTTGTTAGCGAGCATATTAACTACAACCTTCAAAACAAAACTTATTTTTTTGTCACAGAATGCCTGTAGATTTATGAGTCCTTGGGAATACAATAAATTAATCACAGTAGTACTTGCTTGTCTGTGTGAAGATTTGCAAAACAAGTAATAAAGTGTTGATGTGATTTTTGTACTTGGAAATCCTTTAGATCATATTCTGGATCTAGTTTCCTACTTTAAAATGAGCTATTCTGGAATACAAGTAGAAAGCCAGCAGAGCTGATATAGAAACTGGTTAGAATTCAAGAGTCACAGTCACAAGTCCTATCAAAAATCATTCAGATCCTAAAGTCAGTCTTCATTGTATTTATTCTGTAGCTGAAACAGTCTTCCATTAATTTTACAAAGACTACATGGTACATTGTATCGCATCACAAAGAACTAGCTAGAGAAAAGAGGATTATTAAAACTCGTAAGCACTGACTTTCCAGTAAAATAAATGGAAATAACAAATGGTTGTGTTTTATCTCTAAAATAATGAATAATTGAATAGAAACTTTCCATTTAAGAAGACTCAGATGTTTTTATTAAGACTGCTAAAAAGCCTAACAAACTGTTTCAGAATTTGCCAAATTACATCCATCTGCATAAACTGATAAAATATAAATGATCATTTCTAGTAGTTCTGAAGAGACATTAATTCAAAAGTTGATATATTAAGCATACCTCACAATCTAATTCAGTTCTTACTCTTCATCTCACTGTATATTAGAAAATACATTGTTTCCCATGATGCATGCTGAAACTGTAGATGTCCCTGCATTCTCTAGCAATGCCAGCCTGAACTCCTAGGGACTCTCATGCTATCTGCATGCTACATTGCCTCTTGAAGGAGTCTGTTTTCTCCATTGATGATATTGCATTGCTTTTATTTTTGGCAAGGTTCTTTCAGCAGAGTGACATGATGTGAAATGGAATAATTTGGTGAAATACAATAAGTTAATAATAGTGTTGTACACAGAGCACCCCTTTCATCATGACAGATCCCAAAGAGTTTTACAGACTGTACATATAAAAATCATTCTTCACCCACCACTGAAAYGCTGGGGAAGAATAGGGTAACCATACTATGCCAGAAATAACAGCTTTTTTGAGGAAAAGAAGTTAAGAAAAATGTCTTCATGTGAAACAATAATGGGAATATTTGAGGAGGCAGGATCTAATTACTAGCATTTGCATTTGGTCAATGTGTTTAAAGGCTTTCTTGTAAATACATGAATTAGCAATGGGTATCCATGAACTTTTCATTTGCCACAAGTTCTTATGTCTCCATTTCTCCTTTTCTCAGAAGCAACACCTTAAATAGCAGGAAAAAAGTTATCTATTTATGTTCAGGTAGAATCCTGTCAGATCAGAATCTGGGTCAGGACATCATTCAGTGCAATAAAATTGTGGCAAATAACATTGGCAGTGGCAAAAATGATTTGCATTTGCTCTCAATAGTATGTGATACATATACATCCTTTGATGTCAAAGTCAAAGGAATTGTAAACTATATACATATACAGTATAGATTTATCGTCCTCGATTTTAAAAATACAGTTAGGTTGCCATAAGTCATCTTAGCCATGATAATTGACTGTGTGTGTTTTCCTAGCCTTTACTAGTCACAAAGTCATTGAAAAG
This sequence comes from Apteryx rowi, assembly GCF_003343035.1. NCBI lineage: Eukaryota > Metazoa > Chordata > Aves > Apterygiformes > Apterygidae > Apteryx > Apteryx rowi. The sequence goes on along the minus strand of NW_020448219.1, from coordinate 1,124,092 downwards.
AACTTAAACTTCTTCCTTTGCAGACTAAGTCTCATTGGCCTCTATTTGCTTTGAGCTAACAGCACTCTCCTAGACCGTTAGAGTGGCTCATTTGACGCATTGGACACTTTGCAGCCTGATCATGTGCTCTTGCTGCAAAGTAATTTTGAAAAATAAAAATTATAATTTGAAGACAATTAGAGAGAGATAGATGGATCATGATATCCCTCCTTTGATTCATGCATAGATATTGGTACAGCATATTAATCAGCACCATTTGGTGCTATGATGAAATACAGAGAGTAAATATAGCCAAGTGTAAGTAAGGAATTTGTTCATTGCTTCTTGAAAACTTGTAAAATTGATGTAAATTGGCTTGGAAGTGAATAGGCACATGATTAGAGCACTAGCTGAAGGGTCATAAACAAAGAGTAACAGTTAATGGCAAGAGACCAAGCTGGTAGTGAATTATCCATACAGTGTCATAGGGATTAGTCTCACTGCATGTCAATATTTATTCAATGGAGGAGGGTAGTAAAACTACAGTAATTAAATCTGCAGATGGTAGAAAATAGCTAGGTGAAGTAAACATGAAGGAAGTTGGGAGAAATAGTAACAATCACATTGAGAGGTAAGGACTATGGGCTGGAAGTATTAAGTTGTGATTCAGCCTGAAAAAATGCAAACTAATATAACTACAGAACRTAAGACTTTCTGAAGATTAATAAATCTGACAGGTAGTAACAATGGACAGAAGTTTAGATACATGTAATGTGATCTAGTGGCTAAATAAAAAGTATGATTCAGGGCTACACACTCAGAGAACAACAAAAGGCAGTAAGGGGCAGCAGGGGCTGAGCTGCAAGTCAAATTTGAAAACAAAATTCTATCTGCACCTTTGACAAGGAGAGCTGACTGTGTTGGATAATAACCATCCAGCATGTCTGAACTCAACACAATCTGAAAAGCGAAAGAGATTACTCCTGTGGATTTTTTGACCACTGCTATAAGGAAATTCTCTTGTTCCTTCCCTCCTTGAGGCCTCTTTTGAATTTCTGTTTCATTGATATCACGATAGTTACCTTCAAGTTCTGATTGCAAACCTATTCCCCGTATCTCAGATTTCACTCTCCAGCTTATTCCAATCTTCCATTCTGTGAAAAAGCCCTATAGGCTATAAAAAAGGAAATAAATATTTTTCATAGAATTTGTGCCAACTCTACAGAATTCCCTAGCCTGAACAACCTCCCAGCAAAGACTGTCCTGGGGGGGTGAGGAGGGGAATGCAGCAATTAAGGTTTTAGTCTGTGATCAGGAAGGCTTCAATTCATACCCTACTCAAACCCAGATCACCTATTTGATCCCAGCGTGTTCTGGCTCTCATTCCTCACCCTTAACATGGATTTATTAGTCCCTCTCTACATCACAGGGGTCTAGTGAGAATAAATACGCTACAGATGGCAAAGCACTCAGACATTAGAGTCCTGACGGCCAGAGGAAATCAAAAGTCTTATCCATGTATCTGTCGTTGGAGTCATTTGAAAATGAATGGACAAAGCTCAAAGCTTTCAGAGAACATGCTAGAGACAATTGCTTAACTTACAGCACATATTTTATTCAATGAATTTAATTTCCCTTATGTGTATGAATTGCCCATGAGTAGTTTAGGAATACATGCATTCACACCCCACCAGGAGGACAGTTTAATAGAAGGCAGGCCTTGTGCCAGGAGATGGAGGAGCAAAGCAGTGAGCACAGTTTCTCCTACTGCACCAGCCTTCYCTGCGTGGACAAGAGTAACTTGTGCAATTAGTGCTTTGCTACCAATATTTGGTTCCGTTGCTTGCCTGCAAAGGTTCTGTTCAAGATGTTACTTCCTGAAATAGTTTTCCTTTTTTTTTTTTTTTTGTTGTTGTCTCCAGGTATATCTTGGGACCTACTGGAGAGCTGAGAATGCCAGTGGGAAGGATGGGATGTTTTTCTCAGAAGAGAAACCCAAATGAGCCCATTACCACAAAGCTGTGGCAAACTTGGATGGAATATAATCAATACATCATTCCACAAAGGGAACAGTCTCCAGGTCAGCCAGCAAATGCATTTTAGCAGTGTGACGCCCTATGTGTGGTAATGCTTATATGCATGTTAGCTAGTACATTTATAAAGTTGACTATTTTCTGAGTCTAGACTGGATCCGTGTTTGAGTAGATTTGAGGCTCTGTGCAAATATTTACAAATATTTATTAACACAGTTTTGCTTTCTGCCAGAGAATACTATGTCTGCATTTCTAAAGCTGGAGGTTCTTTTTTCACTAATAGACTTTCTATCTTTTCAACACTCTGGTTTGACCAAAAGGCATTTTTTTCTTGATTAAAGCTGTTTTCTTTAAACCAGCTTTTCATCAGGAAAAGACTCATTCATGCTCAAGATCACTTTCTTGTTACACAAAGCTGCTATTTTACCTTATCAACACACTTTAGTAACAATTAACTAAGTAATTCTTACAACAAGCTTTGAGATCATTATCCTCTTACTGTGTGGCTAGGATGTGGAAGCAAAGATGGACAGAATATGTGAAACTTCTCCATGCCACAAAGAAATCATTAGCAGAGGGCAGATTACAATGCTATTTCCTGACCAGTATTTAGATGATGCCCTTCCTTTGACAACTTATCATTCTGTTGTTCAGTGTGCTAATACAATAAGGTGTTTCTTAAAGCACTTGAGTTTGGGTCCAGTGCTTTAGATGGACCTGAAGACTATAATAATAGTAGCTGAACCCTCCTGTTTTTTTGTGGAGAAGCCAAGAGAAGAACTGAAAGAGATATAAAGCACAGTCATCAGGAGGAGCAACTTTTTGATCCTCTATAAGATGAAGTAGCCTAATCACATCATTAGGCAGTAGCTAACTAACTGGAGCTTACTGGAAAATAAACCTTCTCAGTTGCTGCGGAATCTCTGTAAATCTGTGTTGTTTTATAGAAATAATCCTAAATTCCTATAATAGCCCCCCTCTACTTTGCTTTTTTTTTTTTTTTTTTTTTTCCTAGAAGGATGGTGGCTTCTTTTGCAGGGAGGTATCTGAAAGATTATACAATGTGGTATATAATACTTTTTCTTCAGTCTTTATGAAAAAAAGAAACAGATATTGCGCATTAGCAAAAACTTTAGGTCTTGGCTACTTTTTCCTATTAAATATGTCTTGGCAATTGCCTAGATTATGGAGTAAACTCTTGCACAATATCATCCTTTAAATAGGTCAGCCAAAACTCTATATCCAAACACACTCTAAGCATTGCTCAGATCTCACTTAGAATTTTACAGTTGGATTCTGTCTCTCTAATAGTCTGAATCAAAACTGTGGATACATCCAAATACCCTGAAGCAAGGGTATTGCAAATGCAGATCCAGTTTGTCTGGCACAAGTCTTTCATTTTCAGCTAAGACTTCTACTTTTTTCTTCTTCATCTTCCTCTTCTGCTTCTTCTCCCTTTTCTTTTTCCTCATTTAAAGAAAAATCACTTTGTTATTTCATGAGAACTAGAAATGACTGTTTTCCAGGATGGGTGATGTTCATATGTAAAAAATGAGAAAGTGATTAACTTACAATGCATCTTGAGTGAAACTGACAGAGAAGAGTAAAAACATGGAAATTCAGCACATATGTTTTGTAAAGAAAACCTATTGTTCTCTCTGGGAGGCTTTATTTCCCCAACTTTTTAGGCAATGACCATAAATCAATATGGAGGAGGTCCTGATGCTCAGGCCCATGTTATTAGCTACAGTTGCAGAAGGGTTACATGTGTAGTAGGAAGGACACCAAAGGTCTGGAAGAGACCTCTCAGGACATTGCAGTAGTTGTGACTATTTCAGCTAACTACATATATATAATGTATATAATCATATATAGATGATTATTGTTTTGTTGTGACTGATATTTGGCTTTGTATCTTAAAAGCAGTGTCAGAACTCTAATTAATCCTGAACCATCACAGCGATAAATTTTTCAGAGGATGTGCAAACTGACATTAATTTTTCCATGGTTTCATAAAGTCTCTCCTTTACTTGATTTTTTTGACTCTGTGTTGTTGCCACAGACAAGTATAGGATAAGATCTCGGTATTAGTTATGTCTTGTCCTCCAGGATATAATTTTTCCTAACTATCTTTAATTGAAAAGAATTAACTTTCTTTTTATAAGTCTACAAAATATAAGGTGTGCTCAGATGCTTAGGTAAATGCATTAACATTTTTGTTAACCCAGTTCTAATTTTGTGACTGAACAGCTGGAACAGCATACCAGAGCTTGGTTTCGGCATACTCGAACCTGTCTTCTGGCCACAGGTATTCATGTTTCAGCATTTCCTTTCATTAAAATTAACTTCATATTTACAAATTACTCTGTGCATAATAAGGGCAAAAGGGATTTATAGATATTTTCTTCTTCTATTTTTGCCATTTAACCATCTGTTGAGCACCTGAATGTGCTCTTACTGCACTACTGTCTCACTCCATCCTTCCTACACTGTTATAGCTTCTATGCCCCCATTCATTTCACAAATACAGGTTTTCACATTGCCTCAGATCTCAGCTGTGCCTTTTCCTCCACTGCACCTGGAGCCTTCCTTACCTTCCACTGCATCCCCCAGGCCGACATACACAGACTCAGTGTGACAGCTTTAATTTTGTAAAGAGTTATGCCAGGAAATAAAAAAATGCATTATACCAAGCTGGTCACATCCCTTCTCTGTGTAATTACCAGCAATCTCAGTACTTTGCTTTGTCCTTCATCTTCTCTCCATTTACCACTTCTCTGTTTTCCCTTTTTCTCATCCCAGCCAAACTCGGAAAGCGAGGAGTTGATGCCAAAGGCAATCTTCTCAGTCTGTTCTAGATCTAGTGTGCCTTTAACTGTTGCTAAATAAATACTGTTCAGTGCAGAAAGGAAGGCATGGTTCTGGTCAAAGGGCTACACCAGCTGAAGGTTTTAACTACTTTGCTGGCTGCAGCAAGCAGGCTGAGTGCTGCTCTTTCATAGACTCAGCACCCACTTCAGTGCATAGTGTAGAAGAATATTTTGGGCAAGGCTTCACCTTTCCATCTTGTTGCATAGGTGTCAGAGCCAGTGGTAGCGCTTTTTTACTGTGGCAATGCCTGGAAGTCCCTCAGAGCTCCTTTGCCCTAAGTACTGCAAAAGAGTAGCCCTTACCCCAAATAAATTGGTCTTTGTGACCATGTGTCTTTTAATTTAGCCCAAGAAACAAAATTAGGACAGTCTGTGCATGAGACCATGAGAAAGGAGATGGCCTTCTTACATTCCCATGCTGCAACAGCCAAAATCTAACCATAATTTTTTTGCTTTTTTTTAAGTCCTAGTTACTATTGGTATGATTCATTTTTTGTTTTATAATAGTACCCAGATGTCTCAGTCAGGGTCCTGCTGTGCTTAACACCACATAAGCATATAAGAAGATACAGGCTTTGCTCTGTAGAACTTAAAATGTAATTTAGGATACAGCATAACAAGTGAATGTAGCAAACAAACAGAAGTAACATAAACAAGGCAACATGGGCATCAGGGTCACAGGTTACTGTAGGCTGGCACCACTCACAGAGTAATGGCTCTGAATTGTACCCAGGGACCTTTATGATATAGGAAACCACATAGCAGCAGCCTGCTGTGGCTCTCTGATCAGCCATTAGCCCAATGGCAGTTTCTTGTAAGCTTTGCACTAGAAGCAAGTCTTGAAGAAGTACTTGAAGTTGACAAGTAGATAGATTTAACAGGCAAAGACATGTAAGCTGGAAAGGAGGCATAGTTTGCTTATTTTTTTCTTTCTTTTCCCTAACAAAAGGGCAGTAAGTCCCTGGCAGGTTAATGCTGATAGGCTTGTTGGACAAAAGCTGTAGGAAAGTATTAAAAGAGAAGAAGAAGGATCTTGGTGTAGCATGAAGGGGGAGAATCCCAGTTCAGACAGGATATGTTCAGCTGTCGTGGTGAGGGCACAGCATAATGCAGATTAGAATCAAAAGAAAGAAGGAGAGGAAAGGGATTTCAAAAGGTTAGTCATTTTTACTTAATCCAGTGATAATTCCCCTTCAGATCTGAAACACTTAATTTTCTTTTTTCTGCTTATCAGATAATAAGTAAAATATCTACTTTATTATTTTATGAATTAAACACACATTCTTCTATCAGGCCACTTAAGTCATTTCAGGGAATACTGGTTCTTTGGCTTAGTGATAGGTGAAACTGATGCATCTGGAGTACTGCGTCCAGTTCTGGGCTCCCCAGTACAAGAGGGATGTGGCACTACTGGAGCGAGTCCAGCGAAGGGCCACAAAGATGATTAGGGGACTGGAGCATCTCTCTTATGAGGAAAGGCTGAGAGAGCTGGGCCTGTTTAGCCTGGAGAAGAGAAGRCTGAGAGGRGATCTTATCAACGTGTACAAGTATCTGAAGGGAGAGTGTCAAGAGGATGGGACCAGACTCTTTTCAGTGATGCCAAGCGACAGGACGCGAGGCAATGGGCACAAACTGAAACACAGACGCTTCCATCTGAACATGAGGAAAAACTTCTTCACTGTGAGGGTGACAGAGCACTGGAACAGGTTGCCCAGAGAGGTAGTGGAGTCTCCTTCTCTGGAGATATTCAAAAGGCGCCTGGATGCAATCCTGTGCAACATGCTCTAGGTGACCCTGCTTGAGCAGGGGGGTTGGACTAGATGATCTCCTGATGTCCCTTCCAACCTCAGCGATTCTGTGATTCTGCGATTCTGTGATTCTGTGATTCTTTTCATTTAACTGACCATTTGGTGGCAGTACACATTAGCAGCAATCCCTCACTTTTGCAATGATATGAATGTTATTTATTGCATTTAAATCTCAACTTTGTTCTTCTGAAAAGTATCAAATGCAGGAGCCAAATCTTGATATAAACTCTTCAAGGCTAAGGGATGAATGCCTACTCTTAAAACACTCTAAGACAAACAAGTAAATGGGATCTTCATAGGAAAAAATCTGTGTGATGATCTGTTCATTAACATTTCATTGTACTTCTTTCAACTATAATGAAAGCAGTTCACTTATACTTCCTTCCATTGTTCCTTCTAAGGGACTGTGACATATTTTCATAGAAATTATGGTTATCATGAAGTATCAACAGTATGTTTTTATTGCTGTTTTCTTACATGCAAAAATAAGATGAAGTCAAATTAAATTAAATTAACTTTAACAGCCTGCATGTAAAGAAGAAATTACACCTATATGGAAAAAACATAGACAGGATTTCTCAAGGGACTCTCCGCTGTCCTTGGTAACAGGCATCTGTTACCACACTTTTATAAAGCAAAGTACTCTATATACTGAGTGAACATTTTTATCTGGTACAGTTTAGAGAGATGCACAATATCCTGTTTTTAATGCAGCACAGGTGTTGGCAGATCGAGTTACTAAGTCTCATTAAATCATATATATATATATACATATATATACACACACTATATAGTCATGAAATCAGTTGTCTATTTTTTTGTATTTGTGTACTAGATCAAATTGTTAAAACTAAGACAAGGGAAGGAAAAAGGGGCCAGTTATGGTGTTCATAGGAGCTAATACTTGCTAATCTCTGTTTTGATCCAAGCAATATTTCATTTGACTGTTTATTTCCATTAAGATGCTTTTTGAACTTATTTATTGAGCTATGGTACTTGTTGGAAAGTGTTTCTGGCTGTGGACAAATACCATCTGCGCTAAAGTAAACTTGTGTATAAAAAAGCTCATTAGTACAAACTAAAACCAGAAAAAGATCTTAGAACAGGCCCAGGGAGGAAACCTGTAAGAGTAATGGCAAGATGGAAAGGGGAAGGATACTGAGCTTCAGGACTCTTACAACAAACCAGCTTCAAGCTAGACTTCATGTAGTCAGCTTGTATTAATGTTACTGCATGCTATGCAGCAGGCTTCAGCCACCTGTAAGTTATCCCTGAAAGCAAGAGAATGCCTAAAATGCAGGCACAGAGCAGCAGAAAAGATAAATTATATATTACATAGCAGGAAAATATAAGCTCTACATTTTCAACCTCTTTGTCTGAATTTCAAAAGTGTAGTTTGATATGTGAGCACCCAAGTCAGCAGTCTCAACTTCAGAATTCCTTCAGTTTTCATCTAGAGCTACAGGTGCACAAGAGTTTCCAGTAGCTGTTGGCCTAGCTAAAGGCTTGAATAGAGAGGAAGCTGTTTAGTTTGGTGTTCCCTGGTTTGACAGTCTGGCTTCCTATATTTTATAGTGTTTACATTTTCTCAGTGCAGAACATTCATAAAACCTCACAACACCTCTCTGCAGTAGACAAGTGTTGCTGCTCCTAGTTATTGGATTCTGGAAGAGAAAAAACAAAACCATTAAAAATATTGCAGTGCCATACAATGGCCAGAAATACTGAAACAGCCACACTCTTGGGGCAGGATTCTACATCTCTGAGTCATGTCAGCAGTATTCTTCTTGCTTTTATATTCAATTAATATATTGTAGTGATAACACCCATCTGATTCCATTCAGAATTTGGAAATTAGTTTAAAGCATAGCTTTTTTCAGTAGCAGCCCAATTCCAACAAAAAGGTACAAGGTATTCTTCAAAGTGGCTTGATATTTTCTTAGAGATTTACACATACTTACCTTTATTAGCAGTACTTGCAGTATTTGAATGCTACCTGCATATACTTATTCCTACCATTGGGAATACCCAAGATCCTGTAAATCAGAGGAGGCTCTAAATTTTCAACAAAAATCTCAACAACAGAAGGGGAGGAGTTGCTGCCTTCTCCTCACCCTCCAGCAGTTGTAAAGGAGCTCTTTATCTCCTAAAATAAGAGGATTACACTGCCTAAGGAAAATTTCTTAATGATTAGAATTTTGACAGTTAAAAGGAAGCAATATAGCAGGTACTGTTTTAATGAACAATTGCTTATAATAAATGGTGTCTGATTTCTTAATGCTTTTACTTCAGTCAAAAGAGTGATCGGTAGTGTAAGCGGAGAGATCACCTGGATGGTGTGGCAAATAGTCCCACTGCACGTTTAAGCTGTTGTTTTGTCTTCATTGGGAAAAAGGCGTGTTCTCCAAGCTCACCTACACTGGGACTCTGTCACATGAACTTGTTACCCCAGAGCCTTGAGTTAGCTTAGCTGCTTTGTACTTGTTCTTTGCATGCCGTACTCTCTAGAAAGTGCAAGCTAACTTACTCCTGCTGCCTTTAGGGCATAAGATACTGGAAGAGTGCTCACTGGGATACTTACCATGAGTAGCTAACTCGCACAGTACCCACATTGTGCTTGCAGTGACTTGTTCATGTGCCAAAAAACTTGAGACTTAATAACAAACATAAGGTTGCTGAAGACAACCCAGCTTCTATTTTTAACATGAGGTAGATTACCATAGCCTTAAATTTTCCTGTTGTCTTTAACACAACCTACCAAAATGTGTGAAAACAATAAGCTGCCTTGTCTTCACCAAGATTTTATTCTGTGGTAGTCAGAATGTTTTGGTTAAGAACAAACCAATTTTCCTAATAAAGAAGCAGCCTAGATCTCTTTTCCACCTTTGCAGTGATGTAATGCAAAGAATTTCCATACAGTTTCTGGTCCTTTTCATACTGCCAAAACATTCCAAATGGTCACAACCTTGATCTTACAACTTAGTGAGTCTATCCATGATAATAGTAATTCCAGCATGTAATATTTGCTGAGCTGGGGCACAAGTATCTTTAAGCAACATAATTCTTGATCAAGTGGTAGAGAAACCACAAACTTCTATCTTAGAGGAACACAGGTAAATAAAAATATTTACATTTTCAGGAAACCCATGTCTTCTCACCTGTGGCAGAGCCATTTGGGCTCACATTGCTTGTACTTTGCATTTGCTGATTGTTATAAAATTCTTTAGGCTCAACACTGTAAAGACTAATTCCTAGCACTCTCCAAAGAGTGAAAATGTGCATGTTGGCTACTACTATTTCTGCCTTAAACCGTTCCCATCACATTGCTTTGATACAGGGCTACATAGCTGTGATGAAAGATATGCTCTGATCAAATGTCTGTGGTTTTTACCCCTGCTCACCAGCTATTGCTTGCTGGCAGTAAGGTGTCAGCAGTATATTTCATGCAAATGAGTATCTTCCAATTCAGTAGGAAATTGTCTGCCTATGCATAATTTTAGACAGCATCCAAAGAGATCCAAATGCAAAATCCAGAACTCAGGGACACTGCATGGTTTTGTGACTTTTTGCCCCCAAATAAACAAATGGATTATATTAATTCTTCTGTAGTTTTCTCAGYTATGAAAGATACAGTATGGTTTTTATTTTGTTATGGTAAGGTAATAAATAACTCAAGAATAATTTGGTTCCAAACCCGTCTCTGAAAATGAAAAGTTCAGCTATGTAAAACTTCACCTTCAGCCACCACCTTGAGCTTTGCTCTGTGCAGAATTTGACCAGTCAGGACTTGGGTGAGAAGCTTTTACAAAAAAGGCCAGAGTGTGATACAAGACTTAGCTGCAATACTTTTCCTCTCAATAGACAGTGGGTCAGATCTCCTTTCTGTTACTGCAGGAGCTATGCTGTAGATAAGACCACCAATTCAGAGAGAAACTCAAGGGCTGTGATGATGGGCAACCTCACCTTATATGTGTAAGATCATTTTATATGGAAAAATGAACTTTTGGACCTTGTACTGTACTCCTTTTGACTATAGAGCTCTCTCTCCTTCATTAGTTTCTAAGGACAACAGCAGTGACTGCAATTAATGATCAGGGACAGAATCAAGGCATATCAGATCTCCATGGATAGCCGCATGGCCCTGTGAGCTGTTCATAAAGGCACCTGCCACACTGGTATTAGAGCAGGAGATATATCCATTAACTCCACTCATGATGTTGCATTTTGTTGTTTTTTTTTTTTTCAGGAAAATGAAAGCTGTGAAAAAAACTTATCCTAAATATTAAAGACCCAGTTACATTTTGCTGATTCAGAAAAGAGCCTAAAATAATAACTCCAATGGACAAGAACAGCATATATGCCAAGGAGTAGGGTTCAACTCCAATGTTCTCTCCTCTGAGAGGGCCCCACTGTCCTTGCACGCAGCAGGAAGGAAAAACAGCACAGTGTGCCCCGTTTTCAGCCTAAGCAAGCAGCTACATCCCCTTGCCAGCACTACAGAATATCATAATGCCACCTCTTTAATTTCTACATGGGAAAAAAACCTCAAGCACTAGGGTCCTCACTTCTGTTACTGGATTGTTTTTCTGGAAAGTAGGATATTCAGCCTCAGTTCAGGGATGATACCATGTAGTAGAGCCAGAAAGTGCCCTGTATGGCCCCCACTTTTTAATTAAGTAATTAGTTCATCGTGGTGCTCTTACTGGACCTGTGCTTGGCTAGTATTGACTTGACACGAAATAGAAAAGGGAGTAGTAGTCTGACCTCTCTATGTGCATACATTTAGCCAGTTTCACTTCCATATAGAGCATTCAGACCATCTGTCTATTTACCTCTTTACTTTGTAAATATTAATATAAATATTGATTTTCTCAAACTGCCCTTTACTCAGTCTCTCATATATTAGATGATTTCTGATCCCGTAACAGCACATGCAAGTCTCAAGAGGGGATCTGAAAGAAGAGAGACTTGTTTCTGTTAATCTCTGCCCTCAGCAAAGAGCCATGCACGCCTGTGATGGGTTATAAATAACAGTTTTATTCATTCTTTAGAATTTGAAACCTCTTCTGAAAAAGAAATAACAGTCCTTGCTTGCTTCCAGCCAGGCCCCCTGCCCTCACAATACACTGCAGGCAACCCATACCTGGGGGTGACCCTGCAAGCTCCCGCAAGCACAGGTCCCATTGGCCCAGCCAGGAACAAAGGTCTTTTTTACAGTAAATATTCTCAGACTAAACACAGACAAGAGCTTTCTTGCTGCTCTATGGTCTCTTGAGCGATGGTGATTGCAGTAAATTCATCTTTTTATTCATTTTTAATGTAACAAGCGTTTTATTCTGGAGCAGCCAATGCAAGTGTGCGGTGATGTCTGCACACGCCTTCCCTTGGTGACATCACTGTGGAACCATTGCATTTTAACCAATAGGAAGGGTATATGCAAATGAGGGAGGGGAGGCCAGGGGATTTGCCTCTGATAACACGATCCCCTCTGCCCTCACGGGGAGCGAAGAGTATGAAAATGAAGGAAAAAAATGGGAGAGAGCAAGGGGCTACTGCTGGAGCCATGTCCTCGCCTACAGTCTTGCTTGCACACAGCTGGAGAAGGGCAGGAAAAGCTGAAGAGACTGACAGAAAAGAGGGAAATTTCAGCACTCCCATACTGTAGGCTTGATCCATTTTAAATACCCAACCTGGGTTTTTAAAAGCTAGATGCTAGGAAAGTGCCTTTCAAACATCTGTTACCCAGCATGAAAACTAGAACCCAGAATTAGTTGTCTGTAAATTGTCCATGCAAAATTAGGCATCTTAGAACGATATTGAAAACCAAAGAGCAAGCTAAGCCAGGAGCTACCTTATGTCAGTCAGCATACAGCCTCCAAAAGCTTGCCCGAAAAGAAACTCAAAGGATATCGTGTGTCTTCAATCTTGCCCTTCACTCAGGGCTGCAAGAAATTTCTTTTATCCACTTGGTATGCACAGCCAGGACCCTCACTGGAAGGTATATGTCTCTAAAGAACGAGGCAGGACTCATTTGTTTCTTTTAAAATGTAGCCAGAACTTATGCTGTGCCCTTCAAAAGCAGTGGGAGTGCTCAGGGGAAATAGGCTCAATTCTTTCCTCATCTCAAAATACTTTAATCCCTCTTTTCTCACTCTCCAGAAGATGTAGATCACCAAGAAGTTACCTAATCTGGTAATAGGCTAGCATGGGAGGTGCAAAAGGACCCCTTTCACCCCTCTTGGGAAAATTGTACTGCTGTGCAGAAAATACTAAAGGTTCACTGAGAGATGTAGAGCAGTTACACTTACAGCTAGGAAGAAACACAGTTCTGGTTGCTGTTTCCATGATTGTTCCTGTATTTTATCTACTTTATCTGAAATGCAGACACTGTCTTGGGAGCAAAATCCAGAACTCAGATCTTTTCATACTGACCTGAGCCACTTAACTACTAAACTACTGAGTCATGCTTGGCCCCATAAACCTTGAAGTCTTCTGTACAGTGGCATAGTGGTAGAGAGTACTTCTGCTCAGAACTGTTTATTGCCTGGTGTTTGGACACTTCCCTTTAAGGGAGGAGGTATAATTCTGAACCATCCCAGAAGAAGTGGGAACTGAACTTGATTGTCCACATCAAGATGCATAAACTGAGCAACTTTGGATGAAAAGTTAAGGTGAAAAAAGTCAAATGTCTATTAACCCTAGCTGCCTCCAGGGTTAGGCAGGTATTTTCAGTGTCATGCTTTGGACTTAAGTTCCTGAATTCCTATATTCCCAAATAAAGTGCTTAAGTCCTCTTTTGGAGTTCACCCAAAGTCACGGTTAGATCTGAACACAATATTTACATTAAACATCAGTGCTCTCTGACCTGAGTTTTGGGTGCAAAGTTCATTGAGTTCATGAACATAAGCCAATGATCTTGAAAGTCTGGCAAACACAAACTAAGGTGGTTCCGAGAGCTGGGAATCTGGCAAACCTATAACCCTAGATTTTTACAGTTCATTCATACTCAGAGCAAGATAGAGTACATTTATCACCCCATATATGAGCCTGAGATGAGCTCAGTGCAAGCAGCTTGAAGTAAGGAAAGGCTAACTGGGGAGCAGGGAGCCCTTGAAAGTCTGAACTGATAACAGCGTGCCCGTAAATGCTGTGACATTCAGAGCTCTCGGTGCTAGCCCTGTCTAAACTGGTATGTGCAGAGGGAGCTGCACTTCAACAAATCTGTGAAACTGAGCACAGTACGTAATATCCTGGCTTTTAGGCTGATTAATTACAGGTGGTGAAAGAGAACATAAAATCCATGTCCAAAGCACCTTTGCTGAGTTTTGCACAATATTAGCCACTAGGGCACGCAGTGCAGACAGGTGACAAAATGCACCTGCAACTCTTCCTAACATGTCTCTGTACATTTACAAGGAAGCTGCAAGAGAGAATGATAGAAAAATTAGTTGAAAGGTCTCTCTAGAGATCATCTAGTCCAAACTCCTACCTGAAACTTGAAATTGTGGGGTTCCTTTCTATGCCTCACTCTTAACATCTTACCAGGTCCCTATTATGCTGACAGTCTCAAAGATGTAGAGTACCATTTGGATTCTATTGTGTGGAAGCCAAATAAATGACTGAATGAAAAAATAAGAGAGACAAGTTACGAAAGAACCTCTGGTTTTAAAAAGCATACTGAGGTTCCAAGATAATCTTGTAGAGACCCAATATGTGGAGCTTTTTTGCTATTAGCCTCAAGATGAATGACTTGTTTAAAAGACAGTAAAAATGCCATGCTGTGCAGGTGCCTGTATGTGTGGGTAGATTTCTCATGAGGACTTAAGGGACACCATTAGCACTCCCTGGTGCTCTGTGTGGTCTGTGGCATGTGAGGGGGAAGCAGCTGCAATCCTGCTCAGCAATTTCCCAGGTCCACCTCCCATCTCCATCCTGTTTGCCTACAGACCAGTGTACATGAAATTGCAAAGACTGGAAGTTATTAAATAAAATGCCAACTGAATAGAGCAGAAACAAGTAAATGAGAAATATATATATTTGAACACCAGAGGGCAATTAGAAAGGAGTTGAAATGGGAATAATTAGATAATACAATTCTAAATGAATGGTGAATAACCCTATTGCCTGTTTATGATAAATATAACAAATGGCTTCTCAAAGCACTGTTAGTTTTTCTATGGTTTGATAGATCAAGGTTAGTTACTGTCAGAACCACAACATTATGCTTTGTTTCCAACTGATGAAGGAATAAGATTGATTTGAAACATATGGTGAAAAATACTGTAGCTCTTTGTTTGCATCTGTTATACTTCTACTTGTTAGTAATTGGTTCACAAGTTGCCTTTCTCTTTTTGCTGCATTTTTTTAATATATTAAGTGAAAACAGAGACTTTTTAGCAGATGCACAAATGAGAGGATAAACATCTCAGAAAGCTTTGAAGCTGTGTTATGTTTTTTCTCCAGTTTGTTTTGTATCTCTTGGACTACACACAGGATTTTCTGCTGGAGAATACGGGCCTAAAGCCTTTTTATTGGGTCACCTGGAGCCGGTGAGAAGAGGGTCCATATCTGACATCCTGCAATAGCATTTTTCAGGGTTATTTGGAGAAACTGTAGCAAAAACTTTTCATGTAGCATATTCATATTTTTAAATGGGCTCTTATATTATAAGAAGGGCTCTAAAAGAAGTCCCAGAGTGTTTAGTTATCTAAAGCCAAGACACTTTTACATGATTAGCTCTTTCAAATGCCTTCTAACTGCAAGCAACCCAATACTTGAAGTGAATCCTTAAGGATCCTGACCCATGCAATGTATTCACAATATTTTCACGTCTTTATTCTCTTGTTAGACCATGAAGAACAGCTAATCATAACCCCATGATCTGTGAGTGTATATCAGAACAAGCCTAAGAGCCAGTGGAAATTACAATGTGTGTGCTTCAGTACAATCAATTTTGTTTGTTATTTTAGTGACATGGTTCCTGTTTACAACAATCAAGCCATCGTGTTACACAGAGTAAATCAATAGGATGATAATGTAACTGTTTACTGTATTTACAGACTTGCCTGTGACCACATCTAGGTCACACCATATCCTAGAATGCAGTGCTCTTCATTTTTATTTCCCTTTGGATCAAGGCTGACATAACTCACAGGTACTAGCAAATCCCACCACACTGCAAAATGTAACATTTATAAGAGATACATCTGGTACATATTTATAGTGAGCAGAATAAGCACTTGTTTCAATTATGCATGTGGATTAGCTCTTTGAAGAAAAAAAGTAGGTGTTACCTCATGCCCATATAAATCCAGTGGTAAAATGTGCCTAAACCAAAAGCTCTTTTACTTGCTATTACTTGTACATGCACATTAACATGTTTCTGAACAAGATACACAGACGCATGTTGCTATGTATTTTGGAGAACATACTGTGCTTACATTTTTCAAGCTATGCAACAATTCCTGCTATAGATTCATGTTGTGCCAGATGGGGACAATACACGAATACCTGTGGGCATGGAACAGCATATTTTCAATATGCATCAAACACTTATAGGTAGATGAGCAAGTTACTATTGGGTAAATTAGGGAGTGAACTTGCAGCATTTCAGCTGTTCATGATAGCATCCCATGCAGATGCTATTACCTACTGTATCTCATGGTGTATCCAGGGTGTATCCAGGATCTATCTTTCACTGAGATGTCAACAACATTGTCTCTGGTAGGGAACACTGCAGAGTAATAACATGTCATAGTCCATTGTAACAGAGTAGATGTTTTTCTGCAAATTCACTCTAGCTTACTCTGTAGCAGCTAGCTCATTAGCGAAAAATTAACAACAGTAAATTTGGGTCAGCTAATTGTTAAGTGTTTGTGCATGTCCATTCTACAGAATGGAAGTTGCAGACTGGGGACCCATACCCCTTTTATGTGAGGCACAGGAGGATCAGGGAGAAGCAGAAGCTGGAAGACATGCTGCAGAAGACGCTCCATGCAGAATGGTCCTTCCTTATTCAACAGGTAATCTAGCAGATAATGACATTGCTACAAACTCAAATTTTTGTGATTTTGGGAAGGGTTATGTGCAGCCACTTTATAAAGCGTGTTTTGTCTGAAAGCAAAAATAATAATAATAACAATGAAGTTAAAAACAGGATTACATTTACATGTGGACAAAATGGAGATTATTGATGCCAAACCTTCTGCTTCCCTTGTCTGTAATTACATTATGTTTTGCATTGTGCTTTCTCTTGAAATGAATTCATAAGGGGTGAGATCTTGAAGACTCCTCAGTGTTACCTGCAGTATGAGTTTTTCGGGAAGCTAGTGACACTGGTTCTCTCATCCTGAATCTCTCTTATTTAAATTATTTCTGGAGCACAGAATCACTGCGTGCATCGTACGCCCGTGGAAAGAATCTGCAACATGTCACGGTGTCAAAACCTTACATTCCCCAGAGCTTGCTAGGTTCAGCAGTTCTCCCACTTTCTTCCACAGACTTCCAAATTTTCCCTTGAGGGGATCATTCTTTGGCGGTTCCCTGAGTAAACCTTGCTTTGTCTCCCAGGGTTTGTCTCTCTTCCTTAGGTTTTGCTGTAAGTGGATAAATTATAGTCCTTCGAACCTTGGCAGATGATGGTCCATTCCTGCAGACTCCTGTAGTGTTTCTTTCAGGGTCTAGAAGATCATACCAGGTAACATAATTTTCTTTTGGTTTTATGGTAGAATTTCTATAATAATGTTGTATAATAAATGTTTGTAAAACCAGATTTGTGTGTTCAATAAAATGAATACTTTTTTTTTTCAGAAGATTTGACATTTTATGGAATTCCATTTATTTGTATTTCAGTTAGCTTTGTTAACGATGGCAAAGTTAGTAATGATGTTTGGCAATCAAAACACGCTATGAAGTATTTGAACAGTACAAGGTTAGTTAAGTTAAAGGAGATGTTGTGCAGAGCATTTCAAATTGAATTTGGATAGTGGCAAGCATCTGTGTGTTTGGAAATCTCTAAGTTTTTGCCTGAAGGATAAATTGAAGCTTATATAAACAAGAACTTGTGATCTAATGTTTGGGCTTTTACTGACACAGACACACAGATGCACACACATAAACCTCTGTGGGAGGTTAGAAAAGATACAAAAAAAGAGAGAAGAGGTAGAGGAAGAGATGAGACATGTTAGCTGTCTATTTAATGTTTTTCACTCATGTAATACAGTCTGGCAAGCCTTTTCCACAGTTGCACCAAGCCAGACCTGTAAAAGCAATTATCTGTCATCATAACGTGAATCAAGTTTGCTGTGGTTCTGAAAAGCGTGACAAAGTTAATTGAAATTTAGGCAGTGAATAGTTTTCACTTCCTGAGATAAGGTGTGTTTTCAGGGGAAGTTTGTTGCTATGTTGGCTTTAGTTAACTATTCTTAAGTCTCTTGTTAAAGGATTTGTGTTATTTCTGTGGGTGGATCATAGTCTCATCCAATTATGACTTCAGTAGAGCCAAACTTTGTGTCATATGCTTTACTAGCCCATACTGGTTTGCACATTCCTCTCATTTCACAAGAAGATGAAAAAAAAAGGCAAGCAATCTCTCTCAAGTGATTAAAAAAAGTACTTTGGAAGTATCAAATTTTACTGAAAGTTCATTTCACTCTAAAAATATCATTTTGGTGGCTTATTGGTATATTGTTTTAGTAGCGACAATAAAATTGTTTGAAGTCCAGCAAAAAAATGTTAATTCTCAGCTCAGAAGCTGAATGTGAAATATTCTTAGTTTTTCTTGGTAAGTTATTATCTAATCTCCTGATTGTAGAGCAGTATACATTTGCTTTCACCTGGATTTACACTCATTTTTAAGTGATCTCCATCTTAAAATGGCTTACTTTTAACAATTGAAATCCTGAAGGCATTCATGGTATTGGTACTAGTGTGAGTAATGTAAGAATATGGAAAGGAAAATGGAACTTTCTGAGTCCCCAGGGTATATTACAAGCCTTATTCTCTTTTTAGTCCAGTTTTGCTTTAATATCATTCAATTGACTTTCAGTGGATTTGTTCCAAAGCATGATCTTGTAAGATGCTCATCATCCTGAACCCCCATTGAAAGAGTACACAAGAAAAATGAATTCCTCCCTCCATTAAAAAAAAAAAAATAGTTTGGGAACTTTTTGTTCCCAAACCAGGAAAAATGTCAAAATAACCATTTGATTTTCCAAAGGAATTTTTTTAGACCTGGTTGTTTTGATACATTTGAAAATTTTGTTCTGACATTGATCCTTAGTTTATGCTTTCAGGATCTTTTTATTTCTCACATAGAACATTTTTAAATCACTTTGAAGGGAAAGAAAAAAGAAGACTTTTCAAGAACTGATGGCAAGATGGTTTAGACTATAGAACAGGCTTCTGTGACATAATAATTAAACCAGAACCTGTCACCATTTTTTTTTCCAAATGAGTCTGTAGAAGACCTGCATGTTCAAGGCCCACTCAGACCTGTTGGGTGTTCAGGGTTATGGCACAGAGTTCAGCATCCCAAAGTTCAGTCTAAGTCTGGAAAAACTGGAATTCCCTGGAGGAAAAGTGAAGACCAATATCTGAGCGGTACAGTCAGAGAAGATCAGAAAAGGACAGGCATGCAGCTGACTCTACAACTGCAGCATTCTCTTTTCCAAGTGTTCTGTCAAATACAGTTATTTGATTCTAATAATTCTAATTAAGCCCATCATAATGTAATGGAAATTTCCCAGGACAGACTTCATTGCTAGAAATAGGCTAAATGAACATTACTGGAAGTGTTCTTTCCCTGTAAATGAGTTATATTGGCCTTGTTCTTKCTTCTGGTGTAAGCTCTAATTTTGGACATAAAAAGAGCTTTCCAATTTTTCCCCATCATCTTTACACTCTCCAAACTGTTGCATTTTTGAACACTGAAGTACACACATTATTTAAGTATTACATTTCTTCCTATCTGGCCTGCAGCCATGCCCCCTTAGGCAATGAGCTCACTGGATCTCATAAACTCTGGCAGGGTTAGGCTAGGTCAGCAAGTACATGAAAAGATCTCCAAGGAAAAACCAGGTGCTGCAGAAATCACAGCTGGCAGTTCAGTAGGTGGCACCCTTTCCTTTGGAGTTAACTCAGACCACCGCTGCCTGGTGCTAGACAGATCTCACTTGTGAATTTGTACTCACTTGTACTTTTAGATACAAGTTCAAACCGCCCCCTCCAGGGCCACTGATCAATTAGAGTTTGAGCAGAGTAGCAAGTTAAACATCCCAGCAGGTGTCTTGTCTCTTTCCTGGTGTCTGCGTCATCATTGTTGAATTGTGCACGGACACCACTGGCAGTGTGTCCATCAGCAGGATGAGCCGTTGTGCATCCTACCACAGGACTCAAGCTGCGCTTGGCACATTGGGGGTGGGTGGGCCTAGAGAAGCCAAGACACATGTTCCATCCAAGCACTGGCCTTCCCCCACTGCTCCTTCCCTTCCCTTCCCTTCCCTTCCCTTCCCTTCCCTTCCCTTCCCTTCCCTTCCCTTCCCTTCCCTTCCCTTCCCTTCCCT
>NW_020448219.1:1024702-1103760 GCF_003343035.1 Apteryx rowi | reverse complement strand
CCTTCCCTTCCCTTCCCTTCCCTTCCCTTCCCTTCCCTCCAAACAAAACTTCTCAAGGAGCAGAGGAGAAGAAACACAGCCTGTTCTCACCCTGGGGAAGTTTTCCCTTTGGGATGTTGGGACCTCACAGGAGCTGGGAAGTGCAAAGCCAAGTTTAGATCTGGCCTAGATAATTAAATTCAGCTACCTGAAATCTCTCTGAAGTTTCGAAAGGATAAAACTTCCATGGTTTCCACTCCTGTTTTGCAACTCTTTGGTTGTGCTGCTCTGCATCATATAAAATTCTGTTTTGTCTTCCATTGCAAAGGCATAAGGTTTTCTGACTGCTATAGACACTGAGAATGTAAACCAGTGTCCAAAAATCAACTGATAGTATTTTTTCTCCACAAAAATAAAAGAAAAGGGCTCCCCAAACCAATGGCTTCCTAGCTTTTTTGCTCTGGAGACCATTCACGCAAAAAGAAAAAATTGTCTTCTCAAACACTCAGTTCCCTTCCCCAACATCTGTCAAATATGGCCTAGCTCCCAAAACGTTTAATTCTCCAGACCACCTGGGAGAGCCCCATAAATCACTGGTGGTCCATAGACTGCAGTCTGAGCGCCGCTGTGTCAGGCTACTGGTTAAAGGAAAGGAAATTAAACACAGAAAGCTGTTAAAATGACATTGCATGTGAGTCATGGTTCTACATTAAGTAATGTTCTTACAGAGCACTTGTCTTGTCCCCCTGGATGAAAGCTCCCTACCTTCTGTCTCTAGTCTCTACCTTTTAATAATAAATATCATGTTTTATTATTATAGAAACGAAAGAAATGCTAATGCATTGTCTGAGAAACAGTGAAGTGTTAGAAATAGAAATATAATGAGAGGTGTATGACTGAATACAGCACTCGTTTTTTCTGCTACTGACATGCTATGAATTCTTTAACTTGCCATTGAAGTCCCTTTAAATTAAGTATGCCAAAGAGTACTTCTTTTTCACATTCTCCCTTTCCAAAGTGCACCCTAGTGCAACCAGACTCTGCCTCTTTGTTCATTTAATATTGGGCTGTAACAAGCTTGCTTCAAAGTACCTGCCCTGCCTGCTGACTGGTGGAGTCAGGCAGAGAAAGGGTCTAGCAGCCACAGTTTTGTGCAGCTCCACATCTGATTTTTAAGCCATTTATTTAATGAGCTAATTTTAATGATTGCAGATTCACTTGAGCTTTAAAAAATGGATTTAGACCTGGTGAAAGGCTGCCACATAACAATGGTTCTTTACTATTACAGTCTATTATTATTCATCTTTCATCATAAGATTACAAATATTTTTTTCTCAAAACTTTAAATTCCAGGTCTGAAGATGCATAACACAGATTACAGCTCTACAAATGACAGTGGAAAGAGGCTCTTATCCTTTGCATCTACCCTCTTGCAGGTGGTGGACCCAACACGCCTGCCAGACGGTAACGTCTGTGTCCCAGTCCCTCTGTTGCAGTCCTTGCATGCAACCTGCCTGAAGTGAGCAGAGCTCAAGGTTTGGCTTATTTCTTCTGAAAAGCAGTGTGACCAAGATCTGGATCTGTCACACTTGGGACCTATTCCCAGTTCTGCGTGGGATGATCTTGTGCAACTGTTACTAAAGGGGAAGGGTCAGGATGATAACTGCCTGCCAGCAGGCATACAAAGAAATCTAAGTGTCAAAAATAAGGTTTGTGATGTATACAGGAATATTGTCAGCACTTTGAAGTGGTAAAGCCCAAAGCTTATATTTTCACCTGAATACCTCATCCCTAAGGCTATTGGTTATCCTCTCTCAATATTGCATTGGAGGTGCAGGTAGACAAGACAAGGCTGCCAAATCCCTCAGAGTTGTATGAGGTACATGGGGCTCGGCAGGCCGGCAAGCAGCTGGCATTGCTATCACTACAGTGGGGCAATGATCCCTGCCCTTCCTGCCCCAGGGCTGGGATTTTGGTGGCTGCCTGCCAACAGAAAGGCAAGATTTCTAACTTTTGTGCTTCCAGGTATCTGCATTTCACGTGAGCTGCTGCTTCCATGTTTTTAATTTTGTGAATCCATGGCTTGGTTCACTTTTATTTTTCAGAGAAGAAAATGTGTATTTAAAGTAATTCCCAGCACATAAACTATAACAACATTTGAGCAAAGCCCAACAGCATAAATCTGGAAAGAAAGGAAGGAATGATATGGGCAGGACTCCCCCAGAGAACTCCTTATAGCAATGACTGACACCTGAATGGTCCAGTTGGTATT
This sequence comes from Apteryx rowi, assembly GCF_003343035.1. Taxonomy (NCBI): domain Eukaryota; kingdom Metazoa; phylum Chordata; class Aves; order Apterygiformes; family Apterygidae; genus Apteryx; species Apteryx rowi. The sequence goes on along the minus strand of NW_020448219.1, from coordinate 1,101,509 downwards.
TGTTGCCTATCTCTCCAGCAAAAGGTTGTATAGCACCCAATCAGTCTCAGGTTGGAGAGCACCAACACAGCTCTTCTGTGATTGGCATACAAAGGGCTAAGACTGGGAATTTGAGGGAATTCCCAGGTGTGTGTTGGCCACTCCTGAATTTTGGTATTGATATTCCAGTCTTGGATGGTAGCCCTATGATATCAGCAGTCAGTGACATCTTGCATTAATGGTAATAATAGTAACAGTGATAATTAACAATAATAATAATAAACAGTATTTTTCAACAGAATTCTCAGGATCACTGTCAATGTGCAGGTATAGAAAATTTCACTGTGCCTTCAGCAAAGTAAACAGGGTATAGCCCAACCCAACCCAGCACTGACTCTAGAACATTTATGACAATAACAGGCACACATTTTCTTTGGTTACTTTTAGCAGATTTCCATATTAGTGAAATGCAAATGAAATGTCAAACTGCTGTTCATGGTCAGACTTACTGTTTACACATGGAGAAAAGGTTTAGAAAGTAATTAATCTTGCATTTCTAAATTTTATTTTGATTAGGCATTTGAGAAGAAAATACTTGGCAATCTTAGTAATGCTAGAGATAGCAAGCAGAAGGATATTAACAGAGCTCTGGAAACCTGCTTCCAGAGCTTCTGGAATAAAGAGTGTAATCTGCAACCTTATCAGGACACAGAGCGCAGAGTTTGGTGGAACAGCATGTTCTCATGAGCTTGGCTTCTGTATTTCTTGGACTCCACACAGCACATCAATACTAGAGCAAGGGAGGTACTGGCAGGAGGGCGCCTGTGGAAGGACAGGGATCCGACCAGAGCTGAAGAGACTCCACAGAGCAGCTGCTTGCTGCAGCCGTCACCCAAGGCTGTGTCCTGGACTGAACCTACAGGTGTTGAAAGCATGGAAGGACCTGGGAACCTTGGACACATAGCTGTGACACAGCAATATGCACAAAGCAAGAGCAGGAGATGCTCCTCTTTGGAATTTGAGGTCTGGCAACTTTTTATGTCCATATGGAACTTTATGGAATGCTAGAACTCAGGCAATAGCTAGAATCTGGGAAAAAACAAATATTCCCAGAACACAGGAGTCAAGCTCTAGAATAAAAATGTTATACTAATTGTAGTATAATGAGAAATACTATTAAATAATTCTGGAGTTTGAGAATGGGTTACAAAGTGCATATGGATATAGCCCACAACAAAATTTTTCAATAGATATTTAGCACTTACTAAGTTAGTTCCATCATCTCCCCCATCTTCATAGTACATGAAACTCTTTGGCAATAGGGATGGTCTGGATTACTGTGGGAGCTAATGAAGCCTTAACCATAATAAATATGGAATGGTGCAGTATTCCCTTGTTTATTTCATGGAAAACAGGGCATGATAGCACTTATGACTTTCTTGCTTTTTTATATGGCTCTGTTCACTCTATGCACCTGGTGCCTTTTGATGATTCATTTTAATGTATTCAACACATGCTCATACACAGACTGAAATCACGACAGAGAAGCCCTACAGTGTGAGTAGCCAGGGATCTATGCCCAGTCAGTTGCTGAGGGTGACAGAGTGACAACTGTTATCAATATTGTATAATGTGAAAAAAACTACTGGAAAATTCGGTCCTGGAAAACTCTGAAAAACACAGTTTTTCCAAAGGTTTGGTGATATAAGCAGGAAGTCCCCCAAGCACACATTTCCCTTGAAGAATGTAGATGGTTTCAGTACTTAAAGTCAAGCACACACGTATGTTCTGTGGTGATCCAAAGCTGCTACTGCTGAATGTATATGGCTTTATCTCAATTCCCCTTCTACTATGATAATTTATGGCAGATTTATGATTTACTGTAGATTTATGACATACTCCAGACTGTCATTCTTCATAACTAGATAGCTGAACTAAGCTCCAAAATATTTAGCATCATACCTAGAACAGGCATTGATGGTGCTCAGTAAGTTTTGCTGAAATGTATGTAATTCCATACAAGAATATGTAGTATCCAGTATTGATGAAGGATCCAGTGACAGAAAATAATGTCTCCTGTTATTCCAAAGTAGTAAAAGCTGGGCTTGGAGTGCATTTTCAGTCTTGTTTCTTTACCTTTAGGAGCACACATTACTTTTATTAGGTAGGCAGGCAGGCAGATAGACAGACAGACAGATAGATAGTTATGGCTAAAAGTACCACAACATAAAAACAATATTTTTCATTTAAATTGTTTTGCTTTTCAGTCAGCTTGTCTTACTCAAAAGCAACAGAAGACCCTTGACTTCATTTATATTTCAAAGCATAGTCACTCTTTGACATCTGTTTTGGTGGAGTTTAAACTACTTTGCTGACTTTGTTACTTATATAAATGTTTAAAGACAATTCAATAAAGTGCAATTTCTTTGAGACAGGTACTATCATGTCAGTTTGAGGTAATCATGGCCATGCCTGCTTACATGTTTCTAATGCCATTTGATAGGTGTCATTGACTTTTATGAAAATCTTTGAGGCACTTCCTTATAGACTGTGTTTGGAATTACTGTACATATCTCTTTCCTGGCCTCTGGCTGAATCTTACAATGTAAATAGGTTCATATGGCTGGCACAGAGAGGGATAAGGTGTGTGTTACTAGAGCCAGTACTTCAAAGGGGTATGCTTGGTTTCAACCAAAATTAAGAACAGGAGAGCCCTGTGCAGACACTTCTTTTTTTTTCTTTGCCTTTTTTTCCTAATTCCTTCTTCAAATGAAGAATGTCTGGGGTGAAGTTTTCCAAGGAATTATTTTAAATAATTTAAATAAAGTTAAGTGTTATCCTACTTGGATTTTTTTTTGGGGGGGGGGGAAGCAGTTTTTAGTCCTGGGACATAATAGCTTAGCAAACAAATTAGGTATGTTAGAACCACTCAAATACATCTATTACTGAATTAGGAGAATGTTGAGCCAAGAAAAAAATACAGATGCCAGTACTTGCTACCAATAATGAAAAAAATTGCTTTAAAAATGCCGGACTACCAGAAAATATATCAACTACACAAATACTTTTAAAAACACTGAAAAGCTCTATACAGTAAAACACTGAATCTGTCATATGTAAATATGCTATTGGAGAAACCTATGCTCATTAATATCGTATTCCCATTTAGAGATAAGAACTGTAACTGCATTCATGACATGCAAAAGTTCATATAACATATAATATGACCTTACACGCTCTTAATGCTGCTAGCAAAGTGAAACAAAGCATTCTGTTATTTCACGTCAGGCTGATACTTAAAACTTTGAAATAGCACATAATTTTTAAAATAATCTCACTGAAGCTAAGGAAACATAAATGTTTTAAATGAATTGCACTTGATCTCATTAACACTGAATTTGGTTTATGAGCATCAGTATAATGGATGTGCCTTTGCAGTTATTTTGTATTGCAATAATAAATAACATTTTTTGCTTGGGCAAGGCCCAGAAAAAAGTAATCTCAATTTTGAGTGGATGGAACTCAAGGCAAAGGTAGTGGAAAGTGTCATACTGTGACATAGAAATGATAGGAATTACAGAATTTTCAAAACTTTATTCTACATTCCATGATAAATTATTTGATGTCAAATATACATGCATCTGGTTTTTGGCCAACACTGTCAATTTAGTATCTTTTTCATTCTTTTTCATTCCTTCTACCTATATTTTGGGTACTGCTTCTGGGGTCATGTGATTACTACCACAACCTCAACTTTGAATTCAAAAGAGAAAAGGAGGTTTGTAGTTCTGAAGCCCCAGTGGTTATGGGGAAAAAGCCCATACGTAAGCAGTTTAAGAGTATCTGTTCATATAGAGACTAGCAGCCCTGCAACAGCTTGTTTTGACCTGTATACAGTCTGGGGATGCAGGTAATCCTAATGAATGAGGCATCTTACAACCGAGTTTCACATGGCCACTCAATTTCAGCAACAACACAGCAGATGAAGAATATGCAATATCTTCTAGACAGTAACACCTGCTGTCTATAGGTAATTCGCTGAGCACAAATATTACACCACTATTTTTATCACACGGATTGCACAGTCTTTCATGCCTATTACATGTAAACAAAAAGAAAAGGTGAAGCAAACTGCATTTTGCCTAGTAGAATATGAGAAATGAAACCAAGTGAGTATTAATTATGAAGTGACAAGAGAAATAATGATGTTAAGCTTCTTTTTATAGAAGATGAAAATCCTAAAATATCATCTGTAAATTGTGCATCATACAGAATCTGATAATTTGGGTATTTTTTTTTCTTCTCCAAGTATTAAGAAAATATGGTTACACCAGCTGGAAACAAGTGCTGATTTAATCATCTGTATGATGCGTAAAAGAAATCATCTTCAATTGCATGCTGTAGGTATGATCCCCAGCCTTTTGAAGTCTATAGAAATCTCTATACTATTTCAGTGAAGATCTGAATCAGGCCCTATAGTAGGGACTTCAGAAAAGCAATAAAGATGGGATTTGATGGTACATTTAAGTCAGAAAGTCACGGAGACCTGATTCAACGGATTGTAAAGAAACACGAGTCTTCCAAATGATAAAAACAAATAATGTGGGGAACACCTATCAAAAACTAACTAGAAAGATGCTAATGAGGCAAACATTAGGCAACATAATATGCTTGGAGAAATGGTGTGGGAACCACTCTCTCTAAAAGCGGATGCTGAATTTTAAGTCTGAATGTCTTTGAATCGTTAGAAATTCCTTTAAAAAGCTAAGAATCAGATTATTTTAAAAAGTAAAATCTATTTATACTTTTCTCTGAGAAACTAAATTGTATTGTAAATCACTGTGCTGTCATCTAAGAAAAAACTGCTAACTCTCACAGTTTACTACATTATTTTCTCTTCCAGAAAGTTATATGAAAATTTTACTTGCAGTACAGAAAACCCTTAAATGAAGAAAGCCCTGAATGATGAATAGTATCTTGTCTTCTATCTCTTTGTGTTCTAATTAGGCCATGGATGTGTTTAATTAAATTTTGACCTTTTAACTGTGTGTATCAGAGTGTTCCCATAGCTCTCAGCACTCCTGACTATGTTCCTTTGTTGGCCAGTAATAAAGCAGTATCTGCTATTTTCAGTCAAATCTTGAAATGTATTTTGTTTTCCTTGAGTTACCTTTTGTTCTTTACAATTCTCTGTACCTTTCTTCTCCACCACAAGCCTCTTCTTATATTCATTTTGTGCTGGGAGGCTAATGACTTTCCGCCTTCCAACAGCCTAATTAATTCTTTCAGAACTGTGTGTCCAGCTACATACACACATACAGGATTGCCTCCTAGCTGGCTTAAGTCTGAAGGTCCTGAGTGGCTGCAGTTACTTCTTGGTAGGATTGGGGTACTAGACTTTTCACTTTCATACTCCAGAACTGTATCTTCACTGAGCATTTGCATCCCCTTTGAAAAGATCTCTTTCTGAACAAGTATACAACCTGCTCAATTTAATGCACCAATATAAGATCAGGAAGACCTGCCTGATGTTAATGGCTTCCACTACTTGATTAAGTTACCATTAATAAGAACAATACTAGCAATGTGTTATCAACCACCAGTGAAACCTTGACATGAATGGATTGTCCTCATCCAAATCCAGCTTTCTCTTCTGGACAGGCAGGAGCGAGGTGGAGATGAACCCAGCCCAGGACCCCTCCTCATTCCCAGGGTCTTGCTGGTGCCAGGTCACTGCCATCCACTCTGAGGTTCTATGAAGTCATACCAGCTTCAGGACAATTTCTGTCATTTTTCCATAGGATAAGGAGCTCTCCGACTCTCTTAAACACTACCACCACCATCACAGCCTTCCTGGACTCTCTCATTGTTTGTACACATTTCCTCTTATCTCATGTGAATGCTCAAAGTTAAATGATAAATCTCAGGAATCACCTTCAAAGGATTTCTTAATGTTTATCATCCTTACTTTTATAAGAACACTAGACAGTTTTAGATAGATAGAAAGGATAGAGAGAGATGCTTCATATTATTTATTTGAAAATAACAACTTGTGAGTGGGAAAGACTCAGTAAAGACCTTAGAGAATGTCTTACCCACTGAGAAGATTCAAAACCTCTTCAGTATTTGCATAGGCTTCAGTATAACAGAACAAGCAAACTTTTATAATGCAAGAGGCAGATGTGCAACATTCAATTCTGATTGTTGGCTCACAAGGACATATAACTGATTTTTCTATCACATAGTTCTCTTTTCCAGCACACAGAAGCCAAGAAAAATGACCAGCTGAGTGACTATGTGGCTTAAATACACATTTTCACATTCATTAATTAGCTTGATAGTGCAGTTCTCTGCCCAACTCTATTTGTAAGGTTTCTACAATGTGCAGCACAATACTATATTAGACTGAATTAACTTATTTTCTCATCATACTTGAGGAAGTGTGTAATAAGAACTATATATAGTAATACTTTATTATATGTAACTAGCTAAAAGTAGCAGAACTCCCACCCTAGTCAGAGTAAGCCAATAATTGCAGCATTAGCTTTGGCACAATAAAGACATATAAGAGCTTTTTCTAAAAAATCATTCTCTGACCAGCATTTCTCATGTTAACTTTAAGAGTTCTTTCCATCATGCTTCTGCATAACAGATAAAATGACTGTTGATTTGTATCCTGGACTTTGTTCGTAGACCCAGACCTTTTAACCTTTGCATTTAGGAATGCAGAGATTTTTCTTATTTTTCAAGTCACTGGGTATCTTATGTCACAATTACAGAGGTGCAGGTTGACATATGTATTTCAGCTTGCTGCCCATAGGGTATTGTTGATGTCATGAGGAAAATGCAGGTTTTTTGCACTCTTTCGCTGAAACTACTCTCGGTAGGTTGGTCCAGTTACAAATATTCTTCAATGTCTATTTCATTGCTACTGAAGATTCAGTACCTAGTATAATTTGAAGGTTTGTGTTGTCCAGGCAACATAATTTCATCTTCAATTTTTCTCTCATAAGTTTCTTGGCTATGCTTCTTTACAAAAATAAATAAACAAACATTAGTTCGCTAGCAGTCCTTTCTTGGTATCTGTTTTGCATGTGTGTTCATCTTTTTATTTGCCACCTCAGGGTACAACTTGCATTCTCACCGTCGAGGGCAGGAAAATATGTGTATGTAATGTATGTAATTCCCATCCCCAACCTATGCGAGTGCAATGAAACACAGGATGTCTATATCATACAGATCTGTTTGTAWTTGATTTGAGAAGTTATGGCAGTGATTCAGCGTTGAGCTGATGTCTTGCAGCATTCATACAGTCGCTTGCTGGAGGCACCATATCTCGTCTGGACAAGATGCAACACAGAGGTCTGGTCTACTCTGAGGTCATTAAAGATCAGTCTTTGAAAGAGAATGAAATACTGGGCATTAAGCCTGATGTCTTGGTTAACTAGTAACCCTGGTACTTACAGAGGCACACACTCATGTGAGGACATGAACACATACACACATGCACACATTTAGAGTTCACATTTAAATGCTTCTTTAAAAACATACAGGACACCATGAGTGCTAAATATGATGGTTACTATGATTAATGCAAAACTTTGGGATTCTTCCAGATAAAAAGTTTATTTAGAAATGTAAAATTTTCCACTTTTTCTTTCATAGTGCTCGGGGGCCAAAAGGGACCATTAGATCATCTAGATTCATCTCCTATATGTCACAGGCCATTAAATTTCACTCAGTTATCCTTGTATTGAGCCCAATAACTTGTGTCTGAGTAAATCACAACTTGTATATGGCTCTAGCCAGGCATTTCCATCTGGTTGCTGTGACAAGCCCCTTCTTCAATCCACTGTGACCCCACATTTCCTACAGAAGTCTTCTTGCTGCCTGTAAGTTTCTCTCTGCAATAATTATTCTGTAAAACAAGAAACAACAGGTCTTGGGTCAAACCCAGAGGTGGTACTTGTTGCCCTGTCCATTGTTTTTATTTGAATCTGTCTCTTTTTACACTTTCTGGTCCTATATCTGGATCTTTAACCTCTACTCATGACAAACATATTAATGTGCCAGCCTTGAATCACAGTAAACTTCAAGGTGATTTTTACACTGACCTCTTTTTCCTCTGACCTCTTTCCTGGCCTATTCATTGAATGTTTGTCTTTGTGACTTTGAACTATGTAGGGCAGCGTCAGCAGTAGACACCCTTATGCCTGTATGTCTGTGAAAACAAACCCTTGGTAACTAGTGGTTTGGTATTGAGCTGGTAATTCAGTGAATTCCATACTGCAAGCATGTGTTAGGACTCTGTGATAGTGTTTGCATTACTGGACAAATGGACTTGCTGTCCACTACAAGGCCTAGAGAGAGGATGGCTCTTGCATGACATCATGCACACTTCCTCTTTCCATTTCCTGTTGTATGATTTCCTCCTTGCAATGGATGTCTATTATTTTACTATTTTAGAAGGGATAGCATAATTAAAATCTTCCTCTGGAATGATTAAAAGATATCCCCCCCTGGCAAGCTAAAAGCTGATGCCCTGACTGGATCTGCTGTCCTTTTTGATGGCTGAGTGCCTTGTGYATGTATCTGTCAAAGAGCCACCAATAAAACACTGAGTGACTTCCCTCTTTTTCTGTATCAGTCAAATGGTTAATGAGATCTACATGTGTAAAGAACCCTGAAGCCACACTGCAAAATCAATATGAAACAAACACAATTTAAAAAGGTAAACGAAATACTCAGAGTCTCATTTTAGCATTTAAGAGAATGATAGGTCAAATTCAATTATTTGCTTTCCAGATTATAATTTCCATTTTGCCAAATATGTTTCTATTAAGGCTGGCAAAAGCTCCTCTATTAGTGGGTGAGGGAGGGAAGAAGGAAAGAAAGACTAGCAGGGAGGTATGACCTTATTTTACCCTTTCTGACAAAAGCAGATAATGTTGCTAGATTGGAGAGATGATCCCRCAGGCCACCAAAGGCTCTTTTCAGAGCTAAGATGCAGCTTTTGTCTTTCAGAACAACTCTCACATCTAACACTATTATCTTGACAAAGCCCTCAGCACTCATACTTACTTCAGAGACTGAGAAACTTCACATTCACCATGATAAAAAGAGTTAGCATGAGGTCACCTGCTTCTTATGAATAAGAGGCTACGCTGAAGAGCAGCTGCAAGAAAAGAGACTGTGAAGGGTTGCTCCATATCGCTGGTACTGCATCTGTGTGTAAGTCAGGGAGGTAATCACACCAGTCTAGCAAAGTCAGATTTTGGGCACATAAAGCAATAGTCCATGCTAGAATCATGTAGGGTCACCCTAAAGCCTTCTTTACTTCCTACTTTAGGTTAAATTGCTGTCCCTTCCACCTGTGCATTTCACAAGCACATCACCAGCTCATAAATTGCCCACAAAATAACAGCTTCAGATTCTGGATTCAAGTCATTAACTTGTAGATGCTGCTGATGAAAAGACAAAAACTCTGTGAAAAGCTGGGAAAGATTGGTATTTTTGTATCTCCAAATTGGAGAGTGACTGTGGTTTTGGCCTTGGAGGTGACTACGTTTTTGGTATCCATAGAATAGTTGAGATCACTGATATTAAGATGCCAGTGATGCCACGTCCCCTTTTCCCCTTCTTCTTTTGGAGAGATAGGGTGCTTTTGAATTGTTCACCAGTCATCAACTTTTCGTGGCCATGATAAGACAAAGGGACCCAATGCCAGGTACAAAATGTCAATACATTAGCCTGATGCCACTGCTAAAATGCAGGTCACCTATGAAATCACAACCCTCCAATCTTTTACTTTGCTGCAAACTCAGCAGACCTACGTGCTTGATGTTTATTTCAAAAGATCATTGCTGAACAAAGCAATAGATGGGATTAACCATTCAAATTTAAGAGACAGTTTATTGTATTGTCTTTCCCAATTACTGCCAAGATTCCTTTACATTCAAAAAAGATTTGTGCAGTTCATTTTGGCACCTTCTACCTCTGAGTGCCAGCCAGCATCAGTCTCTGGCAAGGATGCTCTTGAACCACTCTCCAAAATAAATACAGCAGATGTCAGTTAGGCGTTTTTATACCCATGTCCAATCATTCACCAAGAAATACTTTTTTGTTTTAGGCCCAAATCCTAACAGCTTAATGAATATGTCATTTAAATTAGGTGTCCTCTCTAAATAGGGGGCATCATGAAATATTTGCCTTCAACATCTAATTTCGTAAATCTGTCTCTATATCTGATCTCCCTGTATTCTGGCCAAGCCTACCCAGTCCTTAGCTTGTCTTGTGAAGCACTGAGCTCTGTAAGCCACCGTTTACATGAGAAAGTTCCAACATTCCTGGGATCAGATCCATTATTCCAAAAAGCAGTTTCAGATCCCCCTGTGTGGCAGCACTGGCCTTACCCTTGCAGGGCTCAGCATGGTTTGAAGGTGTCAGTTCATGTGGTCACTCCATCCACCGCCTCGGTCAGCCAGATCACAGCTGCCTTCTCCATGAATCCTCCTGCAACGTGTAGTCTCACCCCTAAATTACAGTTTGCAGCCTCAAGTGAAGGTGAGAAGTGGTCTCTCACAAAGGTCTATTTGGCTCCTATTCAAAATAACGTGCTAATGTGCTCATGTTCCTGCTCACTTACAGTGATGATAAGACTAATTCTTACATTCAGACACACGGTAGAGGAAAATAAGAGTTCCTAATGAATTATACTTATGGCTTTCCTTATGTTGTTCATATCATTCACAGAAAAGAGTTTTTGCCTACTAGTGCCAAGCTCTTGTTGCCTGCTTTTCACAAATAGGCCTGATCACACTCAAGTTTAGCTTGACGTGATCACAAGTTTCTCACTGTCCAAAAGCAGCTGATTCAGCAATATGCAGCCAGACACTAATCCCCAAAATTTTTTAACAAATGTGTGATGATCAGCTTTTCCCAGCCATTGTATCCTTTACATACTTTATGTAGAATCCTTACATGTCTTAACATGCAGTATTGTGTATCGACAAACTATTATATTCTAATGTTCCACATTCTTCATACAGAGCCATAACAGCCCTAATTATTGGAGAAGGCAGCACAACATTTCAGTGCATGTTCTTTGGTTTCTTAAAATACTTTTTCTTTTGCATTAAGGAAGATAGTATTTCCATGGCAAGTTCCACTCCATTTATTAGGCAGGACTGTTGAAAAGCTGGGCATATGACCATGAAAAAGTCCTCAGAAACATTTGGGCCAGGGCATTCTCATTGTACCCGTGCAAGTGGGAAGTCACTTCTTGACCCACAATGGCTACATCTACACTCGTGCCTGGGAACATTCCAGGTACTAAAGCCAATTGGCACTGAATGACTTGAGTCTACAGCAGGAATATGCCTTCACCTCCAAAATGGGTTGGCTGCATGCAGCCTTCCTATTGGAAACAGTCCCTGGATCATCTAACTCCCAAACTGTGCCTAGGAATTGCTCGGGAGAGTACGAGATGGATGGGCCCGCTTTATGCTAGGGACTGCTGTGAGAGTTTGCTGGCCCAGACAACCATGGCCAGAGATGCTGTGAAGCACGCACAGATTTACTAGTGCAGGCACAGCCACCAAGTCCAGCTGCAACACTGCTCCTGAAGGCACTTGCTCTCACCATTTAGGTCACTTATAGTCTGATCTGATGCCTGTTTAACTCAATGGATAAATGCTCATTGAGTCCAAAGGACTTTCCCCCAAATGCAGGGTTCTCTGGGTTTCAGATGCCTCCGATCTGTGGGCACACACAAGCAAACAGATATCAAAAAATGATGTTTATCACTGACAGAAATCCTTCAATGAGAAAGCCATAGCAATGCATGCTATTCAATCATCTATGCATTTGATATGGCAGAATAGTGTAGTGGACATTCAAAAGAAATACATTTGTGACATAATTTATTTTAGTACAATTTTTTTTTTACAACAGTGACTTGGTTCTGTAATTTACAGGTACAATTCAAAAGGATGAATTTTCAAAATGTGGCCCTTGAGTTTTATATTTGATTTTTACTGTATTTTAAATGCCAAATCAAAATTATCATTTTTAATTTACTTTATTCTCAGTGGTTTTGCTTAGATTTATGAATTACCTTGGATTAATTGCTATATAGCATTCTGGTTTTATAGTGTAATTGGGTGTGTCTAAGTGCATTCCATTTTACAGCTTGCTTTAGGGTATATTTGGGATGAACTGTACAATATAAAATACGTTTGGTGTTATGTTTTATATAATGCCAGAGAAAGCACAAAAAGTGCATTTAAGTTTCTAGGTTTATGGGTTCCATGTCTGGAAAACTTTGGAGGACAAATCTGCTTATTTTCAGTTTTTCTCAAATTGTTCTCAATCTTTTCCTTTTCAGTTTTTCACAATAACCTTTGAATTATTGAACCTTTGTGTCAATATTTATTTTCAGTCCTAGCAAAATAAATAATCCATGATAAATGATGGTATAAATATTGGTATCACAATTTCTAACACGCTCATTGAAAAAAAGCAAATCAGAGCAAGATCTAACCAAAGGAAAAACCAATACCCTATGTCTGCTTGCATGATCCACAGGTGACCATCACCCTCTATTAGACTTTTCTCCTTTCTCCTCTTTGGAGGGATCAGAGTGAAATGCTTTGTGTTATCTGATGCACTGTGGTTGTTAACAGCCAGGGCTTCTGATTAGTTAAGTCAAAATTACAAGACAGAGGCTATATGATCTATACTATATGAACTGCCATGAACTGCTATTAACTGTGCTTGGTACATTTGACATGTTTACATCAACATGACAACTTCTTGTCAACCTTATGGAGTCTCCCCTGAAACAAAATGCTTTACCCAGGACTGCTTTTGAGCCTTTTAAGTCCATGAGATATCTCTGCTTTGGCCTGATACCCTATTTTCTTAGAATTGTTTTTACTCAAATTTTTTCACTGAAACCAGAGAGTAATTGACTATCTTTTATTTTTTACTGCATTTGTATTTGTGTGTCTCGTGTCTCTCCCTTCCTTTATTCTGCACAGAGAGGGAGAGAAGCACCTACACACTGTCAGAATGAGGGCGACTGAACCAGAAGGACCACTGGAAGTTAGGAACTTGCATCTTCTCTTTATCTTCTTTGTGACTCCCAGGCCTGACTTTGTTGCCATTATAGCTTCTGTGTTTGAATAAATTTGTGTAGTCAAAATACTACCTAAACAAATCCATTTAGAGGAGTATAAATAAAAAGCTACTTTCTTAAAACTGTTGATCCCTCTCATCTGCCACTGTCTTACAAACAGGTYAGTATACAGCACATTTCATTCTGACACAACATTGGACATTCACATTTGAATATAATGACCACTGCCTGCAAAGACAAAAAGCAATTTAGAGAAATCAAATCACTATATAAAAAGAATACCATTCATAAATCCCTGGCAAACAGACCTCAAACTGAAAAAGCAAATGAGTCACTAACGTTACATTAAATGAAAACTAGAGTGTACTGACCTGTTTGAGCTACTGTACCAACAAAGAACAGAAGTTTTCTATACAAATGTCACGGGATTGGCATCAACATCAGAAGTCTGACTAATGAATCACTAATGTGATGTAACAGTGGCTGATACCTTGTCTCATAACAAAGTACTAGAGAAGTATTCATTTCTCAGAATTGATTTAAAGTATTAGGTATGAATCATTCTAACAAAGAGATAAGATCCAATATTTTTTCGTTAAAGAACATTTGAATCAACTGGAGATATATTTTGTAGGCCAAAGGTAAAGCTAGCTAATGAGTTTCCTCATTTATTTTGGAAACTGGAATCATTATAAAATCTTTCTATATAATTTGATATTGTTACTATAGTCTCCAAATAATGCACTTTAGATTAACAGGAGTATATGTTTAGTGTTAAGTATACACAATAATTACACTTTATATTTTCTTTGCTACTCTTTCCACTGGGGAACCTAAAATGGTTTACTGGTAATAATGAGCTGAATCTGACAATGTATGGCACTACATGATGAAGCTGGCTGCTAGGGCAGAGAACTGGACTTGAGGACCCATGAGAATCCCTTACAGTCCCGTGTTGCATTTTTGGCAAACACTAGTATCTCTACAAGCACAGGCAGAGTCAGATAATCAAGGGAATGGCAGATACCTAAAAATGCATGTGCAGCCTAACAAGGTTCAGTATCTACTGCCCATTAAAGCTAACAGGAGTTAGACTCTAAACTGGCTTTGGAGCTTTTGAAAATGTCATTAGATGCTGCTTGCACTATAAGTTCCTAAAAGCCTTTGAAAATCCTATTTTAAGCAATTTGTCTGTACAAATCAGCCATTTTTTGACAGGACCTGGGCAAGGATCAAACAGGTCAAATAGCATCTCAAAGGCATACGGACATCTGCAGCTTCAGCCAGACAGTCTGAGGCAAAAAAAAAAAAAAAAAAAAAAAAATCCTAATCAGTAACATTATTAAAAATAAATTAAAGTATACATGAGATTCCAGAAAACATTAATATAAAAAATGAAAGCATCTTCCCTCCCACTTTACCCTCCCAGTGGTCTTGGAAGGACTGAGACACCTCCATTTAATGTTTATAAGGTGTCAATTGTTTTCAGAATATAATCTTCATTACCCTGCAGTCTTTACATAGACATTTGGTCTTAAATATTGCATGTGCATTGATCATATATACATGCAATATGCAAGAAAGAACATCTGTATAAAGGCTGTGAGGCAATGAAGATTAAATGCTAACTTTATCTGTGAGCTTTCTGTAACTCCTACCAAATCAGCTGCCCACAAACCACAGGAGTTCACCACATAAGCAGATAGAAATGTTGTTTGGAAAGGACAGGATGATGATTTCCAGTTCATAAGATATTTATCCCAAGACACATTCATTCATCTGTTGCACATTTAAATGTCTGTTTTTAGCCACTGGCTGGAGCAATACTGAATCAAAAGAGCATCTCTTTCTAATAACAGCTTCATTCTGCACTGACCTATAAACAGTCGCAGTGTAATCTAAAGCAGTAGAAACAAAGTGTGAGTTCAGGAAGTCCAAGCCACAAGGAAGGGGCTTCTGCAGCAAAGTTGTGGCTACCCTGGGGTGATTAATGGGCTTCCATGGAGTGCTGAGCCCAGATCCTGCAGGAGGAAAGAAAATAAACGCCAAGTAAGGTACTACTCTTTGAGGTAGTGTCTGCAGACCTGCCTGGTGGCTGTTGAGGGCTGAGGTTCATGTGTTTCCTTAGCACATTACCAGATAGCTTTCACTCAAGCTCTAGCATGCAGCTCTGGATTTGTCCAATGATAAATGAGTTCTGATTGTTTTTTAAGAAGAAAATTAATGGGAAGAATATGAAGTATCTCAGTAAGATTTGTAGACTGATTCAGCTAATGCAGTTTGAGAAATTTTTAATTGTAATGATTACAAAGTGAATTACATTTAATTGTAATAAAAATATTCTTGTGTGGACATTCAAATCATAGAATGCTTGGAAGTAATCTCAGTTTTTATGTTTTCAAACTGTTTTGAAGTATTTATTAGGTACTTATAACCTTCACTTTTAAACAACACTTATAGTCATGCATGAACAATTACATCCTATAGTCTTTAATTTGATAGAATTTATTCACAGACATCCTTCCTAAAATGGAACATTTCCTGGAACAAGTTACGGTTTGATCTAAATGCTGTCAGTCTGGGTTCAGATTGATCGCATCCAGTAAGGAGTTCAGTAACAAGTTCCTGAAATAAGAATTCTTTGCTCTCAGAGACCAATATTCCAAATCAGTGTTTTGTGCTGCAGCCTCTGTGATGGATGTGACTATTTAATTGGGTTGTGATGAATGTTGAAGGTTCTGATACTGCAAGACTCTGATTTATTAGGGGATGTGCAGACTAGGCCATGGCTGTGTGTTTTGTTTAGTCCTGCATATTCTTATGTTTCTTAAACTATTTTTCACATTAACCATACAGTTTACTCCTGAACGATGCTCTTGATGTCAATATTTCTAGCCAGCAGTTTTGTTAAGCCCTGAACTGGATCATAAATTGCCTCTGTCTAAGATGCAAACAAGAAAAGAGAGTCCGTACCTAATAATAGCACAGCAATGAAGTATTATTTTTTTACTTACACCTGAGAAGCTTATTTTGTGAATTTCTTACTCTGTGAGTTTTTTTTTTAATATGGTTCTTCAAATGTATCTTCTCTTATCATATAAAATCAAAGCAGTACTGTCATTTAAAAATAACTCTGATGATATTTTCTGTCTAGTATCTGTGATACTGATCTTTCCACTAAATAAATTTTGCAATATTTTAAGGGCTTTACCTATATATCTCTGCTAATACCTTTATAGGAGTTTAGCTAATGTGTGTAGCTAGGTGGTAAGCTAAACTGATAGGGACCTTTGGGGAAAATCTTATACTCCCCAGGAAGAAAAGAAATTGTCCATTCCCAAATGATTGTCACAGTTCCATATGATTTTCTTACGCAAAATCATAAGCAACATGTATATTTTTCTGTTGTCTTAGCTGCCAAAACTGTTGTCATATGTACCACTTTTGGCTGTCTGGAATAAGCATTAACTGCAGCTAGGTGTATTTGCTTATTCCCTTCTGCAAAATGAATGTAAGATTTTTGCCAAGATTTAGTATCCCACAAAGTTGGCTTTGTCATATTTTCACTATTACTATGAAGTTCTGATTGCCTCATCCGAATATTCTGGCCACCAGAAGAATATTTTGTCATGCATCTTTATACCTCGTTGTTGGATGTGTAGGTAGGTTGGTATGTCTAATCTTATTTCACAACCCGTGCACTTTTGCTTCCCTTGAATGTTGGTGCAGTTCTCCGAAGCAATGAAAACATAGATTGCTCCAGTCCTTTTGTGTAGTGAGATTCCTGTCATCTTCCATTTTCCTATGTCACTTATTAATTGCTTTAGAAGAGCAGCTAGAGCTCCCATCAGTGATCATGGCCCATTATGTTAGGCAGTGCTTGAAATTCAATCTTCTGACTCCCTGCTCAAGGCTCAAAATTCAGTGTTTTTCTTCTTTCTTTTCTATACTCTGGGCTTCCTTCCTTCACCTGGCATGTGTAGTGAGATACTCTACTTGCCAGACATTTTTTTTACACATAGCTAAATCCACTAGTCTTTCAAGAATTTACAGTGAAATGTATATGTCTGCATGAGGAAGTTTGATTATGAGACTTTAAAGCATGTCACTTCAGTTTTCATAGTTTCTACCGGCTTGTTCTGAAAGGAAATATTTTAATTCTGCAGATAATATGTTTTCAATGAGGAATATGGACTTCACCTATCATTCTTTCAAACATTGCCACAAAAAGACAGGGTTAAAAAGCTTCCCCAAGTGAGCTTTAAAAGACCTCTTTATTTTCCAAATTGAAATTATCCATTTTCCTTTTTGATGATCTTCAAAAAACATACAAAAAAAGCCTTGCCTTTCAAGGTCTCTTGTTTAACTGCTATCTCCCAGCTAAGTTGTTGCTTGCAGAGACCCTGGCTAAAGCAATCTCATCTTTGTTGCCAGAGATTTTCTTATTATGTCTCCCAAAATCTTGATCATGCATATGTTGTTTAAACTGTCTGGGGCCAAAGCTGCATAGAAGCAACATGTTAAATGATTCTACACAAAGATTTATCATCCAGTGTTAACTCTTTGGCTCTGTGAGTCTGTATTTTTTTTGGCAAAGAAACTATAATGAAGATCAGAATGATAAATACAGAAGATTATTAATAATTTCTTAGATTTCCAAAGAAACAGAACTGGGGTCACATTTTGGGGAGCACAGATTGGTTCTTGAGAATAGTTGTAGGTTGAACACTAGAAACCTTTATTGATAGTGCTGCAGAGATTCCATCTGTAGGCAGAACTCCAGGAGTAGATACACCACAAAAGGATATGAGCTCTTCTTCCTTCAAAATATGCTTTGGTACTGTTCTTATCTGTACTTTCTTCCAAGTAAAGGTTAAAACTCATCCCACAGTTGTTTCTCACTGCCAAGACACTTTCAACACAATGGACTCAAAAGCTGCAGGATGTACAACGTTGGAAATCCTTGTTTACCTTCATTAATAGTCCCCCCAGGTGTACATTGCCAACAGGGTGACAGAAATATTTTTCTTTCCTTTCTGTTTTCCAAGCTTTTTCCCCTTTTCAAATGTAAGGCCCAATTTGTTTTCATTGTGAAGGTATTCACATAGTCTTCAATGGAGATTATTTCTGAGTAACTCATAAACTCCCCAGCTACAAACAACCTACCTTCTTTCATAGATTACATCAGAAACTGAGGCATCACTTCTGTGTACCAGGGTAAGTTATTTTAAGAAGGGAGGAAAAGAGGATGTTAATTTAAAAAGCCACCATCTTCTCTGTCTTCCCAATCCCTTCTTGGGTCCCCTGTATTCTTGGGTTTTTTCAGAGATAACCAGTAAATGACCAGTTTCAAAAAGCTGCCCCCTCCCACGCTTTCCTTAATGGTGCATAATTTTCTCTTACTCTGTCTCTTCTTATGTTATTTGTCTTGATTATGAGTGCCTTGGGACAGGGTCTGTGTGTTGTTATATGTTTAGAAAGGCCTGAGCACACACCAAGAGCTACCACAATCCAACTATTATAGTCATTATTACTATTAGTGATTAGCTTTGTAGGCCAAGAGTGGTCAGGGTTTTCTGTACTTGTCTGGAAATTCAGAGGGAATTCTGGGAAACTCTGGAGGTGGTCCACCAGCATGACCTTCTCCTCTGAGTCTGAGCCCTCAACCTGGTGTCTGTGGGACAAGAATGGCTCTAAACATCCTGACTGCTCCTCTTTGAATAGAATAGAAGAATATATAGAGAGCTTCTACTCCAAGACAAATTAGAATTTGTGGATTTTCAAAAAATATCAGGAGAGTATTGCACCTTGAAGTGATACATCCTACCCAGTTGTGAAGAACTGTCATGAGCATTGACGTAATATTTTGATCAGTTTGGCCTATGGATCTTCATTTGGGTCCTCTGGCAAAGTCTGGGAGCAGATGTCCTGGCAGCTGGATACTCCCAGAAATTTTGCCTGGATATGCATTTGATTTTCTTTGGTGTTTTAAACTATTAGGTACTGTATTGCTGCTGTACTCCTGAATAATTGCTGTCTTCTAGTCAAAATACAGATGCATGAAATGCTTTGTGAACAATTTGGAAAGGGGTAGATTGTGGATCTGAAATTACGTTGACATTCTTAGCATGTGTGTCCTGTGCCTAGGGCTTGACCTTGCCTCAATTAAAGCAATATGTATCAGGGATTATAAGACTTGGTTGCCTTCAGTGTCAGGGTGACTGTGGTTTCAGCAGCCAGAAAGGGTGCTTCTCATCTGAAGATCTCATGAAGTCCGTGGCAAAATTGCTGTTCAGAAGTCACAAAAAGACATAATTTCTTAAACAATCCTTAAGACTTTGTGATATAGAACATGTTAGGAATAAATACAAAGTGTCATTATATTGTAAGAAGAGTAAGAAGTGTCCAGTAATGTGAGGTCTTCACTCAGATGCAGATTTCACCTTCCACACCTGGGATGTCCACTGTGAGCAGAAGCAATGCCCACAGAGATATAGTGACTGAGTGCGGTAGCCTGGAGAAGGTGGGCAGGGGCAAAGGAGGAAAGAGGAGCTGTGCACAGGCTTCCCTGGAGGTCCAGAAAACCTCCAGCTTCAGTTAAGCACAGTGCATTTAAGTGCTTTTCTTGTTCAGCAACTATTCTCAGTATGGGCTGTGCTTTATGTGGACACATGCCTCTTATTTCAAGTTGATGCCATTCTGAGCTGTTTTCCCATTCTCATGCATTTAATTTGCTGATTTAAAAGCTTAGCATTTGAGGGGGAACATTCTCTGGGACAATTAATTTTGAAAAGATTTTTATTTTCAAAAAAAAAGCCAAATAAATGTCTTGGAACATATTCCAGTTTCTGTTAACTTTTTGCATGCTGGTACCTCCCTAGAGCTTAAATCTCTAAACACAGACTGCTTACACTAGTACAGTGTGACTACTGACTAGATGCAACAATCTAGTTGCACCTACATTGCAATTGATGCAGTTGATTCTGTATTTATCATTGTTCCTGCTAAACAGGCAAGTGTTCAAACATCAAGGTTCATTTTAGATGGAAAAGAGTCACCTCTTAGCAATAGACTTGGCCTTGACAAGCAGTGTTTTTATGTATCTGCAGAACACAAGGAAAAGAAAGAAAAGCACACGATATGAGATGAAGATTATCTGCAACAACAAAAGTTAGTAAATTACATTGTGTTGTTATGTGCTCTCTGTGCTGCTCAAGGAAATAAAAGCTCCTGAAGCCTGAATGAACTAGAACCTGCACAGTGCAGTAACGACACAGGGTGTCTGAATGAACAGGCACCTGGCCAGCTCTCCAGTGAGCACCAGCCTGCACTGAACTGCAAACAGCGCTTAGCCCAGCTTTTCTTCCAGCTTGTAACTCTGCAAAGCTCAGAGGTTTCTCACCGGTTCAGCTTCACATCAGACAAATCCAGCAGGTTTTGGCTGACATGACTTTGAGCAAACACAAAAACAAAATGAAACTCGGGAGACTAGAAAGAAAATGTTTATATCAAGCCCCAGCAAACTAAAGCATGGCAATCTTGAACAACTGTCTCTGTGAAATCATTGCTGAGAACACAACATCAGTTAAAAACATGATAAATCTTTTACAACCTATTATATGCATGATTCACAGCTGCCTTGTAGATGTGCACAGAAGCCAAATTCCCTACAGAATAGTAATGCGCTGGCTATTATACTTCTGGTTTCTCTTTTTTTACCCAGCAGTAGGACAAAAGCAGTCTTTTGCAAGGAGGGCAATTTCCACCAATAACAAGTGGAGAAGAAAACCTTCATCATGACCTACATTTTTGTGAGCCCTTAAACCTAATTTTTTTTCTACTCCACCAGGTTTAGTTTAGTGAAACGGACTTTTCAGGAAATGTCATGTTTTCTATATCCAAGTGGGACAGCGTTGTGAAATGCCATGTTTACAATATTCAAGTGTACTGGGACTGTTCAGGCTTCAGCAAATATACACTGTGGTTAAAAAAAAAATGTTGTAGGCAGAAAAGCAACTTGTGGAAGTGTAAGAAAGAAAGAAAAGAGGCAGAGACAACAGGATAAGTGAGGAGCAAAAAGGAGGAAAAAGCAAAGCTTCTGACGAAAATTGCAGGACTCGCATATTTCTGACACTTCCTTATCTGCATTCAGTCTCTCTAAAATGTGTTGTGTGATTGTATGTATGTGTTTATAGCCCAATCTTTTGGAGAAAAAAACCTAAACTAACCTCGTGTTGCAGTTTTCAAATACTTTGCGCTCTTTGTTAATTTTCAATTTTGAACAGGAAAAGGCAGAAGAAAAATGATGCATCTACACAAGTTTTGAGAAACTGGTATCAGGCTTCAGTGACTGTATTTCATCTAATGTACCAAAGCCTTTAATTCTCATTTGATATTGCACAGTGGGACTGGACAGAAGACTCTGGTAAACTTGCCTGAATTTTGAACTTTGCTTGCACGAGCTGAGAAGAGGGGGGCAACAGTAATAATAAGTTTATGAAACTTTTGTCCTCCCGTGGTCTCTGGGATTGTTGGGGAAGCTTCATTATGCAACGTAACTTTGGGCTGTTCTAAGAGCTGTCATTTCCCAACCAAATTTTTATGTTAGCTGAGGATCACTGGGGTGCAGTGCTCCCTAGCCATAACCTGTCATGCCCTGTCATGCTGGCAGAGTCTGTGTTACTTGAACCAATAACAGTGAAATCATTGCATTATTAACCTGATATAAGCCACTCAGGTAAGCACAGAAGGTCCCAGAGAGATTTGCATAGCCTAAGCTAAAGTCTGTGTCAGCATATCTTCACAGCTAACCAGATTAATTTAGATTTGGTTCCATAGGTATGTTTGCAGCCTTCACATCCTGAGTGCAATATAGATCTACCTGTAAGTCAAGAACGATTGATTTTGTCTGCTTGCCATCTCCCATAACTGAGGGGGACCTTGTGATATCTCTAATCTAACCGGTCTATCTAATCTAAACAAGTTTTTCCCAATCCATCTCAAACATTAAAAGAAATAAGTAACATACATGGGATGGGGAAACACACCATCACAATTAGGATTTAGCCCAGTGTTTATGTTTGTTGATGTTCAGAGTAGAGATGCATGAACCTGCCCATTTGGGCCTTGAAACAGCCTCCCATTTTTGTTCAGAATTGTCATAACTCTTGTGCTTCACCTTGCAGCTCCTCAGATTGATAAGGTTGATCTACCTTTGTTCATTTGTGGTTTTGGTCTTACTGCCCGTACCATACTACAACGGTATTATGCTACCATTCTTGGAACATACCATGCTACAAGGTTCTCCTGCAAACGCAGACCTACTACAAAATAGTCTGTTGAAAAGCAAGTTGTTAAGTGCTTCACAGATGTTTTCTACTCTTCTTCTACTACCTTTTGGGGACATGAGTAACTCTTGTACTATCACTTCTGGTTTCAGACATGCTGAAGTCAAATAAATGCTAATTTTCAGTGAACTGCAGGTTCTTTGCTAATCTTTGCATGGCCTCAATTGATTGTTTTTTTCTTTCAAGCAAATATTTTTATCTGGCAATAGTTTTATTCCAGAGCTGCTACTTTATTGCTTATTGGGTTTTATTTGTTACTATTGCTTCTATTGTTACTATTATTATCAGACCTGCTATTATTACCTTCTTGTTATTATTACCTATTATAGTATTATTCAATAATAATACATCAAGGCTGAGACTGCATGACCATAGAGGTGCCAGTGGTGGAGATCCCATTTCTAGATTGGTAGGAAAGGCTCTGACAATCAATTCATTGGAAAGCTATCATCGATCATAAGAGAAAACACAGAATAAAAGGCCCAACTCATTCAGACTGTGTGGACAGGTAACTAAATGTGGCAGAAGTCTCTGGTCAGAGGAGGTGTTTGTTGATTACTGTTCACTATTAAAGTTATATTTGTCTGTGAAAGATGTGGGGAGCTATATCTTTAAAAGGCTCTTGCATCAGCCAAGCAGTGATTGTGTTGGCCTCTATGCAGGYCTCTGCTCACTTCCCTGAAGTGAATTTATTTGGGCTATTTTGTTAAACAGTACACTCTAGGCAGCTCTTAAGACAATCATTTCTATTTCTTTGGCAGAGGGCTTGAATCGGAGGCCAGTATTCCAGTTTGAGATTCAGAGCCTAGCCTTTGCCCAAGTCAGCTAGCAGGTGAGTTAGAAGCTCTGTAGGACCATCTAAATTGTATATGGACCCTGTGGGAAAGAGATAAGCAAGATTAACCCTTTGACATGGGGGTAACTGGGAAAGGTTAAGAAAGAGACCTGCACTAAGGGCAGAGCTTATATTGTGCTCTGGCCACAGTCTACTCCTTCAATACTTTGGATTTAACAAATGCAGTCAAATATAGCCCTCTTATAAACCAATATGCACTTTTCAGTCATTAGCGTGAAAAAGATGAAAAACAAAGTGAAAAGTGTAAAACAAATTGCTATCTCTCCCATTCTTCTTCTCAAACGATCATTAACTGATTCACTTCCTATTGACTCTATGGCAGAAGTGATTTCAGCAGGAGAAATTTGGAAGAACAGATAATAGTGTCTCTGTATATCATCTAGTCAGACAAATTCCACTTGTCTTGTGAAACTTCTGTCAAGGCTTAAATGCCTTTATATATGTGGTTACCAAATCGTGTTCCATAGACAACGGTGACTACAACCATATCAGACAGCAAAAACTATCAGATTGTCAATTTGGTCCGGTTATGGCTTGATAAAAGTCAGAACCACTAGACAAACTAAGGAGATGTGTTTTTTCAGTGTTGCCAGGAAAAGATGGTTGYGCTATACAAGAAACACTGATCGTGAGTCTTTGCCATTAGTCTAAAATGTTTGGGTCCCTGTCTTCTTTTAATGGACCAGTAGTAATTCTCCTTTTGAAATGCAGTATCAATTTCCTTTGTTTTTTAAGGCTCAGATTCAGCAATACATTAAGGTATATTAATGTATATTAATGTGTATATTTAAATGTATGTGTATATAAACATACTGTATAAACATTTTATGAGTGTATGTGTGTATATATATAAACATTTATACATATATACATGTATATACAAATATATAGCTGTGAGTAGCTCCTTAGGAGTCAATAGAATTAGTCACATAGTTAAATATAGTCAAGAGCTGAAGTATTTTGATAAAGCAGATCCTCAGCCTGATCCAGACTATGAAAGTATGTGAGGACAGAAATATTTGGAGCTGAAAGCTCAGCTGGAGCAGAAAGTTCAATTTTTCTATCTATTTATCCTGTATGTGGTTTTTTCTGGAGTTTGAACCTTCATATGAAAGCATAATAATAATGAAGACATATATGGTCATTTATGTTTATATTTCCTACCAGGCTACATTTTTACTTGCTTAGGAAAACTCACTGCTATACATATATGTGGAATTGAAAATGAGATGACACTGAAGCTTACTGTCAAACTGTTTTATGGTAACTTGGATACTCAGTTCTCTGGACACCTTTTTAAGGGAATCAGCTTATGCTATCCTTCTTCTTGGTTTATTATACTCTGTGTTACCAGAATTACAAGCTACTGGGCAGTTTTTTGCAGTGTCTTGAGTTAACTTGAATTTTTAAGGGTGTTCTGTAATAAAATGCCCATCGGTATTTAACAGTCAGTTCAGAGGTCATTCAGCTTCTCCTCACAGGTTACTCTGGAGCTGCAAACAGAAGGTAGTAGCAATAAATAAAACTAAAAACTAGAATGGTGAAAACCCATATGTAGGGCCAGTGTAAACAGAGTACTATATAGATTTCTGCAGAATTAACAGCATTCAAAAACACCATACAACAAATATTCGACCACAAGAAATATACTCTGTGATCATCAGCCATTCAGGCGATTCCTACAATAGTGAAGTTTTCAAAAGCATTTATTTCTAGCTGACATTTCTAAGAGACCTATTTGTTTCTTCAGGCACCAAAATACCTTCAAAAATCTGACTTGTAACAAAAAGACTTTGAGACCTTACCACCAAGTTAGGCACCCTAGTATAATACATGGGTATCACGGGAAGCTTCAAAACCCCATGTCAGGCACCTAATCACATGCTAGTGGGGTTATGCACAGGTGTAAAACTTCTGACATCCCTGAGCTGCCTGAACCCTGCTTCAAACCTAGCATTAAAAATGTTTTCCCTTCTCTTTATGCAGGGCCCAGCTGACAGGTATGTTCAGAGCACATGTATGGGACTAGTCCTTACACAGAAGGCAGCCAGAAGCAAGACCTTCTACCTGGCTAGTATGTTTGCACACCTTAATGTAGTTAATATACTAGTGGCTGTGATACTAATAGATATGTCCTGTCTAAGAAAACCCAGAGCACAACCCAGAGCCCCAGGTTGTATTCCAGGGGATAGATACATGAGACACCTGGGGCTGGACACAGTCCAGATGGGAAACACCAAGAGTGTGTGTGTTCATTCCCCTCAACGGGTTGCAGGAACACATACTGGACAGCCTATACAAGTCAAGGGGAAGCCTAAGTACCAAAAGACAGCATTTACAGAAAGTATTCTGCTGAGGTTGGATCTGCCAGTAGGAAATAGTAAACACTTTTCCCTGTGACTGGGACAGCTCTATCCACATTGTAGCCATATCCCTCAAAACTCTCTCTCAAGGACAGGTTCTTTGACCCATTCTTTCAGTGTGATGGCGGTGGTGGTGACGGTGGTGGTGGCAAACTTATTTGCACAATACCTTAGTTGCTAGATCTAAACACCAGATTGTTTTGAAGGAGATGATGGTTTTCACAATGCTGTTGTCACCGAGTAGACTTGTAAGGGGTCTAAGACTGGGTCAGTCAAAGAGAGAGAATACAAGAGAAAGCATGTTTCAGCAACCTAGTGCCTGGGAGGAAGTCACAAATTTTGACCTCTGCTCCTAGAACTGTTTCTGTGCTTGCCATTAACCATCATTAGGTTTGGTGCCGATGGGGAAAGAGTTAAGTGTTGAGTGAAAGCAGACCCAGCTGACAAGAACAGAAACAGGAAGCACAAAAAGATGCATGTTTGTGTTTGGGGGAGAGGGGGTATTACCTGTACTGGGACTGGTGTGGTGCTACTGGAAGGACTTTGGATCTTTGTACAAGGCATTGGGTAAGGAGAGTTTGCTATGTAATGCAAATTAAACTAAAACACAGCTTTTTTTTTCTACTAATGACATGGAGAATTGTTAGGTGGCTGGCTAGTGCTGGGGAGAGAGGGAAAAGGGGAAGGGTAACACATGTATACACATAAAGATATGTCCTGCTGAGTGGAGCTGAATATTGCATGTGCTTCTTACTCAAAATGTGAACTGCAGACCAGATTAGATCAGGGAATGTTAGCCACATCCAATGTGAAATATGTTTTGTTTGGTTTGTTTTCTTTTAAAACAGAGAGAGGGAGCATAAGTTCAGGGAGGTAAGTGAAAGTTCAGTGAGATTTCTCCACATTCATGAAACCTGAGTTCATAGTCAAGTTACTGAGTCACATACAGATGAGGATCTTGCCTGGTCAGTTCAAAAAGGAAAAAAAAAAAACTCAACCCCTTCCCGCCTTAAGTTCCTTGATGTTTAGTAGGTGTGGTTTGGTGAAGGAAAGCCAGACCAATACCAACAGCTGCATGGAATCTTTCCACAGCTGAAAGGTGAATAATTAACTCTGTTATAACTGCAGCCCCTAAGGGGGAGGTGAGTCACTGGCCCAATTTAGAGTTATGTTATCTTGTAATGAACAATGAAAGGGAAATCTATACGTGTCCTGACAGTTCTAGTGAGACATCGATGATCTGTGCCCCAAAAACCTCAGGAAGGGAGTTGATCAAATGCACCTCTAAGAAAATAACTGACTTTGTACATATAACTCATTAGTGGTTCAAGGAGATAATTTTTTCGACGCATGTGAAATTCCCTGAGAATGATGCTGTAGCTTAGACAAGGAGGAAAAGAATGTGTCAGTTGTAATTGGCAACATTGTGCCAATACCTGAAATCAGATACAATCAGGCTGGAAATTAACTTATTTTTCTGAGTCCAGTCATGCTCATACTGTGGCCTCTGGACACATGGGATGGTGGGTGGGGTCCACAAAAGGCAAATAAGAAAAACAAGCCTGCTCTTAGGTGACTTAAAAACCTACTACTAGATTTTTTTCCTGAGGATCTGAATGTCCACTGGGAAATCTCTTGCAGTTTGCAAAACCAAAAAGGTTAAAGGCTGGTCTAAACCTGACAAAACTTAGCATACATGAACAGTGCCCATGTGAGAAAGGCAGTATAAACTGTGCTTCCTCTTATGGAGGGAAAGAAGACTGGAGTCCTTAGCCCCTGCTCCTGAGCAGAGTGCGAGGCAGTGAGCCTTCACTGATTCCCCAGGGTTTGCAGTCAGTTCATTGAGCCTTTCAGGTCTCCGCAGACTTCAAGTTCAGAAAGTTGCTAGTAGACTATACCCTTGGATCACTGTTTACTAAACCTTGCAGAAGACAAGTGAAATGGATCTGTAGCAGTTTTTTTCCTCCAGCTAAAATTTTATTAGCTTGATAGAAATGAAATGACTGTTCCTCCTCTGGGGGTTCAGAACTAATAGTTCCACAGCATGACAGCCATAGTGGGACATCAGCCTCATTTGTCTTTGCAATATATAATGCAGTCATGTTCTGACGGAAGAAGCACCTCTTGGGTGTTTTCTCTCTTCCAGCCAGTTTACAAGTAGCATTGACTGATTCAGGAGGGAGTTGTGTTTCTGTCTTCTCAGCGAGGAAGGAAGCCAGCTCCCCGTGCGAGAGGAAGCAAGTGACCGAGGGAGTGAATGAAGTTTCTTAGAGCTTTGGGAAGGATTTTAAGAAGGAGAAAAGTTGCAAAGACTGATTTAAACCATGCTGTTTTCAAGGAGACTTGGCCCCATGTGATCTCAGTAGAGTAGCGTGTTTGCGAACAATACAAAATTAAATACGTAATTCCATAGAAACATGAAAAAAGGAAATAACACAAACCAAGAACAGTCTAAATCAAAGCTGCTCATCTGATCTTAATCCTCATTAGTGGGTATTACTCTTGATGACTGTATTTATCACTAATTAATGACAAAAGAGAAAACTTTACCCCATGTCCACAGAGACACTAATGTCCCATCTAGGGTCAACAGACTGTCATTGGGCATGCTTTAATTATTGCTTTGTCATTGTCATATGTACAGTTCATCAGTGCAGATGGTCCAGATCTGCTGCAGGAATCCTGTGATCAGTTGTAAGTTTTTTTCCATAAAAATGAGAGTGGTTAGCACTTAGAAATGGAAACCAGGATGCTAGAGAGTAATTTAAGAAAAACAAAAACCTTCTACTCTAGAGCGTGGAGAAGATTTTCAAGATGAACGTTCATGTTCTCAGGTGTCACAAAGGTAAACCAAGATACCTCTAAGAAGCCCTTTCCTGCTTTCTTTCTTTTTGTTTGGGGGAGGAAGGAAGGAAAGGAAGGAAAGAGAGGAAGGAAGGGAGGAAAAGCACTGAAAGATCATAGAAAGCCCAGCCAAGTCTAGTCCCACCATTGTGTAAAGTGACCCTCTAAGCCTTGGCTATAGATTTGTTCTGTTTGCTCTCTCATATATATGTAGTGGAAAACAATATATCTGAAGAAAACTCACTGCAATGAAATAATCATTTCAACTTGTTTGCACAAAAATACCTATTAATGGGACTATCAAATAAGCTCTTTGTTTAGAATTGTCCCACTTACTTGTCAAAGCTAGAGCTCTTGACCCCTAGGACTTCCAGCCATGCTGCTTGTAACACGCTCTTAATTTAACTGATATTTCAGTGACTTGTTTTCTCCCTGCAGTTCAGACAGTATTTTTTTTAGCCTTGACAGAATGGCTAGACTAGGTAATCCACACAAACAGCTGCTGCATGCAATGTGATCTTTTCCCCAAACCTTTTTAACAAAGACTTCTGAACTGTTCCTTAGTTTTGGATACGTTGGAAATATCCGGAAGCTAAAATCTTTCAATATGAATGTAATTGACATATCAACTGTCTGACCATACTGCTTTTAGCTTGAGAAGTGTCCCAAGATTAACAAGAGCTACATGTTCACAAAACCACTCCTTAATCAGAAAGCGTTCATCAGGGAAATACCTCTGATTCAAACCATTTTCACAGAGGATTTGCTTATTGAATGTGTTCTTGTATGTGGTCTAGTGAGAAGAAAGATACTACTGTTTTCTGTAGTGTGAGCCCTGCAAACTTTCAAACTTAGTGAAACATAACATAATTGGGATTTTTCATTGTAATGAATTGAAATTATTTCGTTCTTTGTCAATCATCACAGGCATTTCTATCTAATGGAACCCCTATATGAGCACAAGTAATATTAAAGTAAGTGTTGCAAATATTGAAGATATAAAATAACATGAATGGATCCAGGGAGATTTGAAAAATGAACAGGAGAAAAGAAATAACAGTTCAGKTTTTGAAAAGGCCTATGAATATAAGGGAAAACACATTCGGTAGAAAGGTGGAATTTGGAAAACAATCATTTTAAAGAAGTTGAGAGGTGAGAGTGGACAGAAAGTTAGACGTGCATAGGGAGCAGAATATAGCATCAAAATGGGTAATCCAGCTGTGGATTGCATAGGCAAGTGTAACATTCTGAGTGGGCAGGATGGCAAAAGTCCTTTTCTAAACATTGCAGGTATAATTCTATCCACAGCACTCCACTATGTTTTAGAAATTTACGCTCTGAAGAAATTGGTGTACTGGAGAGCAATGAGAGAACAATAAAAAGACTAGGGGCAAGGAAAATTGATTTTAATAGGTAAGATTAAATACTAAATCTGTCTAATCAGGTTAAGTGAAAAAAGGGCCACATGGATAAATATTTTAAAGGTATCTAATAAGAAAGGAATTATTTTAGGATGACCAAAATGTTGAGAAAAGGAAAAAGGATCAATGAGGTGTATCAGACTGTGAAATGGTCCCCAGTGAGATAAGAGAAAAACCATTCTCCTAGTGAGAATGACTTTAAACGAGATTGGATATTATCTTAGTGACCAAAGGGGCAGTTGGGAATATCAACTATTTTTGAGATTTTGCAGGCAAAGATCCAAATAAAACAATTTTTTGAGGGCATTATTTTTGCAGAGCCACACACCCTTTCTTTTTCTCAACAAGGTCTGTTGGGTAGTGAAGTCTCTTTCAGTGCTTTGCTGTTGCTCTCCGCACCATGAGTTAATTAGGAAGCAGGTGTATGGCCACACACTTTGCTACCTAAATCTTTGCCTGTCCAGCATCCCTAAATAAAAATAATGAGGATTGCTGTTGCAAGGCAAAAGCGTTGCTTTACACTATGTATTTCCACATCCTGTGCTCTCCCAAGCAGTCTGCTGACTGCAAGTACAACCCCCCAAGGAACCTGGAGAGTCAGAACCACCTAAACAATGCCAGTAAAYTAAACCTTTAGGCATTTCTTTGCTTTGATCCAGAGAAATGCATGTGCTGTGCTGTTTGTACCCTCAGAACAAATGGCAATCTTGGGAACTAGCATGTATATTTAGAGACAGTATTTAAATACCATTCCTTGGGAAATTCCCACTGCTTAAGAAAAGACCAACTAAAACAAGAGTTTTCTTTCCCAGAAGGCTGAGACAGGCATAATGAGGATTAGCAGGCATAATTGATATCATTTCTGTATCCTAGAGGATCGTATGAGTCATCTTTCCAGTCACGTCCTCCCTGTTTTTAGGACTGATGAGAGTGAAAATGCTTCTGTGAAGTGTAAAGAGGCAATATAAACATACTGTACAGTACAAGCCACTGATTGCAAACAAATAACTTCATTAAGCAATGCCCATAATAATTCCTCACTTTTATATATAGCACTTTTCATCTGCAGATCTCAAAGTGCTGTACAGACGGAAAAGCTCAGGAGGTGAAGTGAGTGGTTTGAGGTCATTCAGGTAGACAATGGCAGCTCGGGGAATAAACCAAGCCGCGGTGCCTCACTTCGCGTTATAAATGCCCCTCCTGTGGAATCCTGGAAAAGAGCACTGCAGCTATCGCTTGGAGAGGGACAGTGTGGAGCTGGAGCTGAAACAAGCCTGAGTCTGATCATAAGACCATTGTGTATTAGAAAGGCCAAATTCCACCCTAATGTGCAATCTCTCTTGAAATCAACTGGAGCTTTATATTCAAACCTCCAAGTATTTGCAAGGTTTTCCTTCCCATGGTGTCTGAGTACCAGCAAAATTACATCATAACAAAACAATCTCTGAGGATGATTTCTTACTACTTCTTCCTATTAGCCCCAAGAGCCAGGATAGATTGTTTTATTTTTATCACTTTTTTTTTAATTGCACATAAACACTGGGTCTAATTCACTAATCATGGAAATCATGGAAAGTAGAGGAAAGGATTATTTACTACCTAAAACTACAGTAGTGCAGTGATGCCTCAGGTCTAGTAAGTACAAAAGTCATCATGAAATGGTTTCAGTCTCGACTCTATACATTTAAGAAAAAAAGAGAGAAAAAAAATTTCTGCAGGCATTGAACAGCCCCAGTTCACAAGAGAAACTATGCAGATAATATTCACAAACACTCCATGTGATTAAAAAATAAAGAACAGAATATGAAAGGAATCAAAACACAATATATCATAAATTCCAAAATTATAAATCCCATTATGCCTGAAATTTGGAAGGTAGAATACATCCTACAAATTCCTGGAAGCAGAAGAAAAAGGCACTGATCTTGAAGCCACAAGTCTCGAGTTCCTTGCTGACACGGCTGCAGGCTCCCTCTGTAATCTTGGGCATATTGCTTTACTTCTGCTTCCTCTCCCACGTTGTGGGTGTGCCTACATTGCAGTCAAAGTGGGATTGTAAAGCTTGTCAACCCAACTGAATGAGCTTTAACCAAGTTAGCTGGGTTACTGGTAGCAATGCAACTGTAGCATGGGTTCGGGTACAGACTAAGTTCTTAAGGGTGGATAATGAAATTTGGGAAGAATAGAATCTGAAAATTATCAGAAGAATCCCATTCATCTAGATTTCACATTATTCTTCAAATTCTGAAAGGATACGTTAAAAAAAAAAAACACGTATTTTCTGATTAACAGTAAGAGTTGAGACAGAAAAAAAAAAGATGATGGCTGAAGTTTTCAAAGTCATTTAAGGGATTTAGCCACATGCTTCACATTAATGTGAGACTGCTGCTCTGGGATACAGATCTTAAGAATGGGAGATCTGTTCCTGAACTCCATCCAAATCATATTGTATTGTAACTAGGGTATGAAATGAGATGAGTTAGTCTTCCACAGGGGTAAGACCAGCTGAAAAAAAGTGTGCTTCAAAACTGTGAGGACATTTTAAGGAAAGTTGCTTGTTGTTATGTCAAAGTCTAGCCACCTGGTAAATAAAATTGTATTAGGCTGTAATTATATATATTATAAGAAAACACTCATATATTACACAGGAAAAAAAATAAGCTACTTGTTTTTTTTTTTTAATGAAAACATAGCTATAATGTGATTTAAAACTCCAGATCAGTGTCAAAAGCAATAACAAAATCTGGTATGTCACTTCCCCCCCTCCCAGCTAAATTGCTCTTATGTACTCTTAAAAACAGCACGATAGTTAAAATATTAATAATGGATATTAGATGGAAATGATAGTTGCAAAGTACAAACACATGTAAGAGAGTTGCTTTAGAAAGTATGGTGAGAGACAGGGTAAGAGGAAAAACTTTATTAATGTCAGAAAGATACAGTGAAATATTTAGTGCACACATGTTTGGGATAAGAGTTGGGATGCGGAGCCAGACACTCAGCTGGTGAATGTTGATGCAGCTCTGTTTAAATCAGTGGGACTATGCTGATTTACATCACCTACAGATTTTACAGCTGGCTTCGATATGCATACAAACTTTGAAAGTTATCCAGACTTACCTGCTCCTCTACTCTCTGGAAACAAGGCTGGAAGTCTGGCAGGATAAGGATTCTCCAGGAGATCTCTTGCTTTTCTGTGGGCTAGAAACATGGTGAAGACAAGTATTATTGTGGTTAGGACAATATTTCTACATTTTCCTAGCCCCACAGGAAATCAAAATGCATACTAAAAGCAAATAATTAACCTAATTTTGTAAGAAAGAAACATTCATTCTGGTATGATTCAACCCGTATTTTATATGAATCAGTGTTCCCCTCCCTACTTAAATGTAGACACGTTATTTCTGTGGTCTGGAAGCTGAGATCAGATTTCACCCATAATGATTTTAGCTGCCACACAGCGCATCAAAATTGCAATTATAAATACCAGTGTTTTTCTTTTTCTGGAATGTAGACTGCATCATACAAGATCCTGCCAAAAGATGCAAAATTAGCAGTGCGATGGATATACTTGTGCAACCTCCAGGGAAAGACAATTAGGGAACGAGGAGTAAGAGGAGAGAGGGAGCTGTGAAATGACCAAAAGCCTAAATCATCTTTATATCCATCTTCTGTACTCGGAGCTTTCAATTTTGCAAAGCCTTTTCACAGAGAAACAGCACATCAGCCTCAAAGGAGTGATACCAGTTTGCATGTACTAAGTTTTGAGTTGAGTAACAATTGCCCGACAAAGTTCACTGTCATAATGAGTACAGTGACAACTGCCAGATTTCACTTCTGCCGTTTTCTTTCTTCCTTCAACTGCATGTTATTAGTGTCTCCCTACAGAGCTTCTGCTCTGAAAGGATCCAGCCAGATTTAGGACAAGTATCCAAATTCACTTGGAGGCCGTCAATCAGCAAGAAGCAGTTTTAATCTTTCTCTCCTGTTTGCATTCTACCTGTGCTGGCTTGTATTAGAATTAAATCTCCATTGAATCTGTGACAGGTGTAGCAAAGATACTGTAAATAATACCAGACTACTTAGCACTCACATTATAGATGAAGGAGAGATAGGGGAAGTATGAGCTGATCAGACATACCTGGAAGTGCAATGCCATTGATCCTGCCTCCAGCTTAGGGCTGGTCCAAGGACAGCTCAGTTCCTCATTCCATTTCGTGTGGAAATCGAATATACATTTCCCATCTGTTCTTTTTGAAGCAGTAGCTTTACTTTGACAGTGCTTTGAACTGCCTCCCAATCTGCATGAAAAATTCCACAATGTGCTTTGTTTAATCATGCTCAGAGATTTTTGGGAAATAACTCTGATTAGTTCCAGTAGTATTAGGAATGGCTGGGCTGGGCTTTTACATGTAGAATATATAACTTTTCCAAATGCATAGTCTTTTATAAAATGACCAGCTACAACAGTAATAAGGAAGGCAAGAGAACAGTGAAGAATGTTTATAAAAATTCTAACCTCCAAAAAAAATTAAGGTATCTGTGAGCCCTCAACTCAGCTGCTCAGTTCCCAGCCCAGAGGGGAGGCAGACTTGCAGGACATGGTTCCCAAAAGTTTTAGCACTAGCTGAAAGGCTATGAGGACTCACACTGTAGCTGATGGAAATTAGAGGCACACAGTTTATTGCATTGTTGGAAGAACAAGTCTGAACTACAATATGTCTAAACACTTCAGATTCTCACTGAAAGTATTCATGCAGTGTCTGGCTAGCCAAGTAGTTTCAGATGTTAATTGAATTCAGCAGCTCTATTAATGTAATCAGAACATAAAATAGTATAGATGCAAGGGTTGAAGTATACTGTATGATCTCGATAACCCAGAGAACTTGAGTTACTGAGTACGAAATAAATAAAGCTATGTTTATTTCTGTGATTTTACTCCTTTCTTCTTCATGATGACTATACTAGCCAGGGTGTGGAAATCCAACCAGCAGTTCCATTATCTGGATTTTGTCCGCACCGCAGAGGGCTTTGTTTGTTTTTTGCTTTAAATAATTTTATGTTATTAAGTTGGTCATAAAAAAAAATGGTAATTTGGCTATTAAAGGTCACTGAACATTTCTTTCCCTCCAAATCAAAGTAAATATAGGAAAATATGAATATTTTGTGTGTCTGCCTGCTTTCCTTTCATAAGCAGCTGTTTAAAACATAGGAATTCTATGGACTAATTCTGGAAGACATTTGATATGCTGCTACGTGAACTTGTGATTGAGTAAACAAATCAATGTGGTCCACACAGATTAAAAATTGGCTGATAAGCATTAAAATACAACTGTAATCAGAGAATTCCTGTTCCTTCTGAAGTCACTCTACAGCCTGTTCTTTGCTCCTCTCTCATTAGACATTTTCTCCATTAACCTGGAATAAAGAATAAAAACTGAAAAAATTTACATCCCATGCAAATATTGGAGAAATGATAAACAGCAAAAAGAGGGAAGTCACTGATACAAATAAATTCTAAATTATTTGATATTGCATGGGCTAGCAAACTGTATATATACAGCCAAATATTAAATCATGCATGTATGAAGAGAGAACACAGGCCACATTTAAAGGAGATAGGGATTGTAGTTGGGTAAGCAACTACCTAATAGAAGATACTAAGTGAACTTGGAAGAAAATCAGCTGGTGGGATAGACAGCAGCATCCAAGTTACCTGCCTGGGCAGGGTGCTTAACTTTTATGAACAGCAGAAGAGAAGCACTGCAGCAGCACCTTTGGCAGCCAAATGGCTGGCTTTACTCTGCAGGCACAGAACAAGCAGATGGAGGTTTGTGGGACGCTCGGCAATCCCAGGAAGGGCTGGATAGCTGTGCACATGGCAGAGAGCTGGGAGGCACGTGCCAAATGGATTTAGGCACCAGGTCAGCTACCACCGCTCCCTCTGTGGCTCACTGTCTAAGCCATGGTCCAGCGTGCCTGTACCAAGCGGTGGTATGACTCTGGGCTCCTGTGAGAGGTAGCAAATGCGAGCACCCTGCCTTCAGCCAGTGCAGTTCACCCAACCTCCCACTAGCTCTGATGTTGCTCCAGGGAAAGATTTCCACTGGGAGGGGGCTAGAAACTTAAATTATCCCAGAAGGTTGCAGACACCCCGCAAGCCATCGGTCAATCTCTCCTGCAGTTCCCATAGTACTAATGCAGCCCTGGCTTGTAAAAGTAAAGGAATTTCCAGCACAAACAGGGAAGCTACAATAGTCTGAAACAGCTGTGACTGTTTTTTGGAATATTAGGTAGGATTCATGTCATCTAAGTCATCCACACAGACTTATTCACCTTTGGTTTCATTATAGTTATGAGTGAGAAATAGACAACTTTATGGTGTGATTCATTTAGAGCTGACTTCCAAAATTCATCAGATGGATTCCATCCTGAAAGTGCTTGTTTCCCATTAGTGACTTATGGGTACTCTTGAGTGAGTAGTCCACATTTGGTCAGTTTTCTCCCACCCACTGTGTCTTTTCTGGTGTTCATAATTCTGAAAAAAGGTGGAATTTTCACAGATTATTCCAAAAAAGAGCAATGAGAATGAATGGTTTGGGAAATTGACTTTACTTTCAGGTAGTGTAGGAGCCCACACTGTTCTGCTTAACCTAAAGAAAATTAAGAGTCAATCTGTCATATTCTGTAAATCCATATATGGAAAAAAAAAATACACCAATCATTAGCTCTTTCATTTAACAGACACCAGCAGAAGAATTTTCATTAGAAGACAGAAAAAATTCAGAGTAGATATAAGTAACTCATTTTTAACAGTAGAGCTAATTAAAATTGCAACAGTCTAGCAAAATTAATCAAATATTAACATCATGTCTTTCTGCATCACATAAAACAAGGAAGATCACAGAAAAAGACACAAATTAAATAAGAAATAAGTGCTGTGCAGGGAAAAATGATGTTACCATATATCACCACCTAGGAAATTCTAAGTCATGTCCCAATGAGCTCAGCTCATAGTTATTGGAAGTTTACCTACTGGACTTCTTTTCTAGTACCTAAAGAGCAATTTTACTGTTCTGGGAAGAAAAGCCTGGTCCAGAGGTGTAAGCCCAAGTCAGTGAGCCAGAAACACTTTGTGTCTCATCCAGTTTTGTCTCTAACGCCTTCTGTTGCCTTGCGCAAGTCACTTAAACACTAGGCTAAGAACATTAAAGACTTACGAGCTATA
The DNA here is from genome assembly GCF_003343035.1 of Apteryx rowi. Lineage (NCBI taxonomy): Eukaryota > Metazoa > Chordata > Aves > Apterygiformes > Apterygidae > Apteryx > Apteryx rowi. The sequence goes on along the minus strand of NW_020448219.1, from coordinate 1,064,333 downwards.
TTAATGCAAAGTATTTTTATTTTCTAAAATATATTCTGTCAAAACCTATTAGTATAAGCAGGAAAAAGTCCAGCCTTGTAAGGCCCATGAGAAATTTTGGGAAGTCACAAGCAATGGCAAAGTCAGAGTACATGATTTGGAAAAGAGAATGGGAAAAAGGAGATTTGAATCAATCTAAGCAGGTTGGACTTACACTTTAACTCATTAAGTTTTATACACCTGATACAAGATCAGATATTCGCTCTGCAGAGTTTACAGTGAAGGTTTGTGTAATGAGGAGAAAAAACCTACAGAATGTGGTTGTCATTCCAATTGCATGAAACATAAAAATTATAAACCTTCCATAGGTACACCAAAAAACTGGAACAAAGACCAGCTCTTGAAAACTTTCCTATCTCCCCACCAGGAAAGAATTAGAAAGAGTTGAACTAGATTAAACATAATAATCTAAATTCTGTTCCTGATTATATGCATGTAAATCTGAAATAACAAAGCTTAAAGACTTGTTTGGGACTTAAATTGGTGTCTCTGTGAGCCTGATTTTTTGGCCAGCTTTTATTTCAGCTGSGGAAAAGAAAACATGTTTATAAAATCTGAGGAGCCTACAGTTTATCTGCCTTTAAAAAGACATACACTGTGTGCAGGCCAGTAATAGACTTTCACTCATACTGCGATGCTGAATTGTACCAAAAAACATATTGACAACAGCATACATTTTGGTAGCTGGAGAAGAGCCTATTGTGTTCACCTGTCTCTGTATCAGTTCCAATTCAAAGGCATCAGGGCAAGCTGATAATACATATAGAATGCATTGAGCTTTATAAAAGGACATATTTCCATCAGAAAAAAGATGGCACAAGTGGTTGGGTTAATGGCATGGAACTTGGGAGGGCGCACCATTTTCATAGCTTGCCTCACACCTCTTGTTCAGTCATGGGCAAATCACTGATATTCACATTTATCTGATCCAGCTTCTGGCACTTAACAGAGTCTTCCTTAGGAGCTGAATTGCCCTACGTGCCCCAGAAGGGAGGAGAGAGCAAGAGATGGGCAGCCCTGGTAGGTGATTAACCCCACGTAAAATCTCAAGCGCCTCCTAAGAATGCCTGACTTCCCCTCCTGAGTGCAGAGCATCCTGAGAACGAGCGAGTTTCCAACTTGGGTACTAGAAAGGGCATAAAATTGGGATAAATCCTTGCTGGGTTGCTGTCTGTGATTTGATTGCTCAGCTGTACAATGGAAATAATAGGTTCTGACAGGGGAAATGTGAAGATACAACAGAGACTATGAGGAGTTCAAATGTTATGATAATAGATGTTGTACACGACCTTAAAGTTGATAAACATGAAATGAATTATTCACATATCTTTCATTAGTCTATCACAGATCTGTCTGATTCCAACACAGCTGCAGTGACCTACACATTTTCAGCTGTTCCCGCTTACTTACTTTCTTTATACCTTTTGTTTGTATTTAACGTGTTTGCATGAATAACTTTTAGCTAAAGACATTATTCAAGAGTAATAAATAATACTTGTAATAACCTTTGGTTTCCAATGAACCCCAGGAAATGTTCAGGTTTCCCTGTCCGCTTTTTAAAATCTCCACCCTAGGAGTATATGCAACACATGTGAAGAATGTCTGAATAATGAGTAATTCTGAGTCACGAATAATGCTTCCAGATTTGCACTTTTGGCAGTTGGGAGTAGGATTCCCTGTTTGTACTGTGTCCAGTCCTTTCCTCCAGCTTTCCCCCTCAGAGGCCCTGATTCTGTACCCGTATTAAGCAGGCAGGTCATTTTGTCTACGTGAAGCTTTGCTGATTTCAGAGCATCCCACCCAGGAACGCAGGCAACCTGCTAATCACTGCAGGATGAGAAGCTTTGGGCCTCTTCTTTAGTATTTTAGCTCCTAAAACACAAACAGGTCCCTAAGTGCTGGATTCCTGCTGAAACCAACGAGAGATAGGTGTTTAGGCAAATATTCAGGTACCCAAATACTGCTAAAAATATTCCCTAATGAAGGGAATAAAGGTATTCCCCTCCGTTGCCTGAGATGTGGCCCTGGCATCATTCCACGTCTCTGCCAAGGCTGCCTGGGTCTCGTGCCACACTGTGTGGTGCCTGGTGCCCTCGAGGCGGCTCAGGCCGGCCTGCATGGCAGTCCAGGTGGCTGCAGGGACTGCAGGACCAGGGCCTTGGCTTCTGCAGCTTTTGGAGGATGATCATAAATTGTTTCATCTGCTGCTTTTATGAAGTCAATTGGCATTCTCAGTCCACTTTAGATATGACCACACTGAAAACATAGTCACAACATTTGCCGATACAGGAAGAATATGTCCCTTTTTGGTAATGTAGTTATGATTCAAATAGGCAGTTGTGTTCTTGTGGCAGTTTCAGCAGAGGAGCCAAACTGCAGATTCATTGGGGGAATGAACCCCGAAAGCCAGCTCCTTCAAATCAAGGCTCATGCATACTGGTGAGGAAAGCATAGAAAGAGTTGCAGTGCCACAGTTTAGACTGTTGGTGTGTGGATGCACGGAAAATGCATTTTCCATCACATTTCCAGACCAGCAGTCATAAGCACTTTAACAGCCAGTTAGCTAGAGACTGCATAGACTCAAGTATCAGCATTTGTTTTGGTGAGATGGATATTTACCTCCGGGAAAGGCAGCTCCACTGCCTTTCAGTRTTATTGTGTATTTGACCTTTGCTATGGGAAAGTCTGTAAACCCACTGGTGTGGGCAGTGCTGGCTACAGTTATCCACTACTCACTGACGCTAAAAGCATTTCCCTTACGTGATAACCACCCTCCCATGCAGCTGTCTGACCAGACCAGCCCCCGCCCCGTTCCCTCACCCTCCCCTGTGCCCGTGTTGCCTGACCGCGCCAGACACGCTCGTCTGCCCCCCCAGCTCCCGTGCCCCAAAATGCGGTGTGGGCAATGCAGGCAGGGCGCACAGAGGGACCCAATGCCCTCTGTCGCTTGGCGTGATCTGCGTAATTCCACAAGGAAAGCAACTGTAAGAATCCACATAACAAATCTAAAGAAAAAAACGCAGCCAAGCAATGACTGTTCCTGTGATCTGCATTTCAGTCAATGGTAGAAAAAAAAGGATATACAGATTGTGAAAAACGGATCGCTCCCAACTAATTTTAGTACTATAATTGTATTCCTCTGTTGAAGTCAAATGCCTCATTGCTCCTAAGTATTGTAAGTCTGGACAAAATACTACAGTAAGCAGATACACTTTGCGTGTGTTTTAGCTGTTACTTAACTATTTCCTTCAGACTGGGAACTTTGAGGTCAATGCAAGGTCAGGTTTTAGCTGACTCAGTCTGCTCGTGTGACACTGCAGCCTGTGTATCTGCAAAGTAGCCAGGGAAAGGGAGGTGAACCTTCATTCCTTACTCACTGGCTGCAGGCATTTAAAATATGAAATACCTACCTATGTCAGTAAGAACCGCATCATTCAGGGTGGACACCCAGGAATATTTTGCCCTAATAAAGAATTTTTACAACCCAAACCTGGAGGTTGAGTTATCCCATTTGGGTGTTCTCCATGAGGGAGTTCATGTTCTGGGGCGGATCAAGACGTCACCCAGCATGACAACATAAGACATTACATGCACTGCAGTACAAAGAAGGGCTCTTACTGTCAGACAAGCAGTGGACCAGGAGTGGCCATTGCTCAGTCACCATCTTTACCTCCAAGAGAGAGTATGGAAAAGCTATGATGTCATTTGAAGCGCTTGCACATTAACTTTTAAGCTTGTCAGCTCATAAAATGGCATTAATGAATTCAGCTGAGGGATTTTCACTTCTGTTTTCTGCATTCTGCAAAGAATAAAGTCATGAATAATTAAACAATTTGGAAAAGTATCATAAACCAATATTAAACTGAAAAGCAGACTTTCAAAAGATTGTATTAAAAATCTGCCATTTGTGACTCAGTGATAATGAAGAAGTGTGTGATACTGTGATACCACAAAGTAGTGCTTGCTCCCAGATTTGTTTATGTTATTATCACTTGGTGGGATTCAGTAGTAAGTACCTAGCCTAAGAATTACTTTGTCTACATCTTAGTTCCAGGAGGAACTAAGGAGGAACATGATCCTTTACTTCAGAAATAATTGCCCACACTCCCATAAAAACTGATGGAGAGAAGTAACAGATCTTGAAGACATCTTGCAAGAGATTCAGTCCAACTAAATTAGTTGTCTGTTACTCAGCTGATTCTGTAGAGACCATAGGCATGCTCATACACCTGAGATCCTATCCACCAACCTGTGATTGAGAGGCCACTGCCTATTTTCTGAGAAGAACTTGGGCAACGAAAGGAAGTGCCTGACAGCTGGAAAAAGCTGGCATTGTGCCCATCTTAAAATGGGTAAGAGGAAGACCTGGGGGTCTGAGGCTTCCCTGGGAAGCTCACAGACCACATCCTTTGGGGTCCATCTGCATCCAGAGAAAGGACCAACAGGTAAGTCCTGGGGCTGTGTCAGCATGAGAGGTTTGACTCAGAGCTCCCATGTCTCCAGCAAGTCACCTACCCAGCAGGTTTGAGCATGCACTTTCACCTTTCAAGGAATGCAGAAGGGGGGGCTAGAAGGAGAAATGTCTCTCCCCTCAGAGGGGACAGAACTGGGGATGCAGAAAAATAAAAGAGACAAATCCTCCCCCTCTTCTCAGCCCTGGTGAGGCCCCATCTGGAGTACTGTGTCCAGTTCTGGGCTCCCCAGTGCAGGAGGGATGTGGCAGTACTGGAGCGAGTCCAGCGAAGGGCTACAAAGATGATTAGGGGACTGGAGCATCTCTCTTATGAGGAAAGACTGAGAGAGCTGGGCCTGTTTAGCCTGGAGAAGAGAAGGCTGAGAGGGGATCTTATCAATGTGTACAAGTATCTGAAGGGAGGGTGTCRAGAGGATGGGACCAGACTCTTTTCAGTGGTGCCCAGMGACAGGACGCGAGGCAAYGGGCACAAACTGAAACACAGACACTTCCATCTGAACATGAGGAAAAACTTCTTTACTGTGAGGGTGACAGAGCACTGGAACAGGTTGCCCCGAGAGGTGGTGGAGTCCCCTTCTCTGGAGATATTCAAAATGCGCCTGGATGCAATCCTGTGCAATGTGCTCTAGGTGACCCTGCTTGAGTAGGGGGGTTGGACTAGATGATCTCCAGAGGTCCCTTCCAACCTCAGTGATTCTGTGATTCTGTGATCCAGTGGATTCAGAGTAGGGATCAGAAATCTAGGTCATCTCCTGTTATGTTTGAATTAGACTCTATATGGCCTGCTCTTCTTCTGGCCCAATTTTTGGGCATTTTTTATTTCAACAGAAGAAAATTGCACCAGAATTGCCACGTATTTAAGTGGTTCACATCCTGTCAGGATGAGGACAGCTTGAGAACAATCTCCCAAGCAAGAGGTCACCTGATGAAGATACTCTTTGAATACGGACCTCACCCACAAAGCTAGGACAAATTATTAAACATTTTCAGTTACTCAGAAAAAAACCCAGGCAACCTCTCCACTGGAGCCTGTACTGCAATGGAGTTACAGAAAGACATAGGTACCTTAGTATTTTTGTGAGTGGATGTGGACAACTGAGCTAGACACCTAGGAAACTTGCAGGCCAGTCAGGGAGATGTTTAAGCACTTAGGCAGTGATGGAAAACACAGGGACTGTTATCCTACCTGGAACATAGACAGAGTTTATCTGTGTCCCAGTTTAAATGGAATTTTGGATGCTACCTTATTATTATTATTTACACATATGAAAATAATATGTAAATAATGTATATATTGCTACTAATTAATTGCATTTCTAACCACACTGGTGATGAAGATGCTATCTTGATAAACACTGCACAAATAGTGTTACTTCAGGATGAAATTTTTGGTTAATTCTAAGGTGAATTATTTTTTAATTCTGTTCAAAGTTTAGATTTATTTTAACTGTATTTTTTTTAAGATAAGATCTTCAGCATGAGTTACCTAACTGGAACACATTGGAATGTCATAGTCTTTCATACTTCTGACGCTCTCTTGAATAATTTTTTTTTCCTCCCCAATGGCGTTTAGCATTGTGTCCATATATGTCTGGAGTTCTACTAATTAGCTTTTTAATGTATTACTGTGTTCAGTGCGCAGGGCTGATTCTTTTACCATTACTCATGTTGGATGGCATCTTATTCTATGACCAATAGAGGTGTCTTAGGAGTGAGGTACAACTGAGTATGAGAAATACCAAAATTTCACCCTAAAATTTTTAAATTAACATGAAAACCAGACAGCTACTGTAAAATGGCCTGAGGGCCATTCAACATGCAAAATAAGCATAAACCAGATTACAAATACTCAAAGGCCTTTGCACCTCCAGGTGTAACTTATATAGAAACTACATTTAAAATCATGCCACCAAAGCAGGTTGCGCGATCGTGATTTTCTTGTTAAAGCCACTGGCTCTGTAAAATGTTCACTAAGCCTACAGGCAGCAGTGATATGCCTTTTCTGAACTACAAGTGCAGAACTCAGAGGGGGTCTCCCACAAAAATAATTTTTTAGATCATTTTCCCCGATCACTGTTCATGATTTTTACCTAGAAACTGTCTTAAAATGACTTGGTTCTATGGATTTTGATTAAGAAACACTAATAAAAGTCAACAATTTTTTTGCACTAAGATTTTTCTTTAACTCAGAACTTGAATAAGTATAAATAGCAAGTAAGTAAAATATTCAGACCAATCCCTCAAGAATGAAAATTGAAGATTTATCTCTAAACACAACTCCTCATGATGTAATAAATATCASCTTATTTGCGTCTCATCACTAAAGTGGCTCTCAGAATTATCTACCTCTCCCTTSATAGTGTTTGTTTGTTTGATCTGATTGTTTATTACCATAATGACTACACCATATTATATCTAGATATCTGTACTAATTAAATACCCAAGTAGTCATGGTACCATGGATGTCCAATGATACTAGAATTTATTATGGTCTACTTGATGTGTCCCTAAATTTTAGATAAAACTCTTTATTAGCGCTCAGAACACAAAGGGAGAAAAAAAACCAACAAAGTCAGGAAACAGCCTTAGCAACAAGCACAAGAAAAAGGACAGCATAACTGAGCTGCTGTCCCATGTCTTACACTGCGTTACACTCTATAGAACTGGATTGGGTATGTTGCTTGGAGATTACTGAGGTAGCACGCACATGTTTTCCATGCTGTTTTTTAAGCTCTCTTTCAGATTTGCCCCAATCAGGAAAGAAGAAACAGAATAAAATCTGGATGAAGGAAGAACAAATTAAAAAAAAGGTTCTTACTGCTATAGACTTCTTAAAGCACTTTGTTTATTTTTGTTTTCTTTGTATAGAAATGGCTGACTGGATATTTTAAAGAACAGTGTTAATTCCTTTAAGTCCCTCAGTTCTTCAGGAACGTTCTGTGTTTTGAGACCACTCAGAGCCATCTCCTGTATGGGAGGAATTAGGGTAAAGTTATAATAACAAACAGATTTTTGAAAAGCCGTTTCTGTTTTATTACAGGACCATCAGAAAATGAAACAAAAAAGGCCTGAATGGGGTTGACTTTGTTTCTGGCCTGAACAAAAGTTCCAGAATTGTTAAGACAAAAGTAAACAAACTTAATTCAAAAAATTACATAGGCCAGTGTCCCAGCTCAAGGGATAAAGCCATTCTCATAACTATTCCATCTGCAGAGAGAGATCATTTAGGTTCCCACTGAACTTGTGCAATTGAATCCTTCACAGTGATAGCCAAGTCATGTCAGGGATGGAGGTAAGTGTCACAAATAAATCAGTGTGTCAGCAAGACAAAGAAGGAAACCAGTTTCAGTAAAGYTTCAAGAACGCTCTGAAAAGATTCTTTGAAAACAAATCCAGTATTTTCATAATTAACTCTTAGGTGTTCAACCATTTTGAAATATACTTTAAGTCACAATAATCAATAAAAATGCCAGCTTACTGGGAAGGACTTATTATTTAATATGATTGCTAATCAATATATAACATTAATTTTATTTTTTCTTCAGTCTTGACTTAAAGTATAGGTGTTAAATTCAACCTATTCTGTGTCATATCTAAAGATTTTTGCATCTGATATCCTGATCTCTTTTTCACTGGTCATAACTACAATATAAGTTAGAAATAGATAAAAGCTACTAAACTCAGATCTATAGTTCCACAGTCTGAAAGCATTAAGATCCCCTGTCTTGGGCAGGGCCACCTACAAAACTATTTCTCTACATATACAGGAAGCTGCTTTTCTGCAGCTACTGAAAATGATGTCCCTGTAGCATACTTACAGGCAAAATTTAATTCTCTCCTTACTCTCACCAGTACAAATCAAAAGTAGCTGCAAGAAGTAAAACATGCATGGGTATGACAGGAGACTCAGCTTTCTAATTCTACCTATAAGCCTTTACTTTTTGTGTCCTAGTGGGTGGCAGTGGGCAGCTCACCCCTCAGCACCCCAACCATGTGTTATTATACAGATGGACTTTCTAGCCAACAGGAAATTCCAGATACTGGAATCTAGGTGCATTTTGGTCTGGTCAAACTTGGGCCCAAAAACACAGGTAACATTGGTCATCTATGTTACCTCCATGCCTTATTTATATGGGGAGTGACCAAGGAAAACAGAAAGTAAAGTTTCATTCATGCATAATCTCACTTCTCATTGACTGATCAATTGATTGATTGAATAAGAAAAGGTTGTGTCCTCACAACTTGCAAAACAAGTAAAAGGTGAACTTTAGCTCAGAAATAGGCTTTCCTTTTCACTTGATTCAACAGAATTCCTTTTCTGAGCACTGCTTGGAAAAAAAACAGGGATGAAAATGGATGAGGCATAAATTAGAGTGTGTTGCAGTATTATGCCAGGCTAGGCAGTTGTGATCTATTACAGAAAAGTCCAGTCCTCTTTAAGCATAGATTTAGTATTACGGTGAAGTTTGAGTAAAACATCATTGATGCTATTAAGAACAGTCCTCTTCATATACGGCAAACAGAAGAYGCAAGTCCTTTTTAGTATAAGCCACAGAAGACAGCTGAAACAAATGAGTCATTACCCAAAACTCTGGCCATATGCAGCCCTAATCAGAAGCTGAGCTAGATGGTGAAGGACTTTTGCTAGGAGATGTCTATAAATTCATCTGAACTGCTTATTGTTTGGTAAAAGTGTGTGTGTGTTTATGGGCAGCAGCAGCCAGATGCAAGTGGAGAAGCCAAAAAGCCAGCAAGACAAGTACTTACAGGTTTGAAAGAAAGCCAACAGATGGAATTTGGGGGACAGAGCACTGGCTGAAAAAAAGCTTGTATCTCTGAGCAAAGAAAATGCTTTCTTTTCTTTGACCTTTATGCAGTTCAGAGAATCTGAATGTTACCTGGACTCTTTGTAAATAAACAGGATCATATCAAAAAATATACGACTGTAGTATATATCTTCTGTCATAATGGAAACAGGCTGCAAAAGCATGAACATTGGCTACCTACTCTATAAAAACAGTAACAATGGTGTTAGTAGTGAGATCTTTTTTGAAGAGGAAACTGAAGATTTCCCCAGGGGAAGAAATTGTGAGCTGAGATTACTACRGAGCATTCTAAACTCAAGGATCGCCAGAGATGCTTTCCAGTCAGAGTCTGAAACTTCACAGAAGGAATTAAAACAGCATCTAGAAACTTCCTAGGAAGGGCTAGGAGAAAAGTTGAAAAGAGGGAGAAAAATCTCAGTGTAACAGCCACTGTAACGACCATTGTCTGGATCCATTAGGAAGCCCAATAACAATGTTCCCATCATTCAGTAGTAAAAAAGAAATCAAAAAGGTAATCAGCAATCTGGGTGTCATGAATCAGAAGGTTTACTGGAAAAAAAGGGAGGCTGAAAAAGGTGTAGCCAACTTTGAACTTGCCAACAAAGTTGAGTTGCAGCAAGGACTCAAGGAGCAGATGGTTCACACTAAGAAGAAAATCAAAGGATCACAGACCTTACTGGCAGTCAGCCACCTAGAATGGAGCTGGGCCATCCGGAGAACTGTAGTAAAACAGAATAATCTCAATATTTTTCTAGTACATCTGTAATCCTCAGAGGGGAGAATCTGGATTGTCAGACACTTCCATTAACTTTAACTGCCCAGACCTCATCACAGACTGTAGGGGTGATCTTTGTACACCGATGGTCCCGTTTCCCAAACTTTCCCTTTCCTTTCATTTCTGTCCCAAAGAGAAATCAAGAAATTATAATAGTAGTAGAATTTCTAACAAGTGAACAGATCTGAGATTTTAAAAGTATTACCCAGAAATCTAGGGAGGATTCTTTTTTTCTTTTAATTCAAACTATCCAAGTTTTTGAAGAATCAAGGGTCTATAAAATGCCCCAAGCCACACCCTGGGTCTGATGGGACAATGGATAAGTTCAGCAGCTCACTACCTTTTTAAAACGTCAGCAGTGGAGCAAGCCCCAGCACATCCCCTCCTTTGGTGGTTTATTAGCACCACATTCCATCAGAGTACAAAACATACCCTAACTCTCCAAAATCTTGGGCATAAGCTAAGGAACTGCTGAAGTGGAAATTGCTGCAGTGGAACAATGGCATTTGGACCATTTGTATTGTGCAGAAAGGTGCAATCTCCAATTTTAAAAAGGTTGCAGCATTTGCTAAATAAAAGGTAGGGACAGACTGTAAGAAAATCTCTGAAAAGAAAGTAAGATATAAGGTCACGTAAAGGAACTTTTAAACTGGGCTACCTGGCCTGTTTTCCCAGGGCAAAAGAAAAGATTAGAACCCAAAGCTAGACAAGTATAAGATGACTGTTTATGTAATCCTGCCCAGAAGAGCGGTCACAAGTATATAGCCAGATCCCACTAGTCCTTCAGGCATTGAATGCATAGGCWGTACGATTGCTCAGGGGTCCACAGGTAAAATGGGCACTGTGCAAAGCCATGATCAAGAGGGACCGGGGAGCTGGTGGTGGCTGACCATGTGGCAAGCACCATTCTAGATCTCAAACAACATTTCTGCAATTCAGTCCAAGGACAGAATCTACCATTATCAACAGAACTGTCTGAGAAAGGAGATGGTATTCACTATGACCACAGTCTAACATCAGATGTGAATACAGGATGCAAAGTTCAGTGCTCTGTGTTTGCAAAGTCTAAGGACAGTCATATTTGCTGAATATATCCATAAAAACAGAAGGTTTGAGAGTACTGAAGAAACTAGACTGTTTTGTACAACTACTGAAAAATCACTGAAAGCAAACAGCCCACTTCTTTCCATACTTACCCAGGTAAAAGTCTCAAGCAGTGGTTACACAGGAGTAGAATATGTGTGAGGCACAACATCAACATAAGTTTCATTACAAATTTCCTTATCTTCTATATATTAAATGGTCGAATAAAAGACATGGTAAATCAAAACTAAACTCTCAATTCCTTTCTGTTTGCACTTATGGTTTACCAGGGCATTTGTTTGTTCATTTTTTAGGGCAATTTTTTTTTAAGGTCACAAAATTTCCTCTAAAATAGACATTCCAGTTCCTGGAGCATTCAAATGTTGTCCTTTTCATGTTCTCATTTCTGATCAGTCCAAAGAAGCCTGTCTTTGGGAATAATTTGCTGGAAAGGTCATTGTTTGGAAATAGTTTTGGCGACATACAGTTTGTGAAAATTGTGTAGAAACATTGAGCTACAATTGCCTTGCTATGGTATTGTGGCACATTATTTGAAAACCACATTTAAAAAGCTAAAATATGAGACAAGTCATGAGTGGCTCTCTCAAGTCTCCATAAATATTTACCTGCCTCATACCATTCAGCATTGTATACTGCAACACATCAGTAGGAAAGGATGTGTGATGCAGAAACTTCAGAACAGGGTATTATTGAATGAATAGAATAGCATAGCATAGCATAGAATAGAATAGAGCACTGAAGTAAATATGAGCTTTGTTTTTAGTACTCACATCTAGTACTCACCATCCTATACACTTGCCCAACATTACATTAAAATAATTAGGTGAAAACAGTTTTTCTTCTCTTTTGATTTCTGGTTTTGGTCTCTTTTCGGTTTTCGGCATGTGTGAACATTCTTCTTAGCTCCTCATTTGTGACAGTTTTTTTCTCCTTCCTGTGAGTGTTACTGGCTTCCCCTGGGCTGCAGCTAAGTAAATAAACAATTAAAATTGTGAATAACTTACAAGACCATTATGGTGAGAGGGGTAATAGTTCTTTCACTGATCTTAGTACACTATACAGTGCACCCAGGCAGCAATGATAACAAGCTGTACTGTGTGAATAGAAGCACAGTCAGGAGAGGGAGGCAAGTGAGTGTCCCCCTCGACTCAGTACTTCTTAGGCCACACTGAGATACTGCATCCTCTGGTTTGGGGCTCCCCAGTACGAGACAGATGCTGCCAAAGTGGAGCAAGTCCAGTGGAGGGCCACCAGGATGCTCAGGGCTGGAGCACCTGCCCTGCAAGGGGAGGCTGAGGGACCAGGGCTCCTTCAGCCTGGAGAAGAAAAGGTTTTGGGGGACCTGAGAACAGCCTTCCTGTTCCTACAAGGAGGTCATTGAGAAGACAGAGCCAGGCTCTGCGAAGCAGTGCATGGCATTAGGACAAGAGACAAGTGGCATAGTCTGAAACCAGAGATGTTCAGAGTGAACATAAGGGAAGCCTTTTTCTTCCTCTAGTGGAGCAGGTTGCCCAAAGAGGCTGTGCAGTCTCGATCCTTGGAGGCTTTCAAGACCCAACTGGATAAAGCCCTGAGCAGCATGGTCTGAATTTAGTTTTGACTTTTGGAGCAGGAGGTTGCACTAGAGACTTCTTGGGCATCCTTCAAACCAGATCAGTTCTGTGTTTCTCTGGCTCTATGCAAAGTACAGTCAATTGCCTTGCAATTATTCTGAGCACAGCTAAAATAACTTATATATAGCTGGATCACCTAGAGATTTTAGGTGCAAGAAACTACATAACTGTAACTTTGTGAACAGAAATAATATGTATAAAAATGTGGGTGAAGTCCTGGATTTGCATGAGCTCCCATTAACTCGGACTGTGCTCTTTATTAATCAGAGGAAACTTTCCCTATCTCACATGTTCTGTATTTATTATTTAAAAACATTTAATTCCTTACACCTGACTCTTCATAATGGAAGCTGTAGGACTGCACAAAATGAGAACGATGGCCAGGTTGGTAGATGCACTGTGTTCATAGTCCTTTCAAGTTAGACAGTCTGCAAAGTCTAGACTTCCTGCACCTTTGAAATCAAGGGCTAAAGGCCAAGATAAACAAAGAAGCTTTCTTCTGCTGCTCTTCACTCTTTGATGAGCTGGATACACCCTTTTTAAATGTAGCAAACCAGTCATTCCATCCCCCTGGTAGTTTCCCCCTCCCTCCGCCTTCTTCCACCACATAACCCAAATACGTAGTTAGCAAAAGGTATCAGATGTTCCCCAGATAGTTTGTAAACAGAGTTGTCCAATATTTATTAGATCATTTATTAAAATTCCAACCCACTTGCCTGCAGAAATAAGAAGCAGAATAGCGATAGTAAACATGTTCAAATATCCAAAGGATGTAAACACCAGCTATGCAGTAATAAGATGGAAATGTGTCCTGACATTGTGACGTATTAGGTTTTGGAATAGTTCCCCTGGGGAAGTGGTTAGATTCCTTGGAGAATTTCAAAACTAGAGTGGACTAACTCTACTAAACCCTACTTACTTTAAAGTAGGAAACAATCTGAAAAAGGCAGAAAGTTAGATAGTTTGAGGTAATAGGTTTTTCTTATACCTAAATTGTATGATTTGGTAAAAATACATTTTTAGACATGTTATTTTTATGTCAAAGTGTATTGAAGTGGATGAAAAAACCTGTAAGTGATATGACAATAGCATTTCAATCAGCAAACAAGTGGGTCACTAATAATTTCGGATTCAGAGTTCATGGGTTTTGAAGAGGAAGCCTGTCTGGTTTTTGAAAAAAATCTCCTTTCTACACTTTGACTTTTAAAATATGGCCTACATCTGCATTAATGAGTGACAAGGAATTTGAGAAATCTGGTGCACATGTGGCTTGGCAGGTGCTTTATATTGAAAGGCACATGAGGTTTTGTCAAATTGTGTAGAACTGCTCTAATCATAACCTCTGAGCATCAGTCATTGTTTACCTTAATTCTATCATAAGCACATCTGGGTAACTCCTTAAAATAATGATAAAGATAATTAGTAATGAATTGAGTTTGAAATCTGATAAAGTACTTATGACATCCATATTGGTACCAAATGAATTCATCATGGTTAACATTGTTACAAAAACACTAAAGGAATTAATAATAATTTGTGCCAGCATTTGAATGTGTTGCTGACATGAGACCACGTATAATGAATGCTTAAAAAAAAAATCTTATTATAGAGGTATTTCAATAGCCCAGCAAAACTTCATGTCTGAATCTTGTTATTGATAAAGCAAGTAACTCTTTTTCATGTATTACCATCCTTTGGGGAGAGGACAAGCATGTTAATTTTGTGCATCTTTTCCAGTAAGTTTTCAGGATAATTCTTCAAGGCAGCATTACAATAGCAGAGCTCTGCCTCTGCAGATCCACTGCTCACTGCAAGGGCTTTTAGGTGGAGACAATATACACAGAGTCCCACTGCAGAAATACATGAATGAATAGTTATGGTAGATCTGATTCTTGCCTGTTTTGAATTGGCATAGCTGTAGCTAAGGTCGGTAGAGTAATAGTTGATTCACAGCACCCAGGAAGCTGGCCCTATGTGGCTGTGGCAGTGATACTATCACATGAAGTTGGGGAAGGCCTGATGCTGTAAAGTGTGACGTATGCTTTGAACCAGGTCAGGGATCTTAAACAAGAATTGTCCAGTTTTTCAAGCTAAATGGTTACAGCTTCCCACACTGACTGCCGAAAAAGTATTAGCAAATAGTTTCATCATTCCACRCTAATATGAAAGTCGTCTAACACCAAGGTGGAAAATTTCTGCTGCAGACAAAGGAGCCTTATTATAAACCTACTTATGAACAGGAGGGAAGAAAGCCTCTGTTCCCCGGCATGTATATATGTGTACAGTACTGTCCTGTCACTTCTATTTTCAATTGTGTCAATCCTCAGCAGACTCTGAGCTTACTAGTCTGGAAACCTGTACCCTGCGGGAGCTGCGGGACTCACCATGACAGTAAAAGCCAGTGCAGCATCGAAATGGCACAGCCATCAGGCTGTAACCATGGGACGGTGGCTGGTGCCACGGCTCCCACCCCCTGGTTATGCAGRTGTCTCCTTCCCTACCATCCCAGCATTTCCACTTCTGTTTGCCGCCACTTTGATAGCTCCTCTCCCTGGCCACTTCCCGGTTACCAGCTCAAATGCAACCTCCTGCTTGGGTTCCCAGGCAGGATCCCAAGCCTTCACAATGTTTCTACCTTTGTAGCTCTAGTCATACGTGCAAAAGAGGTTTCATGTTCTCTGTGTCTCTCTTTGACTTCCCTTCCCAGCCTGACTCCCAAAAAATCCTTTTGGTTTTTCTTTATGTTCTTGCAGCATTTATCCTTTCTTTCTCATTTCTGCCACGAAAAGCTTTACTCATGCTTTAGTCACCTGACATCCATAATTTCTTTCTCTCTTACCCTCTTTTTCTTTGTCCATTCCTGTTTGTCCAAACTCGTTTCCTATTCTCACTACCCAAGAATGCAGTGCTCACCTCTTTGAATTCCTCACTACCACTTTTCCACACAGAAAACTGTGCCAGGAGGCAGTCAGCCCGTCAATGTTTGCACAACAGCACTGTGGTTACACCTCTGCCCTAATATCCACTGACTCTCTCTCTGCGCTTTCTGCCCTGCTCAGCCTCTCCCGACTGCTTTGCAGCCTTCGCCAGTTCGCTGGAGATACTTTCAGTCACTTGCTCGCTCTGATGGAACAACTTTGCCTTTGTATATACTAACTTGCCCTCCTTTTTCTTAGCTCTTCTTGCTTCTGAAGTGCATCGAGTATCTTTAACTCCAGTGGCTCTCCAATCTCTTTTTTTTCCTTCAACCCCTTCCTCCAACACAATTTTAACAATGATCAGTCTTGTAATTGGTTCGGGCATACTCCAAGCCTCCTGTATAACATCTCTGCCTACATCGCGTTGTGAGCTCTGTAAAGTAAAAAAAGTCTCATTCTGTGTCTATATAGCATTAGGTTGGTGTCTGACACTTAAAAAGAGTGATTTATTTCTCCCATTTATATTTTCTTAACTTAAAGAAATGTTTTCTCATTTTGAATGCACTTTATCCTGTGATTCGAATCTGTCATGTAATCATAACAGTGTGTTTGTGATAGCATAGCAAATTCCATGGCAACAAAGTGTGATGTCATAAATGCAGGATTTATATCTTTTCTGCAAAATCATGCAGAAGAAGCAGATGGACTAAAAAAAGAGAAAGCTCATTAAAATACCAACAGTTTCTAAAAATTACAATAAAAATACCAGTGGGAACCCAGACAAATATTGTTTAATAGATTTCTTTCTATACATGTTCCTTGGTTTTTAAAAGCTTGCCTCTCTGAATAAGCCCCTTTTTTGAGGGTGGAAATATATTTTAAAATACTGCAAAAAATAGGTGTTTGAAATCAAGGCTCTAAAATTCAAAACATTTGTCTCAGACAAATTAAATAGACTGGAAAGAAAAGGGCCACAATGATGAGAAAATACATATAAAAATTTCTGGGCTACTTTTTCTCACTGCTAAATTACCAGTTATTCATTAGAGTGGCTATGACGTATTAAGGATGTACTTGCATAGATTATTTACAAGAACTAAGAATGATTAATAAGAGGATTGAGTTGAAAACATCCTCTGCAATGTTCCTACTAACAAGTGGACCCAGCTTTGTAATCAGACATCGTCAGAGACAGCAGCACATCCCAAAATGGTATGAATCATTACTGACTTCCTGCCCTCCCTCACTGAAAACACAGCAAGGAAAAATGAAAACCTCTGAAGATATATAGCAGTTAAAGAAATATGTTCAGCAAAATCATATCTTCTCCTTGAAATGGCAAAACAAAAGGTGTTTCTAAATTAACGTTCCTAAACAATTGGGTCATGTCTAAGATAACATATATAATATAATATCATGCTTTGCACTGTAAATGATACATGTAGTGATTTTCTTCTGAAGATCTCAAAGGACATTACAAATGTAAGTTAAACAGTAGCAAATTGCTGTCTTTAGAGGTCTGAACGTTTTGTTTCCAAACTGATTTTCACAGCATTGCTGATAAAATTTAAATAATATCCTTCCAGCTTGCCTGTTCTTTCTACCCACACTATTCTAATCAGATTTATTAGACAAATGAAAAAGAAGTTACTGTTTCCTGCTTTTAGTAACATTGAAAGTAATTCTTCCTCTGGACCCAGAATAAGGAAGCCCTCTTCCTGCAATGTTCTTCAGGCCTCCAGTCATGGCTTTAGATGTGAAGCCACACGCATGCTGTGGAGTCTGATACAACTGTGTCACCCACAAGAGCTATAAGAGACATTTCAACAGCCTTATCGAATATCTCCAGGTGATCGCATGGTTTCCACCAACTATGGCTGTGGTCCTTGCATTTGTCCCTCTAAATAGTATCACTTGTTTTAGTAGAACTAATTTCAGTATAAGGTAATGTTCAATGTGAGTTTCTTAATTTTTGCCCTGTGCTTTAAGAGGTTCCAAACAAAGATACTCCAAGTTTTGCAAAGTTGTGCCTAGTGCATCCTTAACTTTTGAATCAACATGAATCTTTATTTGCTGACCAGTTAAGCACCATCAAAATCCACCATTGGATTAACAGAGGATGATACATAACCAGCTCAAGGCCAAACCTCAGAAAAGGTTGCTTATACTTGTGACAGCACAATAAACTATTGCAGCCAGCTGATGACAAGCAGTCCAGATGTGATCCAACTACTCTGTTGACAAAATAATCCTCGATGGCTTTCAGAAGATGACTTTCTGTAGCTCTCCAATGACTCTACAAAGAAATCAACACCACAGTCAGTCAGACTGAGGTATAATATGCCTAACATACTGCTGGCATGCAAACCATTCAGTAATGTAAAAAATAGCCAAACATCTTTATGTTACAAGCATTTCCTACCTACATTTATACAGATACAAAGCTGTTAGTAAAATGGAAGCTATTTGAGGCTTGTAAAAGAAAGCAGAGCATATTATCTGGATTATTTCCATTTAGGACATATTTTTTTACTTAGCCCAGTATGAATGGTTTATATTAAAACATTTAAATATTGAAAAGGGTTTTGGGTTACAGACTGATAGTAGTTCCATAAAAACAAATTATTTTTCCATTTCTACAAAACCTAATTAAATATGTGAAAACAAATGTGTTGTGTAATATTAGAGTTATTCTTACTTGTGTTCAACAATAATGAAGAATACTAGTAATTCACTACGGACTTTTTTTTCTTTGGTGACTATGTGGATGGTGGTTGATTTCTTACCACTTCGTAAAATATTTCTCCATATTTTTTTTCCCTCTCCTTTTCTTCTGATTTCAATTTAAAATATTTTCCAGCTTTTACAGACTTGGGAAGTGACATGGCATTTTAGTCATTTCTAAATTATTATAGATGCAAAATTTGGGACAGCAAAGCATATAACTTAATTATTATAGTGAACTTACTTACACTACAAGATACATTTAAGCATGCAAATCTCCCTTAAATAAATAATGACAGGCAGACACACAGTCCCCGGTCTTGTCCATAAATGGAACCATGCCCTCTCCAGGTAGAAGTGAGACCTGGGCCCTAATCCATGCCATTGCCATTAATGGTAATCTCTCWTTTAATTTGACTGAAAAGATAAGAAACATAAGGTAATGGGATCCTTGACTTGGAAGCTTCAGTTAAGCCTTGACAGAAGCATTTCCTATCCATTTTTAGGCAGGATAAATCTGCTCCTTTGAGTATAATCCAAGACCCAATGGCTTAGGAGTGAGGTAGCCACATGCATGGAAGGAAATCTGCAGCCTCATAGACAGTGTTCCTTCTCAGGCCACAGCTCACATCATATACTTTTACTTTGGTATGTGCTATTATAAGGGCAAAGCAATCATACTTATTTCCCTCTTCAGCAGTCTTCTGAAAACATTTGTCTTCATCCAAGCTTTGTACTTTCTGGATCTCTTTCCACCTTTTCTCTTCATTGGCTCAGTAAAGCATTCGTAATATATATCACTTACCCTCCCATCACCTGGTTTTTTGAACTGTAACAGTCTCAACAACTCTTTCTCCAGCCCTCTTCAAACAGGAATTGTTGCTTGAAGATCTTGACCGTTTGTCAATAATGCACCTAAAAAAAAAACCCCAAACATAATTCTTTCCTTGCTTTAAAATCTTACTGACAGCAGAGTCACCTTGCTCCTGTTTTCCTCCATTTCATCCTCTTTGCTTACACACCATTGAAAAAGCACCTGCCAATATCTCCTGTCACTGGTGTAATTGCTAGGACTCCAAACACTGAGTCTCTATCATATACTCGACTCACTCCTCACAGTTTAGTTTGAACAGCTCACATCAGGGTTTTGTATCCCTTCCATTCGGCATAGCTACGGCTCTTATCCTTCACCCTTCCCTGTGGTGGGAGACCACATCAGTGTCAATGCTGCCAACGCTTCCTCCTAATTGTCTTCTCCAGATTCTCTTTTCAGTTTTGCCTGCAGCCTTCCTTCCACGAAACTCTTTATATCTGAACTCTGTCTGCCTCTCTGTCTTTCTGTCAAAGTATTCATAGCATGCTTATCTAAGAGGTCAGGTTTCTGTCCTCTGGCTTGACTAACCTTCACTTCATTGATTCTTCCAGGATATTCCTTGTATGTCAGATCACACAAGAGGAGACAGGAAGGTCAGCCACATTTGCATCTCTTTTAAAGGCCCATGGGCAAATATCTTTGTATTATTGTAACTGTTCACTGGATTGGGATCTTAAAACATTGATCTCTGAATTGTCACGAACCTGCTTACAGAGCAGTTAGCTTTGATCTTACTGTCTGRTAAGATATTAGGTTCACTTTCTGAAAAAAAAAATCTTTAGGAAAAGTGACATCTAAGTTTACTGGACTAAACAAAGTGTTAACTTGCCAGCTTAATTTGTGTTTAAAATCCACCAAGATTTTTTGCTGTGGTATATCTGACAATTAAGTTCAACTTTAAATGAACTTAAATAGTCCAATAAGTCTAGAAGATAGACACAGGAGATGAGAAAATTGAGAGAGAAGAAAGAAGCAAATGGAGCTATGCTGGTTTTGCAGGACTGATTTGGCTTTAACATAATGCCCCAAAGACAGCTGTAGCACAACAATACAATACAGTTAAATGAACAGATGTGTGCACCACCATACGTTCATAAAATAAGAGGTAGCCTTTTTATATGCATGTCTGCTAAAGGAATAGAAATAGAAAATAACATATTTCCAGTCCAGGAAAGGGAAGAATATTCAATCCATACAGAATGGCTGGTCTTTACCTCTCTATCTTTATTACTGTAGTAGTAGAAATGGAAAAGTTCAATTAATCATCAGCAGTAAAATTACCAGTCTGCTGTGGTTTTTACAGGCTTAATAAGTATTATGCTGTTATTGGTAATTTTTACCTGATTATCCATATGATCCTTTAAAATAAAACATAGATTTGAAAAAAGAAATACCTATTAAATAAATACAATATCATTCTGTCCTATTTAAATAAACAATAAAACTCTCTACCTTTTTAGAAAAAGGCCAAGTGTATATCTGTCAACTTCTAACCACACTGGAACTGCAAATACAAATGGTATGAATCATGAGATAGAAATGGAAGATGGATGTTACCTTCTGTGTGTTGTGATAAGATACTATCACCCTTCTATAAGAAGATTGATGGATTCATCTAATGAGAAACATTGTTTGAAGGAGAGACAATACCATGACAAAAACCAGTTTCTCAAAGTTTCTCCACTTCAGAACTGTTCTTTGGGGAAAATAATACCCAGGCATTCACATCTATAATATGTGATAGGACTCTGGAAACATTTGGATACCATGAATATCTTGTGACCGGTGATCACTCAATTTACAGTGTATATACGTGAGAAATAGAACACATTAGCACCATGGACTTTCTCCTGGTGAAACCGACTCCAGCAACAGGAATTCTTCCATCTTCAATAACTTGCAGATCTTTCAAAAGGAAAAATACCTCCAAGCACATGCTACTAGGTAGATGCTTCCCTAGTAGGAAGAAGCTTCAAACCATAGTAAGCATGGTAATCTCTGGATAAGATCTTTTCAACATAGTCCATGTGTGTCTGCAGAGGCTCTAGGTAATATTCATTTTACCTCACATTAGCAATCCAAATGCAATGTATCTAGTTTGAGTTACTAGTCTAGGCTCCCTATAAAGGTACCTCCAAAGGGCAATTCCTTCCACCCCCAAATCATCACTAAAATTACTACCTTCTTCCTCTTTCTTTCCCTCAGGTAAAGAAGGAAGCTAGCTAGCTAATGCATACTAAACATCTAACTCTTTTTAATAAAAGTTAGGTGATATTAATTCCACCCATTTTATGAAGTCTGTCAAGTGTCACTCTAGGAATAATGAAAATTATAAACAAGTAGAGTGAGTGCTAGAAACATCAGTAAGTTAAAATGCTTCATTTGTTTAGTGTCTGGCATAAATTGGCATCACTCCTCTGAAGTTTCTGTAAAAGGCTTGGCCTCCAAAATGTTGGTGGATTTTATATTAAAACTGTCCAGAAATGTACCCCTCCTGTGTGTCTCACCGTTGATCATTACAACAGAATCCAGTACCAGGAGACATTCTGTTCATTCTGTTGGGTCTGATTCACTCTCCACTTACACCAGTGTGAATAAGACAATGAATGACACTGAAATTATCATAGACGCATCAAGATTAATGAAAAAAAAAACAGAAAAATCAAAGGAATCAGACATAACTCAATCTAAGGATTCTTTTTCTTTAAGCTATAGATTTTCCCTCATCTTAGTTTCACCAGCTTTATACCTYATTCTCTTTTTATATTCTTAACCTCTTTTTCTAGGAAAATTAAGCTTATAAGCCTAATTATGGTGATTCTGTGTGTGTTTGAGTGTGCACATGCTTATGCATCTATGTATTTCTCTCTCTCTCACTGACTCTGGCCTTACCTCAAAGCTTTTGAAGCCATTATCCAGTTTCATTGACCAATGTGACAGAGGGGAGTGGCTCTCAGAGATATTAAGTTCCTATGAGTTCCCTGAAAACAGACAGCTGGAAAGAGAAGATAGCCCCTACCAGTGTCTGTGAAAAGGCCGTGGCAAGAGTCTGTATCTCATTGGACACTAGGGAGTCTAACCACAAAATACTGCTCTACAGTAAAGTGCGCTTCAGTAGTTCCACTGTTCATAGACCTACTAGGAATGAAGTCTACCACCCACCATTAAATTTCTCTTAAACTACTGTGGAAATGCATAAGCACCTACAGATGCACAATCTCATTTTAGAATTAATACATTGCAGACTAACACCAGAGGAGCCAGCTAAGCAGAGGATTGGACTGTCCACTCAGAAAGGTCTTCCCGAACCAGCAGCCATCCCAGCAACACCAGATTGCATGCTCAGAGTATAGACTGCATAAATGCCTTTTCTAGCACAGACTGGACTCCCCTGTGGGCAGGGACCATATCCTTATTCTTTGCATGAAATAAATTTAATGCCCTATATAGAAATGTTAATTAATAACACCAGTGAGAATGCCAGTGCCTGTTTTGAAATGAATTCAGATTGCACACAGTACAGTCCTGCCAAACTTGAACCAATTCTGTGCGATCTAATGGCCGTGGAGTTCAAACTGGCTTTTCTTTTAGAAGCACAGGAACAAACCACAAGCCTGAGAGCAAAAGAATAACTTATACCACCATACTTCATTGTTGTGGGAGAGAAAATATCCCCGCCCTGGCCTCTTCAAGTCTCTCCCTCTGAGTTTGTGCTTCCAGCTCAAGTGGCACAAGAAGATGAACAGCAGGGGAAACTGGAGGTGTTAGGAAGTATCTGGCCATTCTCTACCCCAGTCACTTTGTAATGACACAGCTTTTACCAGTGGCATTTCTATGAGAGGAGAAAAAAAATCATAAAAACAAACAAAAAAGAGCACCACCTTGGTCTAACTAATATTCCCTTTCCTACTTGTTTTATATTACACAACCAAGTGTGCTAACACTAAAACACCACAACGTCCATGCAGAAGTATGAGTTAGAACAGCTGTAGCCACAGGATAAGTGCCCTTGAACACTGAATTTTTCCAGTGTATCACAATTACAGAAACACCTGTGCCAAACAGCTTTCTTCTGATCCTCTATAAAAGTTCACAAAGCCCTCAAACTTTCTCATTTCATACAGGTCTGCATTGCCTTGAAGCCAGCTCCATACGTCTCAATATGGGATACCGCAGAATTGTTCCTTTTCATGCCTCAAAACATAAAATAAAGAGTATGTGCAGGTGCACTAGTAGACATGTGATTCCGTTGGTTGACTACAAGGCATAAGACACCATACAGCAATATTCATTTTCTTAGTAAAACCTTTTGATGCACAAAAGCACTAGCAAAAAGAAATTCAAAGCACAAATATTGTGACAACAAATATTCTCCATGCTRTAGTACCCGGGAAACTATGTATCCTAAATTTCTGTAGATGCAACTATTCCACAAGTATTTTGTAGATGTTATTTTATTATCTGTTCTGTTTTGGGATGGGGGGAGGGATTGCTGAGTCATATGGATGTGCCATGGCAAAAGCCTCAAGACTGAATACCTTTGGTTTGGTTGCTGTTTTACAAACAAGATGCTATGACTGCATTAGCCTTAGGAACTGCTGGCTAAAGTCTATCAAGCTGTTTACAATTAAAACTGCCCAAAGTGTCTGTTTAAAAAGAGTCAGAAGAAAGTCACCCTTAGCAGTCACCACAGAAAGTGTGACTGACTATTCTTCAGGCAGAGCTCCAGAAAAGGGAAAGGGAAGTGGCAGAATTCAGCTACCAAGCCTAAGTGCTCAGCTCATGCATAATTGCAGTCCATAGATAAGCCTGCTTATGAAAGATGAGGAGTATGTAATAATTGCACAGCTTTCCAAGTCTTGGCTCTCTCCAGTCATTCCTAGTTTTTAGAAACTTCTGCATATCCAAAAACTCAACAAAGAAAAGTTTCAATAATACATTAGTCAAAAAGGCCAGATTTTCATAGTCTTCCAGTGGGGAAGCCTCCCACCACACCCATTTACATAGCCCAGCATGAAAAAACATGCCTTTTTTTCTGCAGAGCATGAGCAGATAATAAATAATATTACTACATTAATTCAGGAAGTAATGAACAATGGCAAGTATGATATGAACTACTTCTGCACTGCTTATACACTCAAGAAAAATAGCTAGATGTCATTGTATACAGCTCAGGGGAAACATCTGTTCCAACTGCATTGGTCAGCAATTAATAAGGAATAATACTGAAAATATCTGAATGATGTTATGCAAATCAGTGGTATGCCCTCATGTTGAATATTATGTTCTGTTCTGATTACTCCACCTCAGCAAGGATTTAACAGAAATAGAAAGTGACTGGAGACAGCTGATAAACATGTTACAGCCATGAGAAAGATTCCATAGTCTTAAAATATTAGGACTATTTAGTTTGGAAATAAATAAAACCAGCAACCACAATGCAAGCATATAGCATAAAATAAAATGGTATGAAGGATGTAAAATGAATACTCCTATTTTGCTTGTGTTTTCTGCCACTTTTCTTCCCCTCCATCTGTCTAGTCTATTTAGATGTTAAGATATTAGAATTAGGAACTGTCTATTACTCTAAATTTGAACCATGGCTACCACAGTGAGGCTCACAGATGGTCAGTAGGCGATCCCATAACAAACAAGAATAATCTTATTTACTCTTTGTCCTTATAAAGTGACAAGGAGACAATTAAATTTAAAAGGCAACACATTTTAAATGTTGAAAAGGAAACACTGCTATAACATAGCCCCAAGGGAGGCATTTTGGTGGCTTATGCAACCCTGGGAAGTATCCTCTGCTCACCCAGGAGGGTACACATCGAGGAGCGAGCTGCCCTCCCAGGGCTGTGTCCCCCACCCTGCAGCAGCCCAGCCTCCTGCCCCTTCACACAGCCCTGCAATGAACCCAGGCTGCCAAGGAGGAGAGCACGCTGCTCTTTAAAAGGACCTTTCTCACTTGCCACTGGAGAACTTGCACGCTGTGAGGGACTCGGGGTGCAGAAAGAGGGGCTGAGGTTCCCCCGCAATCCCGCTGGTCACCCCCCTTGGTCAGCTCCGTCCGGACCTGGCACATGGTCGCCCCGTGCAACTCACCCCGCACAGCTCTACTGAAGCCAGGCGCTCCAAATGTTTCCAGCTAGTACTCCAAACATTTTGTGCAGTATATTAAACATTTTTCCATACTCCTTTCTGGAGAATCTGATACTGGAAATGATCAGAGATAAGAATCTAAACTGCTGTGGTCCAGAATTATATGTTTCCAATTCATATTTCCATCAAAATAGGAGGTATTTTTACTAGTGATGAAAAGAACTGCTTTACTCAAGTGTTAAACTCATTGCTACAAGATAAAAACCATGGCAAAAAATTTAGCAGGATTCAAAAGGCTTAGGYTCTGTGACAGGTCAAAACTTCTGCAGTTACATAAGACAGACAGACTGCATTTTTTTAAGAGAGAGAGTATAGATGCACATGTTTCAGTCACAGAGCTGACCACTAACTGACTACTACAAAGAAGAATCTTCCCTGTGGTCACATTATTCCATATGTATCTACTCTGCAGTTTCTTGGACCTTTTTAGAGGCTTCTGGCATAGGTGATCTCTGTCAGAGATCAGCTGCTACACTGAGGCACCAACCAACTCAGTATGGTCATTTCCATGCCCCAGATAAAGAACTGAAATTTCTTTCTTTTCTTTTATCTTTTATCTTCATGTGTGTGCATGTGTGTATAAGAGAGAGAGGGGAACAAAGGGAAGAGAGGAAAAAATCACTGTATCTTTTATGCTTTTACATTTCGAAACAGAACTATTACAAGCAAAACATCTGAGATGGGAATCTTAATGGTGGCAGAGATCAAAAATAATCTTCCAGCTGTAGTATTTATGGTTCCAGTCTTAGTTTCAGTAGATAGGAAATTTGTTCCAGCATCATAAGCTTACTTCCATTTGTTGTCTATTGCAAGCACTGGCACATACTTTTAGTATGGATATTGTGGATACAGTCTGAATACATGTTGGCACTAGTTCCCTTGCAGCCACGGAAACACCTGCCTCCAAGCTAATTTATAATCTGCACCTATGGCCATGGGCCACTTACAAGTTTATTGAAAAAGGTCTTGACAAACCATATAGGAAAGACTCTGTTCTTTCTCTTTCTGTTCCACATGACATAAGTTTGGCATTAACAAGTCACATTTTTATGTCCAGCTTTATAGATTGTTAATAATATGTAAAGATATTTGATATGTAAGATCACGGGTCAAATATTTCTCACCTTACTCATGTGAGTAGTCTCACGAATTTAATTCACACAACTAGTCTGAGGAAGACAATCATGCTTTACTTTCTCTGTAAAATTACTCTGCAGTGTTATGAAGCAGTTCTCTCCACAGCTTACAGTATTCTCATTAACTCTGAAGCACAATGCATGTCCCACTCTTGAGCTGTTCAGACTAAATCCTATAAGATGAAGGAGAGTTGTCCACATATACAAAAAAATCTGATAATGCAATAAGGTGCCCTGGTTCTTCTCATGTATGATTCACCATACTAAAATATTGCATCCCCTTTACGTTTTCTGGGATTAATGTATCCCATGTGGTTCTACCCAGCAAGGATTATGAAAATCCATTTAACCACTATTTCCTTGACAATGTTTTTTTCTTTTGTTTATAAATGACTGCGGAGAACAGGTCCGTAAATGAGTCATTGCTTTTACTCTAGTATACTCAACTGGCATACCGTGTCTTGGCCCTGTGCTAGACCTAGGTGGTTTGTTTTTGTATAATTATCATGTAAGTAATCAGGAAGTGGAACCTCCTAGGATGTTTATAAATATCATGAAGACTCATTATTAAAAGTACCAGGAACAATCCTGTACAAGATACATCACATGGTCTGGAAAGCACAGAGGAGAAGTTCAGGTTGTAGTAGTTTTTCTCTACTAACTTGCATAGGAAAGAAAAGCAGTCCATAAACTACAGAGCAACATAAACAACTCATTCCAATTCAAATCTGGATCAAAGCTGGAAGCGCCTTGGGTTTAGCATTTAGCACTGAAACCATTTCAACACAGAACAAACAGCAGAAAGTTTCCATGGCATTTGCAGTTTTATTGGAAATCAGCAGATGGTGCTTCCACAAGGCCCTTTACAAGTTTTGCTAATGAAAAATATAGGTGGCTAAGTCTTGGTGAAATGTTAATTTTAACTGTCATGCATTGCTGTGTATTGCACCTGTAAAGTCTGCTCATTGACCAAGTTTCTTGTATTATTTTTAAATTGCTGACCAACCCATAAAATGGGTGAATTATGTCAAAAGTTTCACTGTTAAGGAAAAGTAGCCTCAGTGCAGATGATGGAGCAGGTATTTGGAGCCTGCCATTCTATTCCCCAGAGCTTGAACCAGTGATAAGAACAAACCACACAGATACTTTGCAAGGTTTCCTTGAAATCTGAAAGCACTGACCTCAGCTAGACAAAACAACAAAGCCCTGCAGAATCCTGGCATAGGTCTCTCATCTGAAGAGGAGAAAGAGCTGAGGGCATCATCAGATGGGACAGGTAACAACGGGCTCTGGCACAGATCTGTTAAGGGGTAAAAGTATCAGTAGCAAAGATGCAGCTGCTTGCCTGGCCACACTCTACTTTGATTTCAGGGTTAGCACGGGAAGCTACTCGCTTGGCTTGCACCCTCATCTGCACAGATAACTGTCCTTCTCCACTTCCCTTCTGCCCCAGAGTCAGCAGGTAACTGAGCGAAACAGTGATGGGACAGAAACATTTTGTTCCCTCTTTCAGCATACGCCACCAGAACTGATAGGATGTGACAGAAAGAGACCGTACGCTGTCGAGGGACAGTATGTTCCTCCTCTCTCCAGAGAGGGGATTTCTTTCCACCTCCAGTACAGCACACTGGTAGGTCTTCCCATATACAGGTTATCAGTCCCCATATACAGGTTATCAATCCAAGATTTGGATGTCTAAATTATCCCTACAGCCACCTTGTGCACATTCTATACTTCACAGCAGAGCTTCAAAATAGCCCAGGATCAAATATTTCATTAAGAATTACACTCAGATTACAAAATCCAGGTATATTATTATCATTACTGTAAATTTACAGTGACCCGGGACGAGACAAATGAAATGAGTTTCTCAGGATGACACAAGAAAGAACACTAGAGATTTTCCAACTGCTAGGCTCTATTTTAACTTGAAGTCCATCTTTCTTCTTTGCAAATTAATCTTAACAGTAAATCTTGGTCCATTTATATCCAATACCTTATCCATTAACAGAGGAACCMTGAAGGTATTCTTAAAAAGTGCTTAAAAAACTAAAATACTGAAGGCCAGCAAGAAATAAAAACTGTTTCTTTGGTTTTCAACTGTTTCTGATGGCATAAATAATCCCGTTAAATCTGGTGGCAGTTAACATATCCAGTCACTGGTAACAATTACTTCCAAATTCCAGCTTTCCTTAGAGCAGATACCTGGAGAAAGGAAGCCACTTCAGGAACAAAATAACATGTGATCACAGTCTGAAATGGTCATCTGGTGCAATACTTGGGAAAGGGAGTCAAAGAAGCAGCTATTTACAATTTCAGTTTAAAAGGAACTTATTTTATGATCCTGAATATGACCCACCACCCATCTCCCTAAAAAAAACAGAATCCCCATTTCCTTTCATCTTGGGATCTCTGCATCTGATTTTTATTTGTTTACTTTACAATGAATCCAGATTAATAATAGTTTGCTATTTTCTGTTTTCTCCACTACAGGAGAATGGCCAGCAAAACTCAGAAGCCAAAAGCAAAACTGGTAAGGTTTGACAAGGGAACTGAGAGCAACCCGGGGTAGTCCTCGATGTGATATGAATTAACCGGGCAAAGGCAGGACCTCCAAGAGGGCAGCACACATCTTAGATCTCAGACCTCAGGTTCCTATGGACCTCAATGGGATTACTCCCTCAAGGAACGTATTAGCAATGTACCTCTGGATAGCTGCTTGGTAAACATCTGTCTTTCTATACAGGTTTTCAGAGAGCCAGAACTCAGATGCGTTTGGAGCCATACCTGGGGGAGCATTCTCATGGCACACTGTATGAGAGACACTGAAGACATTTCTGACAAGCAAGTGAAATCCCATCCGGTTCCACTAGAGGGTTATGCCTCAAGGACAAGTCTAAGCAGCGGCAGTAACAGACTGAGGCTCTGATGTGCTCTGCCTCGGTGTAAGGCAATTTTAATTTTCCAAATACAGGGGTACAGTCCTACTTTACACCACTAGTTCTCGAGGCAGAAACAATTTATGAAGCATAAAACCTCTAACTTTTGTCCATTTTTCATAGCCTGTGTCTCTGATTAAACCCTTCAAAGTTCCCACTCCAAGTCTTTCTCAGTCTGACTTTGCTGCCTAGGGAACAAGAAAACTTATCTGACTGCAAGACATTAATACAAAAAAGACACTAAATGATGTCTCTGTTTCCCCTCTGCCATACCAAAGAACTACTTTTTTAATGATAGCACATGTTCACAACATAAGCAAAAAAGGAATTCTTGCAGAAGAGTTTGTCTGAAATAACAGGCCATKCATAATAACTGTATAAACAAGAAAGAGATGAATCCTGGTCTAATAATAGACATCACCTCTACCAGTAGGAATACTCAAAAAAGAAAGATCAGATTTGAAGATAATCTTAATTCTACCCCAAAAGGACATTGCTGTAATTGAATGACAAACATTCTAGCAAAATACTAAAATTTTAAAGAAAAAAAAAAACAAATTACAAATAAACCCCTGCTCTCTACCTTCTCTCCCCATATCCAGACATATACGTGACCATTCATCTTTGTATCAAGTTGTTTCTTTCTTTAACTTGGGTTGATTTTGTCCAGCATTTAACCAACCTATTCAGTGAAACAAATATGATCCCATTTCTGAGAAACTCCAAGTACGTTTCAGAATTTTTTTCTTTTTTAAGTACGATGAATAAAATCATCACCCTCATAGTGTAATCCTACAAGAAAACTATGAAAATTACCTGCATCTGTCCTGCTGTAGGATAACAATGATGAATATGTGCTAACAAAATATTTAGGAGGCTTAAAAAAGATTGTAAAAATCATGTGTATCTTTAAACAAGACAGGGTAGAAATACTACTTTTATTTCATTTGTAAGTGGTTCCAGACATTGCAAATTATGTTGCTGGTAAGCTACTATTTTCCTCAAAAGAGTCAGTTGCTTCACTTGCAGTATTGAATTTTGGGTTACTGAGTTTTGAGCCAAATAGCACACAAAGTCTGATGCTTAAATGTCTTTCTTATTATCCAGATTTGTGATGTCTTCATCTTTAAAAGGCACACATCTCCAAAAGACTTCAGAATTAATTCTTTTAAGGATTTGTGTTTTCCTAATAGCAGGTTACTAAAGCATGCTTCAGAATTTTGTGGATAAAGCATTCACTTGCTCATTCACTTTCTTTCCAACTTATGGATGTCAAATCAGTTTTGACTCAGGTCTTCCCATGAATACTTTCCATTACCCCGTTTTCCTTTGTTTCACCAACAGGTGAGTAAGCAACACAGAAATCAAAGACATCTAAGAAGAAAAGAGCTAATAGAGTTCATGCTTAGTCCTCAAGAGGTCTCTCTTATTTTATGAATTCTCTGTAGATGTCAGTTTGTTGTTGTTAATGTTATTTTAAATTAATATACTTTCAGGGTTTTTTAACCTAATTATTTACCTCTGCATATTCCTCCTCCTTCCCTCTCCCTTGCTCCTCCACCAAAAATTCTTCAGTTTTTGTAAATGAATATGAAGAAAAGTCTCTTTATCTGACAGTCATATTTCCATAAAGTAGGCCACTTTTGCTATTCTGCTTTCAGATCTTTCACAGCCAACAAGTCGTCATAGCTTGAAGGTCTAGTTTAGTAGCTGTAGTTGGAAACTCTGTTGTTTATATCAAGGAGACATTTGATGTTCTTCTTAAAACTCTGGCAACTGCAATCAAGACATTATATAACAATCTCAGTTTTCATTTTTTTTAAATTATTGGCTAAATGTCATTGTTCCGCAGAAAAGCTTGAAAATGTGACCACAATCTCAGAAACCAGAAAGTAGGAAAGAAAGAGAACCCAGTTAAAAAGCAACTTATTTAGTCTCACTTGTTTTAGTCAAACTTCACGATACTCATATATTCAGGACACTTGATCCTGGCAATACTGTAGTTCACTAAGGCAAGCAATCATTGCAACCAAAAGCTCACAAGAATCACTAGTGAGAGGAGTGAGAACAGCAGCACCCTTTAGTTAACCATTACTGCTATCACTATAGAGAAATAGGGGTCTGCCCAGACTCACCCAGATACATTTTATTTGTTCATACACGTACTGACTAGCACTCAGCTTAGAAGGAGTTTGAATGGTCTGACTGATTAAGTTTTTACTATACCATGACTTTTCAGATTGGCAGAGATGGCCTCCTTTGTATACAAAACTGTCTTATCACAGCTGGAAAATAGAGACTAAGCCACCTCCTCTACAAAATTTCATCTTTCTTTTTGGATCCTACAAAGGATGCTCAAAAAGTTCAATTGGCTCAGCAGGATATGGCCAACGAGTATGATAAGGGACTAGAAACAGATCAAGTTTAGAGTAGAAATGGGGAGTTTACAACTTTATGCAGTGATGATTCTGCAATTAAGGTGGAACTGTGGGACTAAAAACAAGAAATACATGGAGTCTGGGCCAAATCACTACCTTCTTCTACTGCCTGAAATGGAAGAGAGCAGAACAGATCTTGTGAGCGAACCTAAGATTTCAGGTCTGCAGGGATATTTGAGCACCTGCATGCAAGTCTTTAAAAAAAAAGTGATTCAATATTAAATGTAACAAATATAGGTGAAACACAACCACATAATACGGGCCGAAACCTAAATGTCAGGATTGTATGATGCATTCATGAAACAATTTATTTTTTAATAACCAACTCTTCTATACCATTTCATATTGGGGCGGGGGCATGGGACTGGTCCATGGACTTTTGCAGGTGTAACTCAGATAAAGTAACACAGAAGCCAGAAAGGATGGCCCAGAGGAGACAGAACTAGTCTGGCTGGGATTTGCAGTTTTTCTTTGCTGTTCCACAGCCATATGCCTTTGGGCAGGTCACTTAGTGCTTGATTCAGTTGCCTAAACATAGGCATCTAATGACATTTGTAATGTCCTAGTGTATCCAGGTTATTCATACATGGCTGGCAGATACGGTGGCACATCTGTGCCAGACACTTGCAATTCTGGAGCAGGAGTTACAGGCCCGATAGGATAGGCACTATATGTGGGAAAATGACTAAAACCTTATTCTGCTTGCACTTATCTGAGAACACATCCTCTCCCTGCTCACCCTTCCTGCTCTCACAGCAGTGCAGGGTCTCAGAGCTGGAAGCCATGCAGGTGCCAGCCCATGCTGGGGAAGCAGAAGTCCCTGCTCCGGGATCACGCGTGCAGCGCCGTCCTGCAAACCTCCTGACTGAACTGTCTCTCTGGGGCACAGAAAATGCACGAGCTGCTCTGCTCTCAAGATAAATCTTTCTCCAGACATTCAAGGAGAAAGGGAACTTACTGTAGCCCTAAGGATTGCCAGTGTGGATATCAATCCTCTTATTCAGGCTCTTCAAGTCACCTCTTAGCCAATTGTAGAAGAAAGCCCATATGAACTGATAAATTTAGTGGACAGACTTGGAGCCACAAGGCTCTTCCTAGACCCCTCCTTGGAGGCAGAGTGGAACGACATGACCAAGGCAGTTTTTGTACTACTAGAAGTAGACAACTACATGCTGAGGGGCCAACAGACTCTCAGCAGTCCATGCATGGCCTCCACTCCAAATAAAATGTATGCAATAGGTCACAAGAGAGGGCATAAATTGCCACGGGCTTTTTTCCTTCCCATTCCATTATCTAATAATTGCAGTCCTATTTAGTCCATAAAAACCTGACTCCAAAATAATGTAAAATAGGTTTGCTTTAGAAGGTCCACAGATATCACTGCTGTGCACTGCAATGTTGACGTAAGCCTAGAGTTGTTTGCAATGCCATTTACTTAATATAACTTAATACCGTTAATCTGAATTAAAAATTCATTTTGGAAATTCAGTGTTGCTTATACAATGGCAAAATGTGCTTTTTAATGAACTGAAAAGAAAACTTTGGTGACCTACAAAGTGTTTTAATACATCTGATGTTGTAGCAAGTCTTGAAATAAAAATGTTTTAACACTAAGCACATTTTTATATTCTTATTCCATTACAAAAGAAAAATATAAAAGAATCAGAATAATCATGAGGTACTCTTTTTCTATTCACAAAAATAAAGAAGATCACCACAACTGGGAAAAAAAATTCTTTGCTTCCATCATAGCCATGGCCTTAACTTTTCCAAATTCTTTGTTACAATGAGGCTGGTTCAGGTCATATTTCTGCTGTGGGTTCTTTCTATTTCTTTTCTTCTCTCACATGCTCTACATTCACTCATGTGTGTAACACAGTACTAGAAGGTGACATTTGCAGTTTATCACATGTACTGTGTAGGGCAATGATGATAATGTTCTAATAAGTTGCCATTGACTAAACAGCATTCTAAAATCCGTTTGGTTCCATTAATCTCTGAAAGTAAACCATTAAAACTGATCCTCTTCCTTGATTGGCAATAAAGTAAATACAAACCTCACAATAAGAAGTTAATGACCTGTCCCTAACAAGGCTGTAACGTACACAAGCACCTACTCTCTCAGTCAAAAAACAAGATCCAGTACGTCAATCAGATATACGCACTGAGCCAGAAATTGTCCATTTGTAACCCCTTTTGCCATGCTATATTGAGCTTTTCACAGCTGGCTATGGATATCACTCTCAACAATGATTTTTATTCCATTTAAGGTGCAGGCCAAGATCCACAGTCAAACAAAGCCATTTTTGGACTAGAAAATGATGTGTCTCCACTTATCCAGTAAGTCAAATATGCCTTCTGCATTAACTTTAATAGAATCAAACTAACAAGAAGAAAAATAAAGTAATAGCAAAAAATCAACTGAATTTTCACAGTAGTTATTTACAAACTATGTCCGTCCTCACTTTAATCTTGGGTTTAGTCTATCCTGTTCCAGCTGCAACTGATTGCCGACTGACTTGTCTTTTGAAGTCTGCCACACAAAATGTTCCAGACCTTACAAGTACAATAACCACGCATAACCCCACCATTCTTAAAGCACCATGCTCCTCATCTATATTTTTAAAATCACAAATTTGAAGTTATATCACCAATTGTGGCCTAGCTCTGTTTGGCAGAGTTGGGGAAGTACAAAAGGCAATTTGCCAGCCAGGAAACTGTGTAAGAGCCATTTTGCACTTAGTACATGACTTAGGACAGCCTAAGAGTAGCTTAATATTGCACAAGCTGAAATGGTCTTCTAGGAGCTGTTCTATCTGACAGCTTTGCTCATTCCCTGCTCCCTCCCACTATGCCACTTCTTGTGCCTTTACATGGGACTGGGTTGTCCAGAGCTTGCAGTGCTGGCTTCCTGGTGTTTAGGCATTCCTTTAAAACAGTGGTACCCTAAACAGCTGTTTAGAGAAGATTTCCAGCAATTATTGCATTTTCTATTATTTGTTTAAGTTTTCCAAATTTCCTTTAGAATCAATGTTGGAATTCCTGCTTCTGTTCATAGCGTTGCAGTCCCAAGCAGAGGAGTCATTTTCTTCACTAGAAATTCCATGGTCTGTGAGCATTTCTGGTTGTTTTCTGTTTTCTGAACAGAAAAGTACAATAGAACAGTACAGAAAAGTAGCAATAGAACGGTATATTTTTTATCATTTTTCACTTACCTTCATCAGAGAGTTAATGGTCTTGATGTTTTCCTTACAAATCTTTCCACTCTTATTTTGTACTTTCGTCTTGGCTTAATAACATGGAAAGCTTTTGTAACTTGTTCAGCAACCTGTCACAGTTTTCATTTCACTCATGCATTAAGCCTAGTCTTATCACATCACACGCTGTTTGCAATGGATACTGAAAACAAGGCCTGCAGCRCTTTCCTCAGTGCCGGTTTGGGGTATTGACAACACAGAAGAAAATTTGTCTAAAACAGTTTGTCCTGTTATGGCCTACAAGAAGGTGAAAGTAACCACCAAACTGCAGAGTTTATGTTATTACTCCCAGAGTTACCAATAAAATGTAGGAAAGGGGCGAATTTACCTCATAGCACATATACATAGACTTTATTTGACCTAAAAGATGAAGGCCACCTGTTCACACACCTTTCTGAACAAAGCCACAGACACACAGAGTTGTTAAACCTCCATGAGCTACCGGAAATTTCCCATATTTAAGATTAGAGTGCTCATAGTCACAGTATTGTCCTGTTCCTTCCATGGCCAAAAATGAACTATTAAGCTAAAACTTTGGGGTGCCCTCCAGGCAGTCTGACCATCTGTCATAGGGTGGATTATTAAAACTGCATATTAGTTACCTTCAAGAGGACTTGTTGACCAAGCCCAATTCCTTCCTTCCACTGAACCACAGAGAGAAGTTTCAAATCGCATACCTGCTTCCAGCTGTCTTGGTCAAAGGTGATGGTAGCTTTTCAGATCTGACTTGCCAAATATTTACTGATGATCAAATTAATATTCCCTTGGCAATTTTTGCCAGTGGTATTTATTAGGTGAAATTCCTACTATTTTGTAATTCAACTCATAGTCCACTACCTGAAAACAGTCATGAATTTTTGGGTCAACTTAAAGAAAAAATAAGTTTTCAATATACTTGTTTTCATCTCGTTAAGTACAACTCTTACCAATAGCATATAATACAAGTTTTATGTATAATAGTCTCACTTATGTGTAGGAACTCCATGTAATGTGTAGTATTACTCAATGTAATAGCACATGTATCCACTACTTGGAGAAAGTAATACTCTAACTTAGTTAATACATTTTGGGACTTAGTATCAACAGGAACTTCTTTGCTTGTTTTTCATGAGAAAGTCTTGGCCAAATCAAGAAATGAACCTTTGTAATCCAGCTAGTTTTGTTGCTTTTCTCTGAGAAACAGCACATGAAATTCTACAGCAGAAAAGGATGTTCGAGTGAACTGCCCTACAATGAACAGAAGAAAAGCTCATAAAATGGAACCATGCAAGGGTGCTTAGAAAAGTCTTTAAATTTGAGATCTGGAAGAGGGGAACTTTTGTAAAACTGCACATTTCCAGAAATGGGCCCCTCTTTTTGTGATAGTCAGAACAATCAGGCAGGAGTAAAGGAGGCTAACAAGTTTTCTCTCCTACCAGAAGAGGACGTCCTACCTTTATCTGAGCTTAACTCTGTAGGAGAAGCCAGTTGTATGAGAAACCACATCATATGATATATGCATCCCCTGGCAATTGGATCCTGTCTGAATCTTTTTCCTCCCTCTTGAATTTTAGGTAGGGAAATGTCAGGGTAGGCCTCCAAATTTTCTCTAGCCACAAATCCAGATCACTTCCA
The DNA here is from genome assembly GCF_003343035.1 of Apteryx rowi. NCBI lineage: Eukaryota > Metazoa > Chordata > Aves > Apterygiformes > Apterygidae > Apteryx > Apteryx rowi. Next base: position 1,027,440 of record NW_020448219.1, on the reverse strand, counting down.
AATAATCAGCTTTGTTTGGAGTCCTATCCACATTCTCAAAAATATTTATGCAGACATGCACCTTATAGAAGAGAGGGTCCAGATGTGGCCCATTCTTGATACAGAGTGGCAGCTCCTCTGTTGAGAGATAGTACATTGGGGGGGAAAGAGTAAAAGAAAATACATTATACTAACACAATGAATACTGAATTAGCACATCACAAAACAAATACACCCAATATAGAAATGTATGTGTATATACACATACATACATATATATATGTGTGTGTATGTAGATATGTTAAGAGCACATGTTACACAAAGTTACACTTGGGGATTATTTTGCTTTCTACTCCACATTTTGCTGCAATTTTTCTCAGAGACCAGCCACTCAATATTTTTGGTTATGGAGTCTGTTGTAGCTACAGCTATATTAGAGATAGGACAAAGCCACACATTTTATGTAAATTGAGAGCTAAATCTGAACTTTCCGAAAATTTGAGATGCTAGTGCATAGGGTATTTTTAAAGGCTTTATTATTCCAAGATCAGGGCCAGCTGCAAAGATTGGATTCACATCCAAAAACATATATTAAAATGCATACACTTCTTGGTAGAAAGAAGTTTTAAAACCTGTCAGGCTGAGAACAACACTCTTTTTGTGTGCTGCCTGACAATTCAGTTACAGATTTACCCTATTGTTTTTTGGTAATTTAAATGTGATTGTTGGCAAAGCAGAAAGGGGTGGGGGAGTTATGGAGGCATACGGATAAAAAGAAGAAAGCATTTCTGATTATAGAATACATCCCTGATGTTGTTACACACAAACCCAATATTTGGCATTTAAAAAAGAAAAAAAAAAAACAATAAAAGAAACAGCAGCTGTTTCTATGTGATGTCAGAGAACAGGTGTGATACAAATCTCCATACCAGCGCAATCATATTGATCTCCTGATGATGCACGCCTGAAGCACATGTGCAAACGTTATCGACCCATCCAGCATCTCACTTCCAGGAATATGGCCTGAAAATGCCTCTATAATTGAAAACATTGTCAGGATAAACACTGTATTGGCCAATTATTTAAAAAAAMCAAACAAACTGAAAAAATAGGTGAGCCCGACGCCCCCCCGGCACGCTCCCGTATCCCGGCGTGGACGGTAGGCAGCAGCGGCTCGCGTTCCCGCGCCGCCTGCCCGTGACCCCCGCCGTGACCCCCGGGCCACCCGCACCAGGGTGAGACGTGGCTCAGCCGTGGGTCTGCCCCGGGTGGCACCCTGCTGAAGCCCCCGCGCAGCGCTGCGGATGGCCCTGAGCGCCGCACCGGGCCGAGGCCCCCAGGCTGGTGTCGCGGGGCCGAGGCAGCCGCGGGAAGAGCTGGGGGGAGCGCTGCCCGGGGACGGGGACGCGGGAGCAGGCAGAGGGGCGCTCGGCCGCCGTGGGAAGGGGGCGGCGAGGGGAGCCGGGCCTGCGACCCCTCAGTGGCCGGCGTGGTGCGCGGGGCGGCCGAAGCGCGCGGCGCGGGGCTGAGCGGCACCCGCGTCTGGAAGGGGCGGGCGCCCCGGCTCCCTGCGCGGAGCCTGGCCCGGGCTGGGGGGCGCGGGCCCCGCAGGCACCTTGCCCCCAGGAGCCGTCCCCCCGGAGGGGGCAGCTCCCGCAGCCAGCCCTGTCTCGGCGGCTCCGCGGGGAGGGGTGTTTTGCTGCTAGCTGTTAAAGTCATCTGCCATTAGAGGGCACTACACAACCCTGCATTAACGCTGCTCCGCAGAGAGAGGAGGGAGAGGCAGGCAGAGAGAAAGAGTGGCACCAATTTGGGAAAAGATTAAGAAGGATGTGGAGTGCCGGAGCTTCTGAAGTGATCAAAATGCCCGGGCGCTGCTCAGGACGATGATCATAATAATAATAATAAAAAAAGAAAATGCAGCGAGGTCAGTCATTTACCAGTCTGCTTCTTAATGCCTATGACTGCAGGTGGTACAGAGGGACATTGTGATTCATGCCCACTTTCAAAGCAGGACCAGGGCCCGGTCTGAGGCACCCAAACAACTGTCTTCTAATATTAGCACGGCTGTATTTCTGGATCTATTATAGTCTGTCCAGACAGATCCCATTGTAATGGGATCTTTTATTAAAAGATTAGCACTATCTCCTGCAGTTGGTGGAAAAAAATCTGTTATCACTGAGTTATTTGCAGTTGTGGGGAGGGGGCGGGCGGGTGGGGGTAGCCGGGGGACCGGGTGGGCAGGGGGGCKGCGGGGAGGGCCGGGCCGCGGGCGCGGAGGGCTGCGCGCATCGTCCCCTGACCCGGCAGTGTCCGGGAATTCCTGTCTGCATACTTCGCAGTCTGTTGTGCTTTGGTGGCTCAGAAAAGTGAAAGAATCGAAATTAAAAAGGCAGCTTTTGAATAAACAATACCATTTTCCGTTAAGTAATCGTTTTGTATAAAAGGAAATATCGCCTACTCAGTTTCATTCAGCGGTGCCAAAAAATGTTATAAATGAGAGACCGCCAACTTTTCTAAGGGGAGAATAATGCCAGACTGTGCTTAATAAACTAGTGCCCTAGAAGTTCATTATCGATGTTGCAATCTTTTCTGATTCTGAAAGGAGACCGCCTACGTCGCCCCCATTCCCGTCTCGTCCGCCCGGGCTCCCAGTGAAAAGGCTGTCACTTGGGCAGAGCCCTAGGTATTAAACTTTTATTTGTTTGGGGATTTTTTTCTTTTTTTTTTCTTTTTTTTTTTGGTTTGGGGTTGGTGTT
>NW_020448219.1:990980-1024262 GCF_003343035.1 Apteryx rowi | reverse complement strand
CGGTGGCTGCGCCGCGCAGCGCTGGCTCGGGGCTGCGCGGGTGCGCGCCTGGGGGTGCGCGCCGGTGCGCCCCTGTGCGCGCCTGTGTGTGCGTGCACCTAGAGCAGATAATTGGAGAGGGTTTCCAGAAGGTGGAAAATGTCACCTGATTCACACTGAACTTTTTAAATCTCCCCACCCCCGAGCAGACACACACACACACATTAGGAGACCGCCCACCGCAGACAGCTAAGACCCCCGTATAGATTTAAAGAGAGACTGCATTCAGCGCCTGACGTTCATTCAATAGAGCGATCATCGCCGGCTGGCTGGTGCTCGCTCCCTCTGCCTGCTCCCCGTGATACTGCTCTGTGTCTCTTCCACTCCCTGCTATACTGAGGATGTTAAATCGGAGAATCCACCCGGGCATGCTCTTACTCCTGATGTTTCTGTGCCACTTCATGGACGATCACACAGTGCAGGGTAAGATGAGATTGTTTATTCGCGAATACGTTTTTTTAAAACGTATTTTCTGTCTTTCGGGCAATGTTCAGTTTGCTGCGGTGTTTAAACGCCTCTCTCCAAGGTCCAACAGGACAGAAGTTAACTGTGGGCATGGAGTTGCTTTGTACCAATGTGCAGAGGTGTCRTTTAGGTTCCTTTTTGATCGGATCTTCGCACTGCTGTGCATAGGCACAGAGGACAGATGAGGATGTTTCTTGGCATTTATTGTTATTATGCAGCATGAATGAACAAMAGCATCGCAAGGGAACTTTCTTAGTTTCGGATTTCGAATGAGTGCTCAAAGTTTGTTGGTAATTTAGCAGAGATTTTTATCTCGCCTGCCTGATGGAAGGAGAGGTGGTGATGGGGAGCCCCACAATTACAGCTGACATTTTCAGAAACCAATAGTGGTCGTTTTCTGGACATTCCTTTAAATACTGGGATTTTCTCCCCACACACACCTCCTCTTTTTGATGAATAATGTTACTATGTTGTAAACTCTTCTGCACTGAAGAGTATGGTTAAATAAGTTTTTTTCCATGCAAACAAAACAAACCCGAACCTGATATTGACAACTCTTAAGAGCCCTCTTTTGACGCAAGGGAATATTGATTTTTAGTTTGGGGATTTTTTTCCCTTATCTTGACCGTGTTCCAACCATAACCTGGATATCTTACCATTGCTTATCATTGTTTTTTCTTTCTTTTTTATCTTTTATTTTCCACTGAGCAGAGCTTAAGTTAATGTAACGTAGGCAACTGTAAAACACAAAACTTTTTTTTTAAAGGGCGTTGTTTGTTCAATGATTGGGGGGGGGGGGGTGATGTTCCCCTGCACCCAGCAACATCTCAGATGGCCGATCCTGACCCCTCACTGCGGTAAATTCCCATCGGAGTAAGGAGACAGGATCGAGCCCTCACTGGATTAGCACCAGAATCAATTGGTATTGAGTTGCTGGAGAAGTCACATTGGTTATTCACTGGAGACTCATCCTAACCAAAACTCTCCAGCTAAAAAAGGGGGAGTTGCTTGGACAAATGTTCTTGGCTTGACTCCACAAATAACAGGGATACTAGTTTAAAAAAAAAAAAAAAAGAAAAAAAAATACCCTCTATCTGGTTTTAGGACAGTGTGCTTTCCTCTGAATTGCTTGCGGGAGAGACGGCACCTATAACCTTTCCAGTTTGATCGGTTTTTAAAACTCTGTAGGGACCCTCCTACTCTATGTGCCATTGTATTTTGAGTACTTTGCTCACTTTTTTGGATCTCTGCTAACTTATTTTAGTAGAGGAAAGACTTTTGTTAATAGAAGCAGCAAAATGTGGAGATTTCGAAAGACTTTGCTAACAGCAAATGTTCCCAATTCATGCAGATTGCAAAATGGGCTGGGACTGAAACTCTGTGCGGCACTAAAACAATGCTGCTGTGCAGACGCGGTGAGGAGGAGAGGGCAGGGGGAGGAGGAAGGAATCTGCAAGCGCGATTTTCTTTTTATTCCCTTTTAAATGCACATCCTTTTCAAGCCTCTGTCACGTGCAGGCAGCATTTCTTCTGCTCTACATATGGAATAAATACCTAAGAAAACTGCCTTGTCCTGTTTTGATCAGTTTGGGGGGTTTGTTTTTGTTTTTGTTTTTAACTGCGCTCCCAAATGGGCCAGTGTAACTGTGGGTTATGGAATGGGACAAATAAAAGTAAACAGTCTAGTAAAAGTCAATGCAAGGCGCACGTGTTGTGTCTGGGTCACTGGTAACTGACACTGATATGGCTGAGTGTCTCCCTCTCGCTCGCCCTCTCCCCCTCCCGCAGCTGGGAATTGTTGGCTCCGGCAGGCGAAGAACGGCCGCTGCCAGGTCCTCTACAAAACTGATCTCAGCAAGGAGGAGTGCTGCAAGACGGGTCGCCTGACGACTTCGTGGACAGAAGAAGACGTCAACGACAACACGCTTTTTAAGTGGATGATTTTTAATGGGGGAGCCCCAAACTGCATCCCGTGCAAAGGTGAGGGGGTGGAGTGTTTGTGAACTGCATTTTGCTAAGGATCAATCCAGCCAGGGACTGGGGTGAGGAGGAAGAGGAGTGGGAAAGGAGCTGGGGAGGGGAGGGGGAGACAGTGGCCTCCTGCTTCCTTCCTCACTGACAGCTGGAAGTGCATCTTGTACCAGCCCCGGGATCAGCGAGGGGGGAGCCCCGTTTCTGCCTGGCCACTTTCACACTGTGCGAGCCAGGGCTGCRGAGGCGAGTGAACTCCTCTCTCCCCTGCCCTCACTGGGTAGGAGAATTTCCCTCGAGTTTTGTCTCCTGCTTGGGGGGAAAGGTGTTTTCTCTTTACACCCTGGAGTTGCAGTGGCTTTTTTTTTTTTTTTTTTTGCAAGCGGTTTTGACAGGAAGTCTGATCTGCACGCTCGATACTAAAGTGGTGCCTCTTTCCTTCCATCAGAAACATGTGAGAACGTGGACTGTGGACCTGGGAAGAAATGTAAAATGAACAAGAAGAACAAACCTCGGTGTGTTTGTGCTCCGGATTGCTCTAATATCACTTGGAAGGGCCCCGTGTGTGGCTTAGATGGGAAAACCTACAGGAACGAGTGTGCCCTTCTCAAAGCCAGATGTAAAGAACAGCCCGAACTTGAAGTCCAGTATCAGGGCAAATGCAAAAGTAGGTTTGCAAATCTAATCCGATCTCCCTCAAATGCCAAAGGGTGTGTGTCTGAGTGTAGGGAGGAGGAGCTGACGTACTTCCCCACAGTAACCAGAGCGATGTTCCAAATGCTGGGAGACAGTAACTAAACCACGCTCAACAGACAAGAACGTAGCTGGACTGAGAATTCCCCACAGTCTAGCAGCACTTGTGTCCCACCAGCTACCCTGAGGTGGGAAGGTTTCCTCCAGTGGCCTTTAAATGACAAAAGCTGCTGAAGGCTTTTATCTGATCATTTGTTTCATTATGTCACTCATTCACTCCTCGCTTGGGCCCCGGGATCTCCTATTAATCACTGCGTATTTCCATCTTTATTTCAGAGACCTGTAGGGATGTTTTATGTCCAGGCAGCTCCACCTGTGTGGTTGATCAAACTAGTAACGCCTACTGTGTGACATGTAATCGAATTTGCCCAGAGCCTACCTCCCCTGAACAGTATCTCTGCGGGAATGACGGCATAACTTACGCTAGTGCCTGCCACCTGAGAAAAGCCACCTGCCTACTGGGCAGATCCATTGGATTAGCCTACGAAGGAAAATGCATCAGTAGGTATCTTGGTTGGAGGGTAAGAGTGGGGAGAGCTTCTTGGCTCAGTTGTTTTGGAATATTGTGTGTGGAATCGGATGGACGTAGGTTGTGACTGGGCGCAGGACAGAGACTTCCAGCAGCCTGGGCTTGTGTCCCTCCAGGAGAAAGAAAAGCCGGGGCAGCTTTGCTCCAGCAAAGGTTCCAGAAGGGGCAAGGGAGCAGAGGGCCTGTTCCTGCTTCTCTTGCTATCAGTGTGGGTGGGTGCTGACATTAGTATCCAAGGCAGAAGTACCCACACCATTAAATAGATGATGACATGGTTACAGTGTAACAAGGTCTCAATATTCAGTGGATCTGGATTCCTGGAAACAATTGTCTTCAAGTGGTCTTGGCAGAGCTTGCTTTAACTTAATTGGAAACATCTGATCACTTTTTCCTCTTTAAAAATACTGCAGAGTTTGGAGACAGTTGGTGCATCTCTGTGCATCCTGACATTTTGTATTGTGGCTGTGACTTCCAGAAAGGAATGATAGTGTGAGATAGAGTGAAGTGTGAGTGTTACAAGGAAGCACCTTCAGGGAAACCTCTGCTCCCCAAAACTGCCAGGGGGATTCTGGGGAATCTCAGGCTGCTTTTAGCTGGCCTAGGTTGAGGTAAATTCACTTTTTAATCTTGTAGATAACTACTGTATGTGGTTTAGTTTTAAAATAATTGATTTAGAAATGCCAAATGTGTTGGTAAATTCTGCACTTACCACTAAAGTTCTGGGGAGCTGGATTTCCACCGATTATCAGACAGAGCAGGGAAGGACGTGTGCAATATGTAAATGTAATTCTGCATTCCCAGGGCCAGACTCTCCTGGCACGGCTCTGTTCCCTCCCCCACAGAGAGACAGGCAATGCTTTCCGAGGAACTACTTGCTTGAGTAAAACCAGCAGGTATCATCACATCTACCACATCTGAGCTTTGTCTATTCACTGTTCATGGAGGAAAAGGAGTCTGGGATTGTTTGTTGTTGCTTTTCTTTTTTTCTTTGTCTTTTCACTTACCTCTAGTATCCTGTGTGTATTTTTAGAAGCAAAATCCTGTGAAGATATTCAGTGCAGTGCTGGGAAGAAATGCTTGTGGGATTTTAAGGTTGGCAGAGGTCGGTGTGCCCTCTGTGATGAGCTATGCCCTGAAAGCAAGTCAGACGAGGCAGTCTGTGCCAGCGATAACACTACTTATCCAAGCGAGTGTGCCATGAAAGAGGCAGCCTGCTCCATGGGCGTGCTTCTAGAAGTAAAGCACTCYGGATCTTGCAACTGTAAGTGAGATTTTTAACTCTGCAGACATTTAAGRCTTCTGAAGGCAATCCCTAGGTAATGAAGACTTATGCCTTTAAAAATAAAAAAGGTTTAATTTAGAGATTCAAGATATGGTACATATGCAATATAAATATGTATATATCACGCGCACACTTTGGTTACTGATAAAATGCAATAGATCTCCAACAATTGGTTTGCTTTCAGCTTGGGGTTTKGGGGCTATTTTAAGGAAAAGTCATTTTATCAGAAAGGGGTTGCCCTAGGAGCATAATTCTAGTGATTTTTCCTAATTTGTTTGCTCTCGTGTGCTTCGCTGATTGCTTTATTAACACTCGGATAAACYCTAACTCTGTCCAAAAGAACAAGCTTAATGGTAGCACATGGGCATCTGGTTTAGCACAGTTGCCTCTACTAACTCTGAATGAAGGGCACAAAGCAGTTAAACCTAGAACACAAGAGCGCTTTTTATTTGATTTCAGGAATCTGCCAATAAAACCTGAGCCATTGATTCTTCAGAACTTTCTGCAGTTATGACTTCATAGATTATGTATAAAAAAAACCTTATTGCATAACAGCAGATGCCAAAGAGCATCTCACTACAAGTCGCATAAAATGCAACGCTGTATTATGGCTGTTCAGAGGGCTTTGAAAACATGCACTGAGCTGCTTCTGCGCTGTTGTTGTCCTTATTTAAACAACAGCTCCCCTGTATTCCCCCATCTAGCCATTAATGAAGACCCAGAGGAAGAAGAGGAAGATGAAGACCAGGACTACAGCTTTCCCATATCTTCCATTCTAGAGTGGTAAAATCTCCATCACTWTTGGAACAGCCATTGGGCACGAAACCAATGTCCATACTGTAAATAAGTGTACGCTTATTTATTTTGGGGAGAAAAAAAGTATACATATAGTTGAGTCTCGTAGACATTTATTTATACTGTGTCATGTTTTATAATTTATACATAAAATGTCTGGTTGACTGTACACCTTGTTTTTTGAAGAAATTTATTCGTTACGGGAAGAGCAGTGTTATTTATTGTGAGGTCTCTTGCTTGTAAAGTAAAGCTTTTCTTTTTTCTCGTAAACTATAAAAGTCCATTCCTTAGAGCTTACCCCCATGATCTCATCTCTTTGTTTCACTGATGTTAACTCTTTTCCACTTTAACAAACTTGCATGTCGGTTTCTGTTATGTTTATTTATTGGATTTTCTTCTTGCCGGTTCTGTACATAAAAGATCCCTCGGGTTTTTGTTTACAAGGAATCTTGACTGACCAAAAGGCGTTGTAACTGACTTAAATATACTTCCAGGGTGCAGTGAGGCGATCTTTAAGGAAACTTCTTCCACTTCACTTTTCTCTACTTCTGATCACATCATGTACTGAAGTGATCTCAATGTGCTGAGCATATATACTGTACTATAAGAATTCCAGACCCAAAGAAATCGGATTATGAAGGTTGTTAATAGCTACATGGCTAACTGTAATAAGAATAAAGTTTTTATTTTATTTTTATTGTTTTGGTTTTTTGTAACATGCATAAATGTTTTATCAGGTGTTTCCTTTAAGATGGTCTTGCAGTACCACTTTCAAAGTTTTGTTTTCCCAATCAGTGTGTCACTAAAAGTTATATCAAAGCTTTATCAGTTCAAGTTTCTTGCTTTTCATAATACTTTTTTTCTGATGCAATTTTATATTTTCAAACATGGCGAGTTAAATATAAATTCATTTAAATATATAGTTTTGTACTTTTCTACCATGTAAATGTGCAATGTATATAAAAGTTATAAGGTGTATTTGTAAATAAATGATRAGTGAAAAAATAAAAAATGGAATTTTCCCTAGATGCAGTCCTCTGTTTTTTGGTTTTAAAGGGTTTTGGCCCTCTGGTGCAGAGAAGAGATATTGATAGTTAGGGGAAAGAAGGCTTGTGTGTGACATGGAAGTGAAACACATTGGTTACGGCCAAAGCTTTCAGCTGAAGTAATTAATTCAAGAAACCCTTCCTTTCAGACAGGATCGATGTCTTCAGTTGTTTAGTATTACATAATTTTAAACCCAGGTAAACTGATCAATGAGAAGAGAAACAGCATTTCTGTCTCCCTTTCCCTCCTCTAGGTAAAAAGTTTGTCATTTCTTGGACACCTTAAATTTGCATACTTCTAGGAGGTTTTGAATATGCATTTGAATATTTGCTAAGCTTCAGATTCATGTTACTAGAGTATTCTGTTGAAATGGTATCATCATTTTAGATGACCAATGGAAAAAGCAATAGATGGTCCTAGTTGCCCAAATGCTAGATCTGTAACAATTACCACAAAAGACAAGAAGGTAATCAAAGAGCATGCTAGCTCTTGGAGACGACTCTCTCCCCAGGGGAAGTTTAATTCCAAGATTCTTTTTAGTGAACCAATATTCAGACTGGACACACTTTTCAAAGCAGATTCCAATACAGTGAACTGAGAGGAAGGAAGCAGCCATAAGCACAGTGAACCGAGAGGAACGGTAATAGCCCTGAGCACGGCAGGGGCAAAAATTCTGTTCTAAGCCCCTTGGGCTATGCTATTCTGCCAAATAAGGCCCCATTTAGCAAAATTTCTTATCGTAGTGCATAAAAMTTAAGAACATACCTAAGCACCTTATTCAATAGTGTTTAAGTACTTTTCTGAATTGAGGCCTGAGAGCTGAAGCTGGCTTACCCTTTTTGTTTAAATACGAAACACATTTAAAGACTGTTCCTGCTACAGTGCTCTGTATATTTTTCACTATAAACTCTAATTTGTTATGGATTGTTTAGCATTATCCAAAGCAAATATAACTTATTCATTTATGAATAAATACATAAAAACTACAGGACTGCATTTATAATATTGTATTCGAAATACTACCAAAAAAAATCTGCCCTACATCCTCCTGTTGCTTCATTTAGACAAGTAATCTCTTTGGAAGGAAGTGCATGATGAGAGGAGCAAAGTGAGCAGAATTTTAGTCTCCTGAGGGCAATAGAAMCTAGAAGAAAAGAGAATGGGGGTTGGGAGAACAGAGGGATGGAAAAAGAACCTATCAAAAAACCTCTTAAGGAATTAATAAATGCATGACAATGTAACAGAAATGAAATGTTTAATAGATGTGGAGAATATCAGAGGAGATTTTTCTCAAACTCAGATAGGTGCCAGCTACTTCATTTCCAACAAAATGACAACATTCAAGACTGTTTGTAATTGTAAATATATTTACATGTCTTACAAAGAGACTGTAGCAGAGCAGGATTTCTGGGTTCTAATCTTATGTCCTGCTCCTGGTTCATGAAATAACTTTGAGAAAGTCACTGAGAGTCAGATTCAAAAAAGCAACAAAAATGCCAGTAAGTGATATTTAGGCATGTACCTGTTTGTGAAAAAGCCACAAAAGTCTACATCAGGTTTTTGCTGATAAAATTATCTAAAAGTTCTGCAACTGTATTATCCCATCACTACTGCTATTGCTACACAGTTGATAGTATTGAAAACTACCTTGCACCAAAGCCTGCCTGTGACGTACAGGTGGGGCATCTCCAGAGAGCCTGACGAGGTAGACATCCTCTGAGCACACCTAACATACACCAATCTCAGCATGAAGCACAATAGCCCAAAGACTTTCTCCCAGAGACATGTCCAGAGGTGGTGGCAGCACGACTGCCAACCTTTTGCATAATAGCATACTTGTAGATAAGGCACTTGTTCATGAAGTTCAGGCTCATTGCTGGCCTCTTCCTGGGGAGATCATTCCCACATCTCCCAAGAGTGCAGCCTTCACCAGCCCAAGGTGAAGCTCAGGCTGGAGAATGGTCTATCATGCCTGCTGCAGCCATACTTCTGTATTGGAGAGGAAGCAAGATTCATTGAGAGGATAATTTGCAACCCTAATAGGTGCTCCTTTTGAAGAGGAAGTCTTGGGTTCTTGCCCCAGGGGCTGCCTACACATTTTGCATTTGTAATTGAGTAACGTACATAAATAGTGCTTGAAGCAGGGGCCAGCATCCAGGTTGCCTCTCCTTCTCTTTCCCCCACCATGTAAGTGCCTCCAGCCTTGAGCTATGAAATCATGCTTAACCCTCTGCTTAAATCAAGATTACGAATCTCACATCCCTCTCTACACTGAGTCATAGTTACAACAGGAGAGGTTGTACTTTTTTCTTCCCTTTCTTCTAGGTTTGCACCTGGGGAACTTCCTGGGAAGCGGAAATGTGAAAGTTAGTTCCCTCTATCTGAGGACAGCATTTTCTGTCCTATTTTTTCTGCTTCCTGTCTAACTAATAGGCTACCCTACAACACAGATCTGCCAGATGTTGTTTAAATAAAGAAACAGAGATGTCTGGAGGCCTAAGTGCAGGAAGGTGGTTTTCAGCTCTGAAACCATCTCGCACAAGCACCGAAATCCAGAAGAGAAATAAGATTTCAGAAATTTCTCTCTCTTCAGTGTTTTCTATTGGCTAGCATATGTGTTCCCCTTGTTCAACAAATACATTGCTGTAAATCACATTTCTGGCATTCTTAGTCCACTGTGGCGTGTACCTGGGTACTGAATCCCAGGCCCGTGAATTATATTCACAAATGCAGGCACTGAAGAGTCAGGCACAGTAACACAGAGTGAAATGTGTRTGAAAACAGAAACCCATAATCTGGAACTTAAGTAAAATCAGTTTAATTCCAAGAGCCGCAGTTTCAGACATTTGAATGATAGGAATATTGCCTCTAAAGCCCTGGTTCCCAAATGTATTAGTCTGTGCAATACCTGCAAGCAAGTATATGCAATTCTGATCACACTAGATTGCATTCCTGATAGCAATGTTCATAAGACAGACTCAAGAACAATATAATGGATCTCTTTTGCACCTTTTACCTCTTTGCTTGCTTTCTGCCTGCTAATACACCTCAACTAAAACTACATTCCAAGCCCCTCAGCAAATTTCAAACAGCTGCCATTCTTTTTTTATGACATAAAAATGTTTCCTTCTTTCCCTCCAAATGGGAATCAGGTGAAATTAAATTTCAGTATGCAGTGCTGTATTCTAGGCAGTGACATTTTACTATACAATGAATCACCGGCACTAGAAACATCTGTATCTTATCTCTTTGAAGAACTGGGATTCCTTGCTTTCTGGTAAAGCATAACATTTGTACATAGACCAAGAGGTTCACAAGGTATCAGATTTTAAATTCATAACTCCCTGAAGATAAAGCAATTACATTTTTTGTTTGATATTTCTGTAATTCCAAGGCCTGCCTGACCCATTATGGCAGTGTGCATTTTGCAGCTAGAGGTAGAGGAAAAATAGTTCCCACAAACAAACAGTTTGAAATATCTTTTTTTTGATAGATATAAACACATAATGGACAGTGGCTAGATTCTTCCAACACTCATTTGGGCTGATCTGCGTAACTCATGGCTTCGTTATTCCTAAACAATTTTGACAATAAAACTATCACATAGTGTAGAAATCTAACCTGAAAACAAGGCAAGAGTCATAATGTTCAGCTTAGAGACTGATTTGGAGTTAAAACTGCACTGTATGTCTAGTTTTCTTGTAATTTATAGGTGCATTGTTTTGACCTCTTAATCTTTAAATGGATTTGTTCAACTTTGCCATGGGACTGAAAAGTACTAATGTGTTGGAAAACTGAGAAGAAACTTTGGAGTTTGATAACAGCTAGATGCTGTTACAGGATAATTAGTTTAACAAGGTGGTCCAGTGTAAATTTGAGTGTGTAAAGGCCTCTGAATTCCTACCTGTGCAACTCAATAATAGCACCTGAGACTCCCAGAGCTTACGGGCAGATTTACAGATATTCAGAACGCCCCCAAATGAAAGCACTAGTATGGAGCTGTCTACAGTTACATTCAAGAACCAAATTTTAGTCACCTGTTTTAAAGATTTTTGACAATTTCTTTAATGAATTTTGGGAATACTTTACATGGCATATTAGATGTTCAGCAAGGCATCATTTAAAAAAATCATTATTACTCTGTGCAGAATGATTGTATATAAAAATATTTGGCAAGTTATAATCTCTAGTTGGAATAATTCCTTTATAAATAATGCAGTTGTTACACCCATAAGAACAATTTTAATATATTTCTCATTGAGATCCATTAGCAATGTGGAATGCTGTTATTCCGATAGTAGCTCTCATATGAACCTTCTGTTGAGTTACGTGTTATATACCTTTAAGTTTCAGTCACTTCATATTTTAAGAGGCACCTGGAACTACAACGATGATGTTGATGGGTGGCTGATGTAGAAACCTCTCATTAAACTGCTTAGAAGATGCTAAAATATGCTACCATTTGATTTCTGAATTAGAAGCATTGCTAAAAGAAGTTGAAACAAGGGAGGTTCAGAGTGAATGAGCCTTTTTCTCCATGAGGACAGTTCACCTCCTGATGTCCCTTCCAACCTGAATTATGCTATGATCCTATGAAGAGGTATGTCCACACACTTTTGAGTCTTACAGACTCCAAAATCAGAAAGAAATGACCAGTTAATAAGAAACAATTCCCAGAAGAAACAAATGTTCATGCAACAACCGTGTCACCACAGCTGTCAGATGCAATTGTCAGCAGGAATAGTGTTCCTTCTTTAGTATGTCTTTCCCTTACACAATCCTTAAAATTTCTCATAAAATCTATTTTCCCATTGATTTTAGTGAAACTTTTTGCTGTGCAAGGAATGCAGCATCTATTCACTAGAATATTCATGCTATGCAGAATAGCATGCATAGTGAATAAATTGCAAGCAAAAGTTCCTGTCTGTATTTTTAAAAGAAAATGAGTAAATAAGATGAAAGAGTGAAGTAGTTAAAATGTAGTTTAAAACTATTGTATTGTTCAGTTTCACAATTTTTTTAGAACTCGCAATAACTGTCAATGAGACAATAACAAGTACAAGCTAGATTGGTCAAGACAGCAAGGAAAGCAAAAAAGCCCCAAGGCAAAACACTTGGAAAAATAATGGATAATGCCTACTGGAGCAACTGAAAAGAGCCCTGCAGGGATGTTTCCCATAATCTTTTCCCACATACAGATGGTTTAGTCAGGGTAATTCCAATTCTTGTTTTAAATGGTGGCTCCACCAAAACTGCAAAAAGTCTAAACTGGCTTGGCATAAAGATTTAAAAATATTTAGTACTTCCACATTTGGACTCAAACTTTGGAGAAATTAATTTTCATTCATTTTATGAGAAAGGAAAAAAGGATTGAGTCTATCTCTACAAAGATACAGATATGGAGCTCCAAATTTACACAGCCCGCAAACTTGAGAGTTGCACTTCCGAACCCAGCATGCCTGGAAGCTGTGACAATTCGTTTATTAATCTCTCAGGCATTCTCCACTTATGGGCTCAAATGGAACTTCAGCCTTAATTGAAAGGCACTTTCCACTGTCAGCAACCTAGCAAGCAGCACCACATGTGCTGACGAGGCAGAATCCAACTGTGGCACAAAGCAGAAGCCTGATCAAAACCCCCATTTCCTATTTGGAAGAAAGTATAGGCCAGAATCTGAAGTATTTAGCTGGAGTCTGTGTAAATCAAAGGTMGCATAACATCTAGACTTGAGGACATGCAATGTCTTTGGATATATTCACAAATACATTGCAAAATAGAAAATTACTCTCTACCTCATACTGCAAAAAATATGTGTTGAGGCATAGTGGTATGGACCGGTCCTGATATTATTACCATTTTGTCTGTAAATTGCAGATGGTCCACTGCAGTGCACTTTTGGAGCCACACAATCAGATACATTCTGAGGACCCTGGAAACCCTTGAGACCAAATCTTGCTCCCTGGGCTCCTCTGAGTTCTCCTCAGTAATGAATCATTCTGGATCTATAAAATTCTCTTCTGAAAAAAATAAGTTAAGGATTTCCATTTTATAAGATTTCTTTTTCCCCTTTTGCAAAAACAAGAAATGAAGAAGCAATAGAAAAGTATCATAACAAGGAAAATGAAAAAAGAGAAGGGGAGAGTAGAGATCCCAGGAAAAGAGCACAAGACCAAAGAGAAATAAAATTATACTAAAAGTTGTATGTAAAGAATATACAGAAAAAAATGCATAAGCAATGCTATGAACTCTGAAGTGCCATCTACTGGTATATCTTTTATTAACTAACCATGTTCTATGGAGTCCATCATGGTATACAAGAAACTTGCATTTCATCCTTTTCTCTGCCACTGACTTTCTGGTGATTGTGAGCAAGAGACTTTGCCAGATCAGTGTCCTAATTTCCCCCTGGTAAAATGAAGATATCAAGACTTCATAAGCTGTATAAAGCTCTTTGAGACCTAATGCTAAAAAGTTCGGTAAAACAAGTAGCATTTTTTGTAGCATTATCTCTGTGTACAAACTGAGCACTCCAGTAAAAAGGCTTAAAAAATGAAGTAGGAGACATGAAGAAAAAGAGAAAAGAAGAAAGCAGAGGAAGAAGAAAGGAGAAGAGGGTAAAGACCAGTAGGAGTTAAGGAGGAAGAGAGTTGATAGAATACACTGTAACTGATTAATTGCTAAGGACAATACAATTTACACTGCAGTTTTAGCAGATGTGTGTGTGTTGCTCCAGCTGTGGGAACAGCAGACTCTCCAGATCTAGTTTCCGACACACAATAACTCTGAACTCTATTATGTGAAAATAATAAATCTAAGCAGCACCTCCAACATATAAATGAGCAAGAAAAAGAGGGTCATATTTTCAGAAGTGTTAGCACTGGGTATTTGTCAACACCCTACTTAGCTAAATAGCACAAAGGAAGACTACAAGACAATGGTGACACATATCCAAAGCAGTGTGAGAGCTCACAAGTAGATACATGGTTTTGAAAGTCTGACCCGTGTTTAATAGGCAAGGCCTTGAGGGATGGCAGACTGCACAGGGTCTTGGGTAGAGTGGATGGATTTGTTTTGCTGATATATTTACTGGCTGGTATGTTAATTTTTTCAGTGTGTTATAGAGCAGTTCCCAAGTTAGGGTCATGACCCCACTTGGGGCCCACAAGCCTGGAAGTGAAAATGAAAGTGGGGTTGTGACCCTGGAAGTAGGGTTGCTACGGGAAAACTTTGGGAAGCACTGGTGTTGTGCTACTAGGTAAGACCTCTACATGGATGGTGAGTTTAATCATTGCTGCGGGATACAAATTTTTAAAGTGCTTGTATTTTCAGAGACTTAGGTCTCATTTTTGACTGATTTACTGCCAGATTCAAGTAAAGGCCTCAGGTTATAAAGAGCCATTTGAGAATCAAATTCAGAATTGTACATACTACAGCTTGAAAAGATCAGGCCCATCATGCAGTGAAGACAGATCCACCATTTTCTTTAAAATGCCTTTTGGTAGTTGTAGTCTACTGATTAGAGCACTTCCCTTACCATCCTTGGCCTGAAGAAATCGCACTCACCTCTGCCATTTTCCAGGAGGATAATCTTAGCACCAAGCTATCGCGGTGGAATGTGGCCAAGCTTATTGTTTTTTGCACAACTCTACAGTGTTATCAGGGGAAGTAGGGGCTGTCCTGCACCACCTGCATGATCTATATTCTTTGGGTAAGGCAAAAGAGAGGTTAACACCTTGGGTGAGGTCACTGAATACAAAGGGATATCCACTGGGAAGGGAAGGGAAGGGAAGGGAAGGGAGTCTTACACAGTTCTTTTGAAGAAGTGGCTCAGATACCTACTTTACAAATAGCTCCTAAACTTGAATTCAGCCTGGACTCTGAAGGCTTATGGTTCAGTTGCCAGCCCACACTCACTAATGCCACTTCAAGCACCCTAGGATATCCTGGTTGGTGTCCAGCTGCTGTTCCCAAAGGACACAGTTCTTCCATAGGTTCTGTGTCATATTTGACAGCCCCGTGAKGAGGTCTGGGATACCCTACTGCATTTTAAATAGCACAATGTTCCTAGGTGTAGACGAGTGAATTGAGCCCTTATTGTCCTAAATTACATAAGTACTTCTGAATACACTCATTAAAAGTATATGTAAAGAGTTATATCTCCTTATTTCCCATGCTGTATGCACATTTATTGCAATCTCAAATTATATTGTGCCATGAATATAGCATTCACGGTAGAACTGGAAAATATTCCTGACTTTCACCTTGTGAAATATTCTGTAGTTAATAATAAAACATTTGTGATATGTAACATGTCATTTTTGTAAGTGAAGAGTTATTAACAGGTGATTTTTGGCAGTGACATGTCTCTGTTTCTCATTTATTAGTAACTTGTATTGATTTATACCAGGATTAATTATTGATGCAAATATTTCATCCACATTTTTTCTATCACAAGCAGGGAAAAATGCATGGCTGTGAATAATCCATACTATGGTTTATGAAGCCCAAATTCCTCAGAGAGTATCACATATCCACCTGGTCTCCCTGAGTGCTGGATTTCACATTTAGATCTCTGAATTAACAGATGTGTACAGTCACATACAGGCAGATATCTCCATCTTGGTACTACATCTGAGGAGGCTCATGGGCACTGTTTATTTTAATAAAATCGTGGGATATCTTGAGCTTGTGAAATTTGTTCCAAACTTACTAGTTTCAGAATGGTAATAACCAGTACTCTGCTCAGAGCCGAACTTCAAAGTTTTAGTTTATAAAGCACATCTAAAATGTACTATAATGTGTTTCCAAAAGCAAAACAGACACAATTTTGAACAGAGGCACCTGATCTTCAAAAACATGCCTTTCTAATGTATGCAATCCCATTAAAAAGTAAATCTTACTACACATTTTTGCCTGAGCATTTCAATACATGACATCTAACACATTTCAAATTAACTCAGGCAAACTTAAAATTTATAGAAGTCACTATTGTCAAAACTACAGCGTTAAAAAGGGAGGTCCCAGAAAGAAGGGAATTGATTTAAAACTTACAATATTATAAAATGCTGCAAATTTCAAATAATTCTATGTTAAAAGTGCGGATTGTAAGAACATTTTCAAGCTCTTCACCACAAGAAGAAAGACAGCTGGAAAGGTCGTTTCAAAGCTAGAAAGATGTTTTAATATGAAGCACTGACTTTCATGCATTCATGTTATGCAAGAACTTGAGGATTTTAAGAAACAAAACAAAAACAAATATTGAAAAACATGATAAAGTCATAAGAGTCAGCAGGGCTGACTGCCAGAGAGAGAGCAGTTTATTTATTCAGAACTGTTCTGGGTCTATGAAACAGAAGCCTTGCCTCTACTTAAGAACATCTCTTTTTATTAGTAATCCTTTCCCTTATCTAGAAGTAACATTTCTAGCTTAAATATGTTTTTAAAGGTGTATCTTACTTCTGGTCAGTGAAGCAAGATCAGTATCTTCCGCAAGAGTGCCAGCACACCTACATCTGCATTAGGGCTGTGTTAGGCACAGTTACGAAGATGAAAAAAATTGCACTGCTAGCAAACATAATCATGCCAGTAAAACTTATTAAGTATAGACCAGACTTGAATACGCTATCTTCTGCAGGAACCACAGAACCCAAGTTGACATTTGGGATTTGCTTTTTCACAGGAGCTAGTAGCCACAGCTGCTTATAGAGTTTTAATAGCTATGTTTTTCTCTACAGTAGCAAATCATATAAGAACATATCAAATAAGCTTTCATTATAGTCTTGTAAAATAGTCAACAACATGTATCAAGCTCAAAGCCTATGTTCCACTCTTTGTTCTGATGATGTTAATAAAGAAAAATATACATAATATTTTGACATATCTAATCTAGAGAAGAGGAACAGTTGACTATGGATGTCATTTTGAAATCCTCATCTTTTCTAATGAAAAGCAAAATATTTAAGGACAACTTTTCAACGTCACATGGAAAAAAGCCTGCATATATTATTTGCATATTCAGACCAAATAACTGTATCATTACCTGCACATACGATTACCTGTTCTCTGTCTCAGGTAAACTGGCTGCGCTACCATGCATAGAATTCTCAAAGCTGAGCCTCAAAGATTTCCTGGATTTCACAGAAATTTCAAATCATAGATGACATCCTTGTTTAAAGCTTTCTTGGGGGGGTGGTGGCTCAACAAAGTAGAGGGKGTGTGTGACAACTGTTGCTTATTTTCACAAGGGAAGTTAGACAGATCTGCTGTGCATTCTTTCTTCCTTCTCCCCAGGTTAAGGGAGGGAAAGTCAATAAATAAACTTATTTTGAGGAAGGAGGTGATGTTTTTYGGCCTTCTACACCTTCTGCGGAGGCAAGTAGCCCTAAACCCGCTGGGCTGGGAACTGAGGGCTATGCCAGGGTTTAGGTTACTTAGCTAGAAAGGGACGTACAATGGTATCCTGAGGCAGGCAGGGATAGAAACAAATCTTCTGAAAACACTCTACTGATAAGCAAACAGGGCCAGAGCACAGGTGTAGTGTGAAATCGTTATCAARGTTCCTAGAATAGTTTTGGCTCAGGCCAAGTACCACCCTCACAATTCAAAGTCGCATTTCAGGAATTCACAGAGTCCAGGACCATTCCCAATAAGCAGTATGAATATAGATATCATAGTCTGAAGGGCAAAAGAGCTGGCCACATGACACAAGCCCTGCGATGCCAGTTAGACTCAGGATCAAAGAACAATCCTTAGTCCATTTTATTTACTAATATAGACATAGCCTTCAAGTCAGATTTATATGCTGTATGCATGAAATGCCTTGTTTACATGGTCTGGGAATTGCTTGTATAACTTACGAGTGATGGAATAACATAAGACAAAGCGACAAATGAGTTGTGCATGATACTCATCTTAATTGTCTAGCAAATGCACACATGTATCAACCTGCTGTGTTCCCTACTCCTTTAACACAGAACTATGAAGATTTTTCTTGGAGAATCAGAAAAGAAAGACAGCAGGTAATTCTCAATTACTCAATTACTCAATTAACATCTTAATATGCAAATAGTGTATAAGTGATACATTAATAACAGAAAAGGTGCTTGTTATTAATATACTTGGGAAAAATTTGATCAATCCGAATAGCTCAAGTGAACTTCACAATCTGCATAGGAGAAATGCCAGATTTGAAATAAGTAGCTGCCTTATGGAATCTTGGCATTTTCTTCTGTTTAGAAATGCAAACTGTGAAGTTCAACTGAGCTATGCAAATCATCTTGTCTTACGCTTCTCTTATTAGGCAATTCTGTCTTGATATTCTGAGTAGTGAACTACACAGTCCCAATGGCATGTGGAATCAACATGTTTCTTAAAGAGTGGAGACACTGTTAGTAGATAATTATTTAGAATAATTTCTTACATGCTTAAACTGAAGAGCTGGTGTATGCACAAATATAGCTAGGAGGACCAAAGCAAGGAATGAGAAGGAATGAAGAGCATTTGGACAGGCCTCGTGGGTTCCTGATGCCGCTGGGAACACCTCGGGTGCGTTGCTCAATCTGAGATGCTATCTAAACTAGGGGATGTGGATAGATCATTCACATTTCCTTTTCTGTCTGTCACTGATCCATCTGTATAAGAAGAATTTATCTGACCCACTAAACATAAAAACATCATGAAGCTATGTTTTAGAAAGGATCACAGCAATTTTTACAAGGTTAAAGCAAATACTAAGACACAGCAGTAAAATATAGAAAAAAAAGAAAAATGCATGACAATAAATCATATTAAAATAGCCAGATGGACTAGTAGTCCCAGCAAGTGAGCAAAAGAGTTAAATCACACATGCTTATGTGGCTTTGTTTTTATTCCAGAAAGATGATCTTACAGCAGGTAATTAACAGCTACCTTCTTGTAACATCTCAGCGGAAAGAAAGCACCCTGGTTTTCCAAAAGGAACTAGGCAGAGTCAAAGCTATTGCCTTCATACTTCACAGCAGGAACAGTATTGCCTTGTCTCCGCTAGGATTATATAAAGAGCAGGTACTAGCTGATCCAGTGGGAAAAGAAGCAAGCAAAAAGGAAGCAGTGAAAACATGGCTTCTGAATCTTCCCTGCAGTGCTAACTAGACTAATATGCACCTTATTTTGAGCACCCAGGTTAGCCTTCGCCCATTGAGCCACAGTGCAGTATTACTTCTCCCCCAACTAGATCTGTACTGCCTTTATGTGTGCAGTTTGGTGTTCTTGGGAAGATCTCCCATTGGTTTTGTTTTTTTCTGCAATAAGATGAGCTGTTTTCTAATTCTTTCTTTAGAAGAACTTTTTGTGTTGGGTAGAACTGTTGGAAGGCATTAAATGGCTATCAGCACTTAGATGATTTTAGCTTGAATTTTCACTGCAATGGAAATGGGCAACCAGCCTTGATAAAAGTGAAATCCAGACTCTAATGACATAAATGTAAGGCAGTGAGAAAGGTGAGAGAAAAGTCCTACAAAATGCTGACTATTGCATTTATAAGGCTAATTTTAATAGTGTGATTTGCTAAGATTCATTAATTATTCCAATAAACCTAATTGCAACTAAAGACATCTGTCATAAAATTCTCCTGATATCATCTGAAAATAAAGCCTTGATCTCACTTACTTGGTCCATGCATGGAAGATGAAAAAAATGTTTATTCTTTTATTGACAAGGGGATTTGGTGGCCAGTTGATTTTTTTGACCACATATCTCCTTCCATCAAGATCTGTAGACTCCTTGCATACCCTGAAAAGATACAGTGAAGAAGTCCTTTACCAAGGAAGTCATATCCATCTCCAGAGATTACGCTCTTAAAGTAAAATAAAATGCCACCCATATTTTCAAAAAATGCTAATTTCTGCTCTCTATAAAAAGTAAGATGAAAAGAGGGAGGCCTCAAAAAATGGCTATATCCATCCTGCAAATTAACAGGGATCTTTTCTGCACTATTTGCAATCAAAATCCATAAAGTTGTGGGGGTTTAGTTGCTGGAAAATAAAAATCACTAAGCCTTTAGGGTTTTTTATTATACAGAAAAGCCCTGTCACATAAAAATCTGTTAAAATTAACATTCATGCTTTTTGCTGAAAATAGAGTGCATTTTCAGCCATCATGAGACACTTCTGCAAGAGATTTTCAGGCCATTTGTGGACAGTCTGCATTGTAAATCTATTCTAATTCTGGAAACCTATTGTCAGAAACTGGCCATAGGGATATCAGGGGCTTAACATACTACAAAGAAACACAACTGTCCTCCTACATATTTAGATAGATTCATAGGGAAATATAAAGAATTTTTTCGCAATTTCTTTCTGCTGATTCCTCTCCATCTACTTTTATTGTAATAAAGGAGGATGACCTATGCCAGAAAAAAACACTACTTGGCGACTTGTCAAAAAGGGAAAGAATAATACAAAAACAAGAACAAAATCATACTAGGCTAGAATCAACTTCTTAGTGAAAACATTCCTTAGGAACTCTGAGTTTGGATGTTATTTTTGCATAAAAGTAACTTTCACTGATATTTACAGTTGCAGACATCCCAGCACTGTTTTTTTTTTGTTTTTGTTTTTTTTTCCTTTAGTAAGCAAGGTTCATTTTCTGTCTTACATATTTCAGCTGGCTGGTATATCAAATGGCAAAAGTGAAGGACATTCTGGGAAATCTGTAGCTCGCAATTCTTGTTTTTTAAAGATCTGGCAKAAGAAGTTTCAGGTTCCACGAGGCTGGTCTATGGTAAAACAATAAGATCATTATCCATAGTGACACCCTTGAACCAGCAAATGTAGCATCTATTTTTGAGAAGGGAGAAGAAGGTGATACAAACAACTATGGGCTTGTTAGAATGACCCTAACAATGCGCAAAACTTCACAGATAACTTTATTTTTTATAACTTCATAAACAGATTTTGAAGACAAGAATAAATGAAAGATGAAAGAGATGGCAAWACGCTACAGGTAAATTTTGTCATGTGGACATTGTGTGTCAGACTGCCATCTTTCTCTGATCAGATAAWGCATTTTCAGACTATGAGTATTTTCAGACTATTCAGAAATGCAATAGAGATAATCTACTTGGATATCAGCAAAAGTTACGTTGTGACAGTAAACAGGAAATTTTTAAGTCATGCCAGAAGAAGGTGAGGCTTACTGGGATAATGGTAAGGCAGGTAAAAAAATGGCAAATGGTAAAAAAAGAAGGCAAAGGAGATGACCACATGTAGTCTTGAGAGAGGAAGTATCACACCAGAGCGCTCCTCAAATATTGTAGTGTATATATTTGTTAATTACCTTGAGACAAAAGTTCAAATATACATGTTGATGACACAAGTTAATATATATGATCAGGACAGATGAAGATACAGATATCACCCAGAAAGAACTGAATGACATTGATCATTGGTATATTACAACAGAATAAAGAATGAGACTCTAAACTGAGGGACTACTTAACAGTGATACAAGGCAACCATGTGATATGGACATCCTACAAATCATACACAGTCACAAGACAGGATAGAAAGAACGATAAAGTTTTTGAATAGCCTTCCAGCAGGAGCAATGGGACAAATAATAGCCCAGTTCATCTTAAGAAGGAACTTCATCAACTTATTAAAATGATTATATGATATGGTTGCCTGAAATAGGAGGAGACTGGACCAGATGAACCAGAAGATCCCTTTCAGTTCTTAAATATTCTTGGCAAAACAGACCACAGCAGCTTGGCCACTGTATCTGAAATGTGACTTATCAGTACAATAACCTGCATTCACTTTCTTGTTCAAGGTCTTCATGTTGAAAAGCCATCACTGCAAAACCCTGTGAGGATTCAAGAAGAGGAGAATCTGAATACAGAAATCTGAACTGTGATGGAAAACTTTTAACCTGATGAGGTAACAGTCAAACCATAACAAAGATAGGGAAAAAAACATGGGTTTTGCCTCCTTAGAGAGACCTTTAAAAGAGAAGGCTGTTCTGATGGAGAGAGTCATAAAGATAATTATTCAAGGAAAAGTTCAAAATAATTTACAAAAGAATTCCTGAAATTCCCATTTATTTATTATCAAGTCAGTAGCAATTAAACAAAGTTGATTCTTAATGTTCGAAAATACTGGGGTTTTGCTGAATACATCATTTTCCTTGCTGACAAATCAAACATTGCTTATTATTTAACTATAGGAATTGTGACTGTTGTGGATGGACTTCATAACTTGGACATTACCAGAACATTTTTCAAGAAATAGCCCTAGAAACTGAAGGTCAGAAACACATACAAACAGGTTTCAACACTGTAGTCTGTGTTCTTAAAGACAGAAAAATAGGAAAGGGGAGAATTCCTTTTCTAAGTTTACTACACTTTCTGATTCTAGTTGTCCTTCTGTAGTGCAAACCTCCAAGTTTGTGAATAATGAGGATATTTCACATCATTTCACATTCATTTTATCCAAGCAGAAAACTGTGACAAACTTTTTTTCAAAAAAAACTCTCTTCTTTCTATCATCTTTTGGAAGCTGTACGTTCTTGCAGGTCTTTCCTCTTTATTTGAGGATTTCAGTTTTGTGTTACATTTCAGTTTATTGGAAATTTAGGCCTCAATTCAGCAATGTATTTTAGCATGTTCTGAATTTCTCCAGGGCCATGAATATTCCCATTGAAGGCATGARGGAGGCTATATTAGTGTGAGAAATAGAGCTGGGTATTAAATAGATTTGAGGAGACCTTATAAAGCAATTTAGACTAAAATACAGTCAAAACTGAAAAATGCATTTCTTTTTGAATATACATTTCTACTGAGGTAATATAAATTAGTGGTACATCTAATACCTATACATGAGGCTACAAAGTTCTCTTTAAACTGTTTGAACCTCTTATATGCTACTTATGCAGTTGTTAGATAGCTGAACAACAGATAGTCTTTAAGAATAGATATCTTATTTTCCGTTTCTAAGATTCATCAAAATTAGAAAGGAACATGAGGCTTGAGATGAAATTTAGGCTTTCAGAATATGTTGCTAATTTCTTAAATTTCTCTGAGAGCCTTTGTTCTCATTCAGAATGTCTGTGATCCTCTCCGAATCACAAAGATTCAAAAGAAAACCTTGACCATCATGTCCATGTTGTTCATAAATGTACCCTTTTATTTCATCTTGTGCTCTCTATTTTCAGAACAACCACCCCCTTCTGCAAAAAGGAAAACCCTAATAGCACTTTCCTCCAGAGAATTCCAGTAAAAAGGGCAAGCAATAATAGAAGTATGGATTCATGGGCAMTAAAATGAAACCACACAGAAACACGGGCAGAGGATTTGTGCAGGAAAAGTACTGTTTAAAAATTAATCTTTATGGCTTACTGTGGATTAAGAACACTGAAGAAGTTCTGAAAATTATTAATTCAATGCTGTTACACAGCTGATGAAAAAGCTAAAACAACATTTATGTTGTAGACTTGCTCATCATAGAATGACAGCCTGGAAATGCGCTTTGTGACCTAAACGCTCAACTAGCAAAAGACCCCCAAGAATACTTATTGTATCTGCCATTTAGTCACAATTTCTGTGGCCACTGACATATGTACACACGTATAGGGAATTTATTACCCTGTTGTAATATTACTATCCTTCACCTTCTTATGAGTAAAACAGAGAATGAGAAAAAGGAGAGGTCTCAAAAACCTCACATGTCAGAGGAGGAAATATGAGAGCTATAATAATATTTAGCCTGTTGTTTATGAAAAGGGCAAAACAAATTTGTAACTTAAATTACAGTATTAGTTTTGTCTGTTTTTCCACTACACTTCAAGGATATAAACTGGAAAATACGTGAGAACAGTAGTTTCATAGAAGGCTTTTTATTATGATAGTCTCTGAATTGACAAGAAGAATACACAGACACATAGGGATTACAAGTCTCTTTGATGAAGTCCCTCTCATTTCAACCTGTTTCTGCCTTCTTCATGGAATAAGATAATCTCTCCAAGATGAATACTTTTTAAAAAAAAAAAAGACTCAAAGAAAGATAAATGCTAATGTAAGGCTCTGAGGTCAGAACAAATGTGGGAAGAGAGGTAAGGAGAAGAATAATAAATATACAGATAAATTTAGAAGAGGGCCAAGCTCAGGTAATTTCAAAAACCAATTAATCTAGCAAATGCTTAACTGTTTCACTGAGGAGCAGGAAGAGAAAAAGTAATGATCATACAGCTTTTCATATGAAAGAGCCTTGCTTTGACAACACATGGATCAATTAGATCCTCCCTGATTTAATCTTGACATGTTAATGTCTGAGTCAAAAGGCACAAGTGTAAATAACTTCACTCTGTTTATATTAGCTAAAATTAAACTCAGCAGGAATACTGAACTGGGTGGAMAAGACCTATTTTTGTCTAGCAGTTTCTGTTTCAGATGAAATATAAATTTATTTCTGTGGGTTTTTTTGTGTTGCAATACAACTGCCTTTTGGTGAAAACTAAATCTGATACAAAACTAAAGCAACAACAGTTTAGTCAAGCAAATGTCATAGAAAATGAAATAGAAAGTGACCCAAAATTAAAATAAAACTGCATGAATGACTTTCTTTTATTATTATGTTTTAGGGAATTGTTTTTAATTATTTAATTTATCTCAAAACAATAATTCAGATTAATTTGACAGAGAATTAATGTCAGTTTTGCTTTGCCACTGCTTCCTTTGGCTACAAGTAATCTATTCTTCAGTATGACAGTGTCCTGCAGCTGAATGGCTGATAGTGGCAAAGAGATATTAATATGCTAAGCCTTTAGTGGCATAGGATAGAACCATTCTCATCTCCCCAGATGTTGCAATAGGCCTACAACTTATTGACTGATTTAAAAAATCTGAAGTCTGATTTGGTAATCAAGCTATAGTCTCCAAAATTAAGAATATAAGTATTTCTTCTAAGTAGAAGTCCTGTGGCTTTTGTATGTCCCAAAGTTATTATTAGATTACACAATATTACCTTAAATAGAATAAATAAATGGAGTGAAATAACTCATTTATAGCACTTTCTAAAATCATCAAGAAAAGATGCAATAGAAATTGCACAGTTACTAGAATGATAATCCCATAATTGATTGTGTATGCTACTAACAACCAGGTAGAGCTCAGGCCTTTAGAACAAAACTATGCTGAAAAGTGTAAGTAAGCAGACGACCTTCTGTACTGCATTTTTGTGATTAGTTTTATACAAGCTGTAATATCTTAGGCTGAGGAAAAATAGAGTGCATCACAGATGCCATTCTGATTAAAGCAGTAAAAAAAGAGTTCATAGAAAGTTATTTAGAAGTAAAGAAGAAGAGAAAAGAGAAAATTAATTCTGAATAAGCAATCAGAAGCATATACTTATAAAAATAATAGCACATTTGGGGAAAAGCGTGGTGGGCAAACTAAAACTGCCACTGTCAAGCATCTGAATTAAAATATATGTTCATACAGCACATAGGCTGACCACAGATTATTTTGAGGAAGGCATAGCATACTTTCACCAGTGTAGTGAGTGGAACCAGCCTGTTCTTCAACATCTTTTCCTATAAATCAGTCAGAAACTTTTTACTGGGAATTTGAAAAATATTCTATTTAAACAATATTCTGCCGATATATAATATTTTGATAATTTACTTCCATGGAAACAGAATCATTAGTCCTTAAGAATTCCAACAGCTGCTCTACAGAAATCATATTATTTTCCTCGCACCATAATCCTTTTTGTAGAAACTAATTGGGTCACCAAAACTAACCTTTCTGGAAGTCCTGGTGTATTAAAATGCAGTGATGGCTGTAATCAAAATGTAAAGTATGATTTAGCAGGCTGCATTTTAGGAAAAGATTTTGATCACCTCTGACCAAATACAGAAGGGGCATAAATGCATGCGTGGCCACTTGCAGATCCATCATGCCAGTGCATAAGGCAAACAGATACAGAGCTTGTAATTCCTTATCCAAAGCACTCAGAGACAAAGCAAGCATAACCCAACTGGGAYGCTGCCTTCCTTTTTGTAGTCTCTTGATTTCAGATTCCAGCTGCAATAGGGAAATCTACCTTTTTCTATACGCACAGTCAAAGATAACAAGACTTGTTGATAACTCTCATGAATGTTAGCCTCCCAAGCTGCACAATTAAGAGAAAACTTAATTTTCATTTTACAGCAAAGATCCAACGTAGTCTTCATGCTTCTGTAGGAAAATTTGAATATACAAACTGAGTGAACCAAAAGGCCCCAAAAGTCTGGAGGCAAATCACATTTTTATTATTTTAAAAAATCTTTTAACCAAACTCATGACATTTTGGGTCCAACTTCTGACTTCTGACCAGATGGGGTTTGCAATGCTAGGTTTGTGACAGATGAACCAATCCTCACACAAGGTATGCTATGGTCTCCCTTCTGACCAGACGGGGACCTGGGAATTTCCATGGGAGGCGAATCCTAAAACTGCCCAGAGCTGAATAACCACTGCCCTTTCCCAGTACACACTAGACAGGGGAGTCTGTTGGGGTATGTTGGTAGTACGAGAGTTTGCATTTCAGTGAGCTCTGAGCAACACAGTAACTCCTGCAAACACCACAAAGAAAGACAGCTAGAACCAGCGCTTTCTTCAGCCTGGTCAAGAAAAAAGGAGCAAAATGGCAAATAGCATATGGATTGTTACAGACAGGAGAAAAAGCAAAATCACTCCTTAAAATCTCTTGAAAGTTTTGCAGCACAGTGGTTGGATTCTTAATCTCTTTTGTGGTTCTGAACCATGAAACTCTAAGATCTAATTCAGTTTGTATCAGGTGGAAAAAAAACAGTTGACCTTCAAGTCCTGTTTCCATGAAAGTGAGGTGGGGCTAATTCAAAATTTAGGAAAATAATTCAAAAAATCCCAAACGACACAGAACTAGGTTGTAGTGTTTACTAACACAGAATATTATCAAACTTGTAAAAAATGCATCTTTAAAAGAAGAACATTCACGTGTAGGAAAAATCTTAATCATTAGAATATTATTTAGGATCAGAACTTCAGTGTGGAAGACTAAATGTCATCCTTTCCTGCATTTTCCTCAGAAGTACCTGGCAGTGGTGACTACTAGAGTCAGGCTGTTAACACGAAAGGACCTCAGTCTGACCTAGTATTGCACTGTATTTCCATATTCTGTTCTATATTTCAGTTCTTATAAGGCTAGAGCAAATTCTTTTCCTATATATCTTATTGGACAGTCTGGTTGATTCATCAGAATAATTTTTTATTATATAACTTTAATAATTCCCTGCTAATCTCTCAAAACCCTTAAAAATCCTGTTCCTTCAATGAAACTGGTACCATCTGGAATCTATAGTTGATGCCATTCAAAAAAAGGTAGACTGAACAAGAAGAGAGAGAATATTTTAATTTGTTTTTAAAAAACATTCAAACCTCTCTAACAGAGTGATGCTATTCTACACAGCACCTCTTGTGAAATCTAACTCCAGTATTAGTTTATGAATCCAAATGAAGATCATATGAGAGAGAGAGACTGAGCTTCGAATGGCACATAGCAAATGAAGAGAAAAAGGAAATAAAATCACAAATCAGACAAACAAAATGTTAATTGCAATATAGGTCTATTCTATTCCTTTAAATAAATTAGCAATCAAGCAAGCAATCTTTCCTGTAATTTTTTTCCCTAAATTCTCAAATGCATTTATTTTAGCTTGCCTATGTTTGCTTTATTCATAAAGAATTAGAAACCTTAAAATATAAATATCTGAAAAGCAATTACTTCTTTTCAGTAATACATTTAGAAATATTTCCTAATTTTGAATGAAAGGGAAATCAAATTCAGAAACCTGGTACTTTTAGTGCACTATATGTAATTCTGTGAGATAGTGTTCCAGTAGTACTATATATTCACCATTTTTAAGTATTTTTCTTTCATATTAACCAGTTTGGGTTTTTTTTTCTTAAAACCCATGTATTATTTCACAAAGAACCTAAAATCTCATCACTCGAATTATACTATCACCTGATCATATCCTATCAAAAACATCAGGTATATATCCTTATGATGGTTGTCTAGAGAGAACCCTTTTAATTTTGGCAGCATAATTGGAATACCAAGCACGAGCCAGACATACTCTGTCAAGACTGGAGAGAACCATTTCGTTAAGTCTTAATTTTCCATGAGCCTCAGGAAAAACTATGAAGGAAGAATGATTATCATTAGCATTTTTTATCAAGGCGTATCTGACCTGGACTGCTAAAAGGACCAGAATCTCTAAGAATTGGTCTCTTTTTATTATTCTGACACTTCCAATTACAAATACTCAGGCACACCCAGAATCTTTCAGGAATACTATGAGAAAGCTTAGGCTATAAAAATTCAAAGACTAAAATCTGCTTCACCTCCAGTTTAAAAAAAAAAAAAGTAGAAATTATCCTACAGATGTTAATAATTGTCTRGGGTGGGAGTCAGGGAGGGGGAGGCTGGCTTCTAAGTAAACAATACAAAAAAAGACAAAGAGGTCCCTGCTGATGTAAAACAATAAAAGCAGTTTTCTCAGCAGTGTCAGCTTAGCAAGCCTGAGGGTCTGTATTTTAAACCCCAGTGGCCTGACGTCACTCACCCTGATGGTGTGTGTGAAGGACGCTATCTCTCCGCGATGACCGACCTGAAAAGTGTTTTCAAAGCCCAGTGGGCTAATGTCACTCACACCGATGGTGGATGGTGGGATCTCTCAGGGTGGCAGCCTGAGGGAAGCGAGCTGCAACACCAGCAGCCTACCATCACTCACTCTGATGGCAGGGGGTCAGCTGGGATTCTTTGGTGGCCTCCCGGGCAATAGTTAAAAAGAAGATTTTGGTTCACATGTCAATGTCTAGCCTGAAAGCAGTGAGTATAAAAAGTGTTTTTTTTTTTTTTAATTGTAGTTCACAAGTGGCAGCAGTGCAGTCAGGAAGGGGAGTTTCCCTGTAAGGCTGTTTGATTGCATGTGAAGTTTACAATGGAGCTGGCGTTGCCTGGTTTTAATTTTTTTCTCCTGTATGAGCTGAGATGTTTCATTCCCCCATATGAAGGGGGGGGGGGATTAAATCCAGACAGTTCAAACTGCACTTTAAATTTCATATGCAATCAAACAGACTTTAAGAGCATTGCCATCTTCCTTACCAACCTGGCTGCCATGTAGAGAACGTAAGTAAACACTAAAATCCCAAAATATCATGTTTTTATGCTCACTCAACTCTAAATGCAGAAATTGGCATTTGGGACAAAATCTCCCTTTAAATTTATCCTGACACCTAAAGCCTAGTAAGCTTTACAAATGACTATCTAGGAGAATAATCTTTGTTTCACTGCAAATACTCAGGGAAAAAAGTGTAAGCAGAACTGCAGCTGATATTTCATCAGCAAGAGAAATCATTTTGGATAAAATGGAGCCAAGAGAGTCACTCCTTATAAAGTGAGCTCTTAAAAAGATAAAATATATTTTCCAACCTAAAAATTAATATTTTTTAAACTAAAGTCCAGTCCTATAAACGTTAATTAATGTGAATAACAGTGCATATTAAGCTACTTTCATGCTTAAGTGTCAGAGGGGTCAGGATCTGAGAGTTATCAAGCACTGAAATAAGTTTCCATATGTAAAAGCAATACAACCAACAGCAAAATGGAAGTGAGAATATGTAGCTATAACCAGTATAATCAGTTTGCTAGTATGTTGTACCCCTTTTTACCAGTCATCATCAGTTCTTTGCCTCATTAAACTGTAAAGATCTTTGAGACAGAAGCTATTGCTTCCTATATGGTTCTTCTACATCTTCCAGAATGAAATGCAACAATTCACAATAATGATACATTAAGGAATATCTGTAGAATCTTGCTATCACTGCTAACTGCAGTTTGTTTGAGACTGGAAAACTATTTGTATCAGAACTGATTTGCTCATAGAGTAAAGCTTGCACAACCTTACTCTTACAAGAAAAAAGTAAAAGGGTAAATTTTCCTCTTGAATTCTCACAATGTGTGCAACTCACATATGTGAAGAGAAAACATGCCTCTAACTCTGCATAGTTAAGCTAAAAAGCTTTCTCATAGAGTGAGACAATAGGAACTGTGAGCATACTGTACAGCACAATAAGTGCTGGCACATGAACTGTTTCAATCTTGAGGGACAGTGTTTCACAGTATATCAGTGACAGAAGACCAGTTTGTAGCCAGAATTATGAATGAAAAGTTTAAGCCTTCACAAAAGTATGGACTTAGAATGAATCTTTTGCGGTCACCTCAAAAATTGACTTTTATT
The DNA here is from genome assembly GCF_003343035.1 of Apteryx rowi. NCBI lineage: Eukaryota > Metazoa > Chordata > Aves > Apterygiformes > Apterygidae > Apteryx > Apteryx rowi. Next base: position 994,083 of record NW_020448219.1, on the reverse strand, counting down.
GAATCATTTTTGGTATACAGTATTTAACACTATTTTCTAAGACCGTATATACACACACAAATCGATTAGTTTAACCTAAGACACAATGATCTAAAAAGGTGGTATACTATATGTGTGGACACAGTTACATGATTTTAAGCCAAACAGATAAAACATTATATATCCAATTTAAAGTTATGTAGGAGTATCTTACAGGTGTGTTTCTAAATCTATTAAAAATTTCTAAACCTAGAAAAAATAATGTCTCTCTCCCTTTCTTAGGCACCAGACTGCAAGAGACTGTTGGTGCATATTAATTTCACGGTAAACTGTGTACTTGGAATTGCCACACATGCTGTCTCTGGAGAGCTACAGTTATTTGTCTTGAAATAGTCTCTCATGCATTTGTGACTACTATACAATAATACTTCAGCAACAAACACTATGGTTACATTTATATGAGTAAATAAACAGTCCATGGACCCTTTTTTACCCCTGATGCAGCTCTGCTTACGTGGCATGGCTCACATCCATAGAGCTAAACTCTTTCCCCTCTCCTCCTCTGCTTCAAAAAACAATCCAAAACTCGTAACGGCCTCATCCACACTGCTTATTAGGAACAGTCCCAGGCCCATGCTAGTTCCCAGACTGCGCTCAGACATTGTTTGGGACAGTGCTAATTGGTCAGGCCCAAAACCGTTCCAGAGACTGTGCTAACAATTAGCACCACGTTCAGGCATGTGCACATGCTCAAGCCTATAGTCACTGTGATCTAGCACCAGACGGTCAGCCTCTGCAGCTGCCAAAGCCAGCTCTTGATTTTGGCACCCTCTTCTATGGATTCAGTCACTAAAGTGGCAGTTTGGAGCGCTACCTCTGTCCTTTCCCCTCTGCCCCAAGCAGAGGTAGCAGAGATAGCAAGAGCTCAAAGAATTCAGCCATGTGAGGCACAAGAGGCATTCACATGCTACCCAAACTGCCCCTTTCCATCTCCAACAGTGAAAGAAGATGCCAAATATAAAACTCCTGAAAGCTGGATCTACCCCAAGGGCCTTCAGTTGAGCTATGATTATCTGGCAACTAATGGAAACTTCATTAACTTACCTCAGTTTACAACTAGGCCCTTCAGAGCATGCAACCTCACCAAACCACCCTTCGCTTGCTGATGCCTTTCAATAGCTCTAAAATGTTCCTCTGCTTCCAGCCCACTGCCCTGACATTAAGAGAAAGAATGGGACATTTCTCCTAGCTGAAGCATCACAAAAGGTACAAGTCTAGGTTAGCCGAAGCAAGTCCAAGTTGGTGTGAACAGTTCCTACAACCTTACATCATTCATGCTACCAGAAAAAAGTCTTTGGAAAAGGGGGCTAAAAAAACTTGGATTCCCTGAGAAATACATGCACTATGTCTATCTTCACATGATTGATGTTTTTTAGTGAAAGATATATATTATTAGGCTGATAACTGATACAGTAGAAAGAAATCTGAAAAACTTTGCAGAAGTTTTTCAAGTCTTTCTCTCAAAACACTTGAAGAAAAACTGTTGAGCTCAAAAGCTCAGAGGGGGTTTCCACCTATATTTAGTAAAAGGTATCACCTCCTCACATCAGCCAATTCATCAAGATACAAGATTACTCCTGTAACAGGAAAGTTTTCTGACTACATCTGACTCTGATCATATTCACTGATAATTGAAAAATGAACTTTAAAAATTCCTAACTGTTAAAGCACCACATTTGCAAACCACTGTTCTTAATGTGTATTTGTATTATGCTGCCCAGAATGATTTTTCATTTTTGTTCTGCAGCAGTGCTATGTTTTGAAAGGGAAAACAATGTATTTCTTTCATTTCCCCCAAATTCAGAAGGATTTGAAGGGAACAAAGCATTGAAAATTATATCTTTGACAGTGTAAAGTTCTAACAGGAGGCTTTACAATAGAAAGTGTTTTGCAACCTTTGTCCAATATGAACACTATGAAATAATGGCTCTAGGTCTGACATTTAATCAGGATTATATAATACAAGTTTGTTGCTCGTTTGCTCTCATTGGAAATTAATGTTCTGTTGATTTGATAAATGCAGAAAACATTTGTTGAAAGGCTAATTTTTCACTGGAACTCTTATTCTTCTAACTTCCTTTGTTTGGGGTAGGAAAATGTAGAATTTACTTGCTTCTATAGAATTTTTGTATTTGAGGCTGTCAAATTATACTGTCAAAACAGAGTATTGGCTGGCTTCTTCTGGAGTAACTCTGAAACAGTCAGTCAAACTAGTATCTCCTTTAGTAGGAATTCATAACTTTTTAAAAAAAACTTTTAAAGTTTTAAATTTTCCAGTAAGAATTTGGCTGAAACTTTAGCATTTTTCAAAATGTKAACAGATTTTAATATCCAAAATAAATATTTTTAAGAATACAGACTTTTTTCAAAAAAAACAGTAACTTTCCTGCCCCTGAGGATATTACAGATCGCACTGTAACACTATGCTCTAGCATTACACATGTTCCCAGAAACTAAATGGTCTTTTGGGGTTTTGGCACCGAACACAATAGTATTTGACTTTTCATTTATAGTAATGTCTTCTTTAAACAAGAACACAGCACCGTGTTGTTTCTAACATGTAAGTACTGTTATTTATTTCCCTTTTACTGTCAATGTGTTAAAAATACGAATCCGCTTTCAGAGAACAGTGGTCTTACTGGCATTCCTTGTTTGAACATAGGAAATAGGCCTAGAACTGGTTTAAAATCAACACGGTGCTCCTAAAAGTATCACAGTACGTCAGACACTTGTGTTAGTGAACTGAGAACCAGTTTATTTTATATGGTAAACCCGAGAAATACGTTAAAAAATGCTTCTGGGTCTCTCTATTTTCAATGCTATTGCAAAAAGATACATCGAGGCTATGTTTTTGTTTTTTGTATGAAGGAACGTGCTATTTTCTCTGAGAAATACAATGAGGGAGAAGAGAGACAAAAATATCCTTATCACAGTTCGAGCAGCTTGTCGCGCTTGTGTGTCGCAATTCGAGAGGATCCAGGCTTTAGCGACACGGGGATGTAGCGGCTTGGCCGCCTGCCGGCTTGGCCGCCTGCCCCTGGTTTGGACAGTGACCGGGGCCTGC